>NC_069502.1:333201601-333575768 GCF_027579735.1 Bombina bombina
ATTTAATTTGTAGTTTAATGTAGTTTTAGTATAATAGGGTAGATTAATTAGTAGTTTAATATAGTTTATTTGTATGCTAAAGGTACGTTTTAATTTATTATAAGATAGGGATGAGTTAATATTTAATATAAAGTTAGTTAATAGGTTAATTTAATTTATGGCAATGTGGGGGGCTGGGGTTTAGGGGTTAATAGGTTTAGTAAGTGGTAGTGATGGGGGAGGCCAGAGGTTTAGGGGTTAATACCTTTAGTTAGTTGCGGCGGGGTCCGGGAGCTGCGGGATAGGGGTTAATAACTTTATTAGAGTTGCGGTGGAGTCCGGGAGCAGCGGTTTAGGAGTTAATAACTTTATTTAGTTGCGGTGAGGTCCGGAAGCGGCGGGATAGGGGTTAAACATTTTAGTATAGTAGCGGTGTTTAGTGACATTGAACAAATAAAGCTGTGAAAAAGCCGAATAGCAGCGAGATCGATGACTGTTAGTTAATAACAGTCCGCTGCTCATCGCCCCGTACTTGGTGCTCGGCTTTTTGAAAGCTTTTTTGTTAAATATGGAGAACGTATTCCGGTCCGCAGCAGCGATGTTAGGCGATGTCAGGCAAGCGTATTGGTGCTGTCGAATGCAAGTAAGTTGACGACTTGATAAGTAGGCCTCATTGTCTTAGTTCTGTGAGACAATAAAAAGGTGACATCTTTGGGAGAGAAACATTTAGAATTATAGTCTAAACGTCAGACATCAGAAACTCTACGGAAACCCAAAAGCAGTTGTATCTTGGTGATGGATGGATGGAGTCAGCAAACTAATGGGTGTTTTCCTACAGGGGAGTTATTGATAGGACTGTGTTTAACAGAAATATCTGATCTAGATAGGTTTATGGTTCTACTAGTTGGTAAGCCTGCCCAGAGGGCAGTCTATGTGTTGTTAATAATAACATTTTAAAAAAATTGAACTACAGAAAAAAATAAACAAATTATCAAAAATAAAAAAATTAAACCTAATCCCTATGAAAATTTACAAGAAACTCTAAGTCCCCCCTAACAGAAACCCCCCAAAACCCACCAAACCCCCCTAAAATAAATTAACCTAACACTAAAAAACCTAAACTATCCATTGCACTGAAAAGGGCATTTGTATGGGCATTGCCCTTAAAAGGGCATTTAGATCTTTTGCTGCCCATCCCTAATCTAAAATAAAAAAACAAAACAAAAAAACAAAAACGCTAAGTCTAAAACCCCCCCAAAATACAAATAAAACCTAATCCCTATGAAGTTAAAAAAGCCCCCAAAATAAAAACACCCCTTAATCTAAAACCACCAATAGCCCTTAAAAGGTTTTTTTTTTGTAGGGTTAAGTAAACAGCTCTTTTGCAGTTCCAAAACATTATAAGTCTCCCTTAACAGTAAAACCCATCAGCCACCAAACCCCCCAAAATAAATAAACCTAACACTAAAAAAACCTAAAGTATCCATTGCCCTGAAAAGGGCATTTTTATGGGCATTGCCCTTAAAAGGGCATTCATATCTTTTGCTGCCCATCCCTAATAATAATTTTTTTTTTTTTTAAATAAAAACCTAAAAAAATAAAAAATTAAACCTAAATTTAAATTAATCTAAAATTACAGAAAATAAAAAAATCTTATATTACAGAAAATAAAAAAACAAAATTATAATTTTTTTTTAAATTATACCTAATCGCTATGAAAATAAAAAAGCCCCCCCCCCCAAATAAAAACACCCCCTACTCTAAGAATAAACTGCCAGTAGCCCATAAAAGGGCTTTTTGCAGGGCATTGCACCAAGTCTTCTTCCAAGCGGTGACCTCTTCTTTCCTCTTCATAGGAACAATCCGGCATGGAGCGGAGCTGAAGACTGATGACCGCAGAGCTAAAGACCGTCGACCCTGGAACTGAAGACCAGCGACCCTGGAACTTAAGGCCGGTAACTGTGGAGCTATGGAGCGTGGAAGATCCTCTTTGTACGATCGCTGCTGTACACTGGATCGTGAATTCAAGGTACACAATTAAAGATGGCGTCCCTTGAATTCCTATTGGCTGATTTGATTCTTCAAATTTAAATCAGCCAATAGGATGAGAGCTACTCAAATCCTATTGGCTGTTCAAATCAGCCAATAGGATGAGAGCTGCTAAAATTCTACTGGCTGATTTGAATAGCCAATAAAATTTCAGTAGCTCTCATCCTATTGGCTGATTTGAACTGCCAGTAGGATGTGAGTAGCTCTCATCCAAATGGCTGATTTGAATTTGAAGAAGCAAATCAGCCAATAGAAATTCAAGGGACGCCATCTTTAATCGCGTACCTTGAATTCACTATTCAGTATACGGCGGCAATCATACGAAGAGGATCCTCCATTCTCCATGGCTCTGCAGTCGCCGGTTTTTAGATCCAGGGTCGCCGGTCTTCAGCTCTGCTGTCATCGGTCTTCAGCTAACCACTCTGCACCAAATTGTTCCTGGAATAAGAAAGAAGGACAGGACCTTCTCCGCTGGACTTCAGGAACGGTGAATTTTTTTTATTTTTTTTATTATTTAGATTAGGGTGGGCATTTTGTAAAAGAGCTAAATGACCTTTTAAGGACAATGCCCAACAAATGCCCTTTTCATGTCAATGGGTAGTTTAGGTTTTTTAGTGTTAGTTTTTTTTATTTTGGGGGGTTTGGTGGGTGGGGGGTTTTACTGTTAGGGGGGACTTTGTTTATTTTGAATGTGAAAGAGCTGTTTATCTTGGGGCAATGCCCTGCAAAAAGCCCTTTTAAGGGCTACTGGCAGTTTATTCTTAGATTAGGGGGTGTTTTTATGTTGGGGGGGCTTTTTATTTTCATAGGGATTAGGTTTAATTTTGTAAACTTTGGTAATTTGTTTTTCTATTTTCTGTAATGTTAGCATTTTTTATTTTTGTAATCTTAGCTTTTTTATTTTTTGTAACTTTAGTATTTTTTAGTTTAGGTAATTTATCTTAATTTAGGGGGTGTTAGGTTAGGGGCTTAGTAATTTAATTAGTTATTTGCATTGTGGATGTTGGCCATTTAAGGGGTTAATAGGTTAATTAGGTTTATTGCGATGTGAGGGTTTTGCGGTTTAGGGATTAATAGGTTTGTTCTTTTGTTATACTTTGGGGGGGGGGGGGCGGTGTTTTTTTTTTGTAATGCTCCGTTTGCCTTCACTGCATCCCGGGGGATACTTTCACCACCCTGCCATTTTCAGAATTCACCTGGATGCAGCTTCACCAATTCTGTTGGCTGCCTCGCACTGCCAAATTCCATTGAGGATGTGCGCAACTGCCGACGGTGACGGACATTACAAACCCAATTATAGTATAGATAAGCCTGACAAAAATCAAATAAGTGAGATAAAAAATTTAAAATATTAGTTATACGAGTGGAAATAAGATCCAAATTTCTTTGCATGCACCAGCCAGACCATCTGGCCCATGCAGAAAAATAACATTTGTGGGTTCCCGGGGCCCATGATTCATGTATGAGGTCTCTAGCTCTTTCCAAAAGGCCTTGGAGATTTCTGAGTTCCCCATAATTTTTCAAGGGATCACAAGAGGTAAGAAGTGTAAACTTGTAAGACATTTCTAGTAGAAAGGGGTACTAATACTAGGGAAAGAAGGTTCCTGCGGATAATCAAAATCTTTCTGGCAATCAATGAAACAGGAGGCTCCCTGGTTCGGTCAATGTTGAAAGACTTCTATGGCTTGGCTAAGGTATTGGGGGGCTTGACACCAATTGTAATATTGAGGAAGTTGAAAATTGAGACAAGATGCAAAATTGTCTACCAAAAAAGGACTACAAAAAGACCACCAAAAGATTGAACAGAGAAAAAAAAAACATAGATGAATTAAATATTTTGTAATGTCTGAAAGATTTCATGATTTTATAGTCGATTTAAATAACGAACTGTGGATATGCTGTACATCCGAAGAAGAATGGAAATGGGAGTAGGAGAAACGTTTGACCGGAAAAGAACCATCAAGAAGTTCTAAACCATTTATGTAAAGTTCTTTGTCTCCTGAGTACCATTTGCCTCCAGTTATAGAGGGTCTGCAATGAACTCCCAAACCTGAACTACTCAAATCTGATTTTATTATTAAATCTGTGACTTTCCCAAAAATTGTTCTCCCATTCCAAGTTTCCATGTGGGATAGCCACCATGAAAGCTCCTCTTTGACTTCTGACCATAATGGAATGGGATGACAATATGAAAACCTTTCTGTAAGTAGGATATTTTAAACCTTGGAAGTTTGTGATAGTAGAGAGGGGCTGGAAAAATAGCCTGAATAGAGGATGAGAATAACCCTACTATTCTGGCTATCTTTCTGATTGGTACAAATTGTTTGGAGATAGTTTTTATAGTTCTTTCTTTATTTTTTCTAGAGGGAGACTTAAGGTGGCTTTTGTTGTGTCTATTTGAAATCCTCGAAATGTTAGGGATCTTGTGGGATTTAGAATCAATTTTTCCTTTTTTCCTTGTTTATAAGTAAACCTAAATTTTGGAGTAAGTCTATAGTCATTTGTAATTATTGTTGAAGAGTGAGAAAATTTTGGTTCATCAATGAATGTCGTCCAAGTAAATAATTAGGTGAATCCCTTGAAGACTGGTTCCATGATTTTCCTGAAAATGTGAGGTGAGATATTTCCAATGCTCTTTGGCTATAGGAACTGTAAGGTGGGCATCGAAAAGATCTAACCGAACAAGCCAATCATTGTCTAAAATTCCATTTTGAAATGATTCTAGACAACATAGGCTTTTAGGGATTTTAGATTAATAACAGGTCTGAATTTACCGTTTGCGGAGGAAAGGTTAATGGAGATTTGAATTTAGAGAAATTGCATCTTTTGTTGTAAATTTAGAATTTCTTTTTGAACCAGAATTTTGTCTTTTTTTAAAAGTGGATAGGTTTTGGTTTTAAATTTGGATTGGAGGGAAATTAAATCTATTAGAAACACCTTGAACTGCCTGGAGAAACCATAGATCTGTAGTGATTAGATTCCAATTGCGGGCCTATACGGCTAATCTTCCTCCAACTTTGTATGGAGAAGAAAGGAGAACTTGATGGAAGAAGGAATTACCTGAAGAAGTCGAGATCTTGGTCTGAAGCGCACTCCTCTTTACTGCCAAGGTCTGGCATGTGAAGGGAAGAAAGTGGTGGGAAAGGAAAAATCTTGCGAATATCTAGGTTACTGGTAATGGGCATAGTTATATTGTTGTTGTTGTTGGAATTGAGACCTTTCCCGGCCTTGTCAGATACATTTTGGGGATGCAGGACTTCTTAACAAAGATTTGACCTTATTTAGGGTGGTGAAGGTATTCGCATACTGATTAAGGTCCTTCAGGAAGGCATATCCAAAGAGTAAACCATCTATTTCAGAACTTAGTTCATTGATAGCAGAATCACAAACTTTGGGATCAATTCTGTGCTGAATGTTTTTGTGCCTTAAAATGGTAGAGTTGGTATTACCTATGAAAGCTAGGATTCTTTGAACCCATTCCCTGACTATAGCAGGATCAAGGGACAATTTATTTAGTAGAACCTGTTCAGATAGTTCAAACAATTTGGTAATAGGGCATCTAAAAAATTAACCTCTTTATCAACAAGATGTTTTAATTTTTGTGAATGTTTCTTAAATCTTTTAGTTTTTGGCTCTCAATCAGTGGAGAAAATATTGAAATACAATTAAAGGGAAATTTTACACTAGATTTTTCTTTGCATAAATATTTTGTAGATGATCCATTTATATAGCACATTTGGGTGTGTTTTTGTAACAATGTACAGTTTTGCTTATATTTTAATAACATGTGCTGATTTTCATACTCCTAACCAAACCCCAAAGTGTCAGATGTATACACACGTTTACAGACTCCTGCTGGCTCCTGTTTGTGTAATCTGTCTTTTCATATGCAGGGAAGGGGGGAGGGGGGCTGTCAGCTGTTGTTGTTTCCATTGCCCCTTTCACTGGATGTCCCAACCTAACCTTATCTACAGTGCCAAACTGGGAGTAACTGGGAGTAAGTTTTAAAAAAGGGTTTATACTGGATGTTTTGATCAGTATCTGTGCATATTCTTCTATATAGTAGTGTCTATTACATTCAGCTATATGAAAAATGGTGTATACTGTTCCTATAAGGTAAAAAAAAATTAGAAAAAAAGATTGTTGTTGAATACTTATCTTCAGCTGAGCAGCAAAAGAAAAGGAGGATGGGGTGCTCAGTGGTCAGTTTATGGACACTATGGATACTCTGATTGGCCACTGTATACCTTTGTTTCTAGTAAATTAAAAATAGAAAAAGTTGCAGACTGATCCTCAGGTGCAGATAAAAGTCTATTTTATATTATATAAAGTATATACATTTAATCCAAGTAAAACGTCATACCAAAAAGATCTGACGTGTTTGCTGTGCCACCAGGCACACTTCCTTTGTTTCTAACCTAGCCCTTTCATTGACTAGTAATGTATGGTAATTTTTTTCTCTGCTGTTTTAACTACCTTTGACCCAGATTTCAATTTTTGTGGTTTGGTGCGGTAAGGCTATACCGCTGAAAAATTGGCCATTGCCCATGAAATGGCAGGTCTCCCGTATTACAAATTGCAGCGGTATAGCTATGCCACAAGCATTTTAGCCTGTAACGCAACTCACCATTCCGCATTTAAAAAATGACTTTTGAGTGCAGGATTTTCATAGCGCCTGTATTACAGGTTGTGCGTTCCGGCTAAAATGCTTGCGTTATGGTCCATTCCGCGATCTAAGACCAGCAATTATTAATGTTTCACAAAACTCATAACTAAAATGTTACAAAGTACACTAACACCCATTAACTACCTATTAACCCCTAAACCACCACCTTCCCGCATCGCAAATACTATATTACATCTATTAACCCCTAATCCACTTCCCACCCACATCGCCAACACTATATAAAACTATTAACCCCTAAACAGCCGGCCCCCCACATCGTTACTACTAAACCTATTAACCCCTAAACTGCCGGCCCCCCACATTGCAAATCACTAAGTTAAACTATTAAAACTCTTAAAATAAATAAAAACTTACCTGTGAAATAAAAAAAAAACTAAGATTAAACTATAAATAAACCTAACAGCTATTTTAATAGAATAAAATAAACTACAAATAAAAAAAAACTAAAATACAAGATAAAAATAACCACTATCGAAAAAATAAAGAATAAAAAAATACAAATTTAAAAAAAACGAACACTACGAAAAAATAAAAAAATCTAACATTACCAAAAAAACAAACAAACACTAAAATTACGAAAAATAAAAAAACACTAAGATTACAAAAAATAATAAATGAAATTATCCAAAATAATAAAAATTACGCCTAATCTAATAGCCCTATAATAACAAAAAAGCCACCCCCAAATAAAAACACCCCCTAACCTAACAATAAACTACTAATAGCCCTTAAAAGGGACTCTTGTAGGGCATTGCCCTAAGTTAAACATCTCTTTTACATTAAAAATAACCCCCCACCCAACCAACCCCCCAAATTAAAAAACCTATGTCTAAATAAAAACTAAACTACCCATTGCCCCTAAAGGGGCATTTGTATTGGCATTGCCCTTAAATGGGCATTCAGCTCTTTTACTGTCCATTAAAAAAAATAGAAACCAACCCAAATATTTTTTTAAAAAAAACTAACACTAACCCCAGTAAATCTACTCACAGTTCCTGAAGTCCAGACGTCCATCTTCATCCAGGCGGCGAGAAGTCTTTAGCCAGGCGGTGACAACTTCATCCATCGCAGGGGCATCTTCTATCTTCATCCCAGTGTCGCTGAGCTGTGGTGACACAGAGCGGAGCTGTCCAGGAATGGCAGGAACATCCAGGGCGAAACTTCCTCTTCATGCGATCGACCGCCGCACACACAAGCTTGAATGCAAGGTACCCCTTTTATATTGGGGTACCTTTGCATTCCTATTGGCTGATTAAATCCTATAAGCAGCTCTAATACTATTGGCTGATTTGAATTTTTCAGCCAATAGGAATGCATCGGCCACCCAATATAAAAGGGGTACCTTTAATTCAAGCTTCAGTGTGCAGCAGTCGATCGCATGAAGAGGATGTTCCGAGCTGGATGTCGCCGCTGGTCCTGGACAGGTCCGCCCACCACAACTTCGTGCCACTTGGATGAAAATAGAAGATGCCCCACGATCGATGAAGATGTCGCCGCTTGGATGAAAACTTCTTGCCGCCTGGATGAAGATGGATGTCCAGACATCAGGAACTGTGAATAGATTTCCTGGGGCTAGTGTTATTTTATTTTTTTGGGTGTTTTTTTTTAGATTAGGGCTTTTTTATTTTAATGGGCAGTAAAAGAGCTGAATGCCCTTTTAAGGGCAATGCCCATACAAATGCCCCTTTAGGGGCAATAAGTAGCTTAGTTTTTTTTAGACTTAGTTTTTTTTATTTTGGAGCATTGGTTGGGTGGGGGGTTTTACTGTTAGGGGGGACTTTGTAATTTTTTTTTTATATAAAAAAGCTGTTTAACTTAGGGCAATGCCCTACAAAAGTCCCTTTTAAAGGCTATTGATAGTTTATTGTTAGGTTAGGGGGTGTTTTTATTTTGGGGGGGCTTTTTTGTTTTTATAGGGCTATTATATTAGGTCTAATTTTTATTATTTTGGATAATTTTGTTTATTATTTTTGTAATCTTAGCGTTTTTTTTATTCTTCTTAATTTTAGTGTTTTTTTGGTAATGTTGGATTTTTTTAATTTTTTCGTAGTGTTCATTTTTTTAAATTTGTAATTTTTTATTTTTCATTTTTTTGTATTGTTAGGTTATTTTAATCTTGTAATTTAGGTTTTTTATTAGTTTAATCTTAGTTTTTTTTTATTTTACAGGTAAGTTTTTATTTATTTTAAGATAGTTATATTGTAAATTTAATTTAAAGTTAGGGGGGTGTTAGGTTTAGGGGTTAATAGTTTAATTTAGTGATATGCGATGTGGGGGGCTGGCAGTTTATTATTATTATTATCATTATTATTCTTTATTTATAAAGCGCCAACAGATTCCGCAGCGCTGTTCATAGGTAACAAAGATAAAAGGACAGTACAATATGAGACACCAGTCAAAATTTAACAAACAAAAACAGGAGGAATTGGGAGCCCTGTTCCCGTGGGAACTTAAAATCTAAATGGGTAGGAGGGTGAGAAACAGGAGGTGGGGACTGCAAAGGTGGGAATGATGTTAGTGTGAAGTTAGATGAGGGCAACTATTAGGCAAGTGGAATTCATTAGTTACTGATTTGGTTATAGGCTTCCCTGAACAAGAAGGTCTTTAGGGAGCGTTTAAAGGAGTAGAGGTTGGGGAAAAGTCTGACAGCACGAGGAAGTGCGTTCCAGAGGGTTGGTGCCGCACGAGAGAAGTCCTGTAGTCTAGCATGAAAGGAGGTGATGGTAGAAGAGGCAAGGAGTAAATCGTTGTTGGATCTTAGGGGACGGGCTGGAGTATATTTGTTGATGAGTGAGGACAGGTATGGGGGGGCTACATTGGTAAGGGCTTTGTAGGTCAAAGTGAGAATTTTGAATTTAATTCTGCTGTGAATGGGGAGCCAGTGAAGGGACTCACAGAGAGGTGCGGCAGATACAGAGCGTCCGGAGAGGTGGATTAGCCTAGCAGAGGCATTTAGGATGGATTGAAGGGGGAGAGGCGGGAGAGAGGAAGGCCAGTTAGTAGGTTGTTACAGTAGTCAAGCCGGGAAATTACTAGGGAATGGATTAGCTGTTTAGTAGTTTCAGCACTCAGAAAAGGACAAATTTTGGATATATTGCGTAGGTGGTTGCGACAGGATGAAGAGAGCGATTGGATGTGGGGTATGAAGGACAGATTGGAGTCGAGTGTAACTCCAAGGCAGCGGACTTAGGGTGATGCTGGGGAAATAGTGGTGTCACCGACAGTGATAGTAAAGTTAGAAACTGGAGTAGAATTAGTTGGGGGGATTAGAAGAAGTTCAGTCTTGGACATGTTGATTTTTAGGTGGTGAGAGGCCATCCAGGAAGAAATGCCAGATAAGTAGATGTGGGAAAGGACAGAAGGAGAGAGTGCAGGGGTGGATAGGTAAATCTGAGTATCATCAGCATAGAGGTGATAGTTGAAGCCATAGCTACTAATAAGTTTACCCAGTGAGGAAGTATAAATAGAGAAGAGTAGAGGGCCTAGAACAGAGCCTTGAGGTACTCTAACAGACAGAGGCAGTGGAGAGGATGAGTCACCAGCAAATGAGACAGAAAAGGACCTATTAGAGAGATAAGAGTGGATCCAGGAGAGGGCAATGTCACAGAGTCCAAGGGAGCTGAGAGTCCGTAGGAGGAGGGGATGGTCAACAGTGTCAAAGGCAGCAGACAGGTCAAGTAAGATAAGTATAGAATAGTGGCCATTGTTTTTAGCAGAAAGAAGATCGTTAGTAACCTTGGTGAGGGCAGTCTAAGTTGAGTGTTGGGGATGGAAGCCAGATTGCAGGGGGTCAAGCAATGAGTTGGAGGATAGGAAGTGTGTTAGGCGATCGAAAACTAGTTTTTCCAGGACTTTAGAAGCTAGCAGAAGTAGTGATATGGGGCGGTAGTTTCCAGGAGAATTGGGGTTGAGGGAGGGTTTTTTGAGGATGGGGGGGACCTTTGCATGTTTGAAGGATGATGGAAATGAACCAGTAGTAAGGTATTGGTTGAATATGTAAGAGCTGGGGTGAGGGTAGAGGACAGAGAGGGTATTAGATGTGAAGGGATATGGTCAAGGGGGCATGTAGTGAGGTGTGAGGAAGATATTAGGGAACTCACTTCATTCTCAGTGGTTGGGGGAATGTACTGAGAATGTTGGAGGGGGTGACCGGGGGCGGAGATGAAAGGTTGCAGTCTTGTGGTGGGGGGGTGGTGCAGGTGGATAGAGGAGAGTGTTGAAAGTGGAGAAGAGACTTTAGGGTTTGAGGAGTGATATGAGAGAAGATATGAGAGAAGAGAAGTAGTTTTGCTTGGCTAAGTGAAGGGCAGAGGAGTAAGAATAAAGAATGAACTTATAGTGTAGGAAATCTTGTTCAGAGCGGGATTTCCTCCAGGCACGTTCAGCAGCATGGGAGCATTTTTGTAGATAGCGTGTTTGCTGAGAGTGCCAGGGCTGGAGCTGACGATGTGGGGTTTTGCGTTATTGTGGAGGAGCAAGGGTGTAGAGTGCAGAGGAGAGAGTATTCTTAAAGTGGTTTGTAGCAAGGTCAGGGCAGGATACCGTGGAAGTGTGGGGAAGGCGTTTTTGAATAAGGTTAGAAAGTTGGAGAGGATCCACAGTGTGCAGATTTCTACAGGTGTGGAGGTGGGGGTAGAAATAGGTTTAGCCTGTACATTGAGATTATAGGTGAGCAGATGGTGGTCTGAGATGGGAAATGGGCGACAGGTGACATCAGAAGGGGAGCAGAGGTAGGAGAATACCAGATCAAGAGAGTGTCCGTCACGGTGAGTAGGGAATAGGGTGGATTGTGAAAGACTAAAGGAGTTTGTGAGTGAGAGACGTTTAGAGGCAGCAGGTGTAGATGGGTTATCAATGGGGATGTTGAAGTCCCCTAAGATAAGAGCAGGTGTATTTGTAGAGAGAAAGTGAGAAAGCCAGGCAGCAAAGTTGTCGAGGAATTGGGAGGTTGGTCCAGGGGGGCGATAGATAACTGCCACCTTGAGGGAGAGGGGGGAGAAAATGCGGATGCAATGGACTTCAAAGGAGGAGAAGGAGAGAGATGGATGAGGATGGAGGTGCTGATAGGAGCAGGAAGGGGACAGTAAGATTCCAACACCGCCACCATGTCTCTCACCTGGCCTAGGTGTGTGGCTAAAGTGGAGACCGCCGTGCGTTAGAGCAGCAATGGAAGCAGTGTCAGAGGAAGAAAGCCAGGTTTCAGTAATTGCTAGAAGATTGAAAGCGTTAGAAACAAACAGGTTGTGAACAGTTGTAAGTTTGTTACAGACAGAGCGTGCATTCCAGAGGGCACAAGAAAAGAGAGGGGATAAGCGCTGTGGGTTAATGGAGATGAGATTGTTGGGATCGCGTGACCTTGAGTTTGTATTGTGGGGGACTGAGCAAGAGTGTATGAGTGTGGTGATTGCTGCAGAGCCAGGGTTAGGAGAGATGTCACCAGAAACAAGCAGTAGTAGCAGTGAGAGTGAAAGAAGGTGAGAGTGAGACTTGTAGGAGCGGGTATGACTAGACACAGGAGAGTAAGATGGGGAAGTATTGCTAAGGAAACAGAGTAGTTCATGAGAGGACAGCATAGGGGATGAAAGGAGGGAGGGAGAGATAAGGATAGTGTGGGGATTATTGATGTTATAAGGGCATGTAGTGAGTTTTAGGAAGATGGCAGACAGAAAGATCAGAAAGGACATAGAGAGCATTGTGCAGGTGTACAGTTAGTAAGGATTACCTGTTAGTGGGGTCTGCAGTTTCCCCTCCAGTTTCTAAACTCCATTTCTTAACTCGGCCACTTATAATTCAGAGCCACTTTGAATTTCAGAGCCAAGGCCTCAGAGCCAGCTCTCAATTGTATATAGTAGTAAAATTAGGGTTGGAATGTGTTTAGTTTTAGTATTAGCGATGTGGGGGGCCGGCGGTTTAGGGGTTAATAAGTTTATTATAGTAGTAGCAAAGTGAGGGGGGGCGGTTTAGGGGTTTATAGGTTTATTTAGTGTCGGCGATGTCGGGGGCGGCAGTTTAGGGGTTAATAAGTTTATTTAGGTGTTAGCGGTGCCGGGGTGGTGGTTTAGGGTTTAATCACTTTATTTAGTGTCAGCGATGTTGGGGGCGGCAGATTAGGGGTATTTAGACTAGGGGTTTATGTTAGGGTGTTTTAACGTTTCTTTCTTTTCCCCATAGACATCAAAGGGGATTGCGCTACGGCGATCACTATTCTCTGCGATCACAGGTGTTAGTTTTTTCTAACACTTTCTCTCCATTGATGTCTATGGGGGAAAGTGTGCACAAGCACGTAAGGTCAGGCCTTGGGTTTTGTGCGGTATGGAGCATATCGCACCATACCGCACAACAAAAGAAGGTTTTTCAGTAACTTGTAATGGCAGCGCTATGGAGAGTGCAATACCGCTATTTTTTTTTGCGTTATTTACGCACCCGGTTTAGCGCACAACTTGTAATCTGGGTCTTTGTATTTTCTTTAAAGCCTGCATTTTAGTAGTAAAGGAAAGTAAAGCTAAACATGAAGTTTCTGAAATATGAACTCTTTGGATAAAATTGATAACTTTTTATGGTAGAAAATATTTTTAAAGGAACTGGTAAAATCTAGATGAATAATGGAATAATCATTCAATATATATGATTGAACTGTTTACAGAAGTTTAGACTACTGAGTTTAAAAACATAAATAATAATATATCCATACATATATTTGTACATTATCGAGTGGAGCGAAAAATTGCATTCGCAAGTGCGATATTTGCGGTCCCCTCAGTAATACTGGCGCACACAAATGGGAGATTGTATTACAAGTAAAGCTTGCATTCGCATTACATGTAAGCTTTGCATGGCACAGAACCTAACGCAGTGAAGGGGGTAAGTTGTGCAGCATTGGGCAGCATATTTAAAATATATATGTATATGAATATATACAGTACATATATATTTATGGTTTATATGTGTATATACACATACTGTATATTTACAGTTTAAACACAGGCCCCATAGGCCACTATGTAAAGGGACTTTAAGTGCCGTTTTTTCCTAACACCCCACATCCCCTCACTTTAATCACTTATAACTGCTTTGTGTAGTTATTTTGATAAAAAAAAATTATAATAATATGCTCCTATTGTTTTGTTTTTTAGAAATGAAATGTACACTTTATTTTGGGTGAATTGGGGGACATTTTTGTTCATTAACCTGAGATCTGATCTCTGGGTAATGAATTTGACTGCAAAATGTTACCATGAGATTGCAGTAGCATTAACCAGCCACTTGTAATGGCTGGCTAATTGACGTGTGATCGTAAATGGCAAATTTGCCCAATTAGGAGTGCAGATTAAAAGAAATGTATATCAGCAGTAAAAAAAATAAATTGTGCCAATCACAAATGTGAGCACAGTGGTTCTCCAATCGAAAGCCAGGACACAGCTAATTTGCCTTCCACAACCCTACTCCTCTTCCTCTTCCTGTTTTCAAAAAATGAAGGCTCCACATTTCTGCTACTTTAATCATGTCCTTAAAGTCTATATCAAATGAATTTGCCAGTTGTCTGGATATATGTAGGTTTGAATATACAGAGCTTTGTTACCTTGAATTAGAGAATCAATATGTTACAGTAATGTGGCAGGTTTGACTTCAAATGTATTTATTTTTTCTTGAGAGAGCCTCAAAAGACAGTTGGTTTGGTCTCGTTTTAATAAAATATTAACTGTGAATACAAATGTTTGTTGAATTTTAAAAGACTACTCTAATTTTATAGAACTGAAAAAAGAATTTTCAAGACAAAGGCCTCTAGTTATTAAGGTCTGGCGGACCTGATCCGACACTGCGGATCAGGTCCGCCAGACCTCGCTGAATACGGCGAGCAATACGCTCGCCGTATTCAGCATTGCACCAGCAGCTCACAAGAGCTGCTGGTGCAATGCCGCCCCCTGCAGACTTGCGGCCAATAGGCTGCCAGAAGGGGGTGTCAATCAACCCGATCGGGTTGATTTCTGGCAATGACTGTCCGCCTGCAGGCGGACAGGTTATGGAGCAGCGGTCTTTGTGAGCGCTGCTTCAGAACTGCTGTTTCTGGCGAGTCTGAAGACTCGCCAGAAACAAAGGCCATCAAGCTCCTTACGGAGCTTGATAACGTGAGGCAAAAGTGTTTCACAGAATATAAAACATTTTTTTATTTGATCGCATTTGGCGGTGAAATGGTGGCATGAAATATACCAAAATGTGCCTAGATCAATACTTTGGGTTGTTTACTACACTACACTAAAATTAACCCTACAAGCTCCCTACAAGCTACCTAATTAACCCCTTCACTGGTGGGCATAATACAAGTGTGGTGTGCAGTGGCATTTAGCGGCCTTCTAATTACCAAAAAGTAATGCCAAAGCCATAAATGTCTGCTTTTTCTTAGCAAAGGGGATCCCAGAGAAGCATTTACAACCATTTGTGCCATAATTGCACAAGCTGTTTGTAAATAATTTTAGTGAGAAACCTACAGTTTGTGAAAAAGTTGGTAAAAAAAATAACATTTCTTTTTATTTGATCGCATTTAACGGGGAAATGGTTGCATGAAATATACCAAAATGGGCCTAGATCAATACTTTCGTTTGCGTACTAAAAACAAATATATACTGTACATGTGAAGGGTTATTCAGGGATTCCTGACCGATATCAGTGTTAAAATGTAACTATGGCTAATTTTGAAAAAAAAAATGGTCTGGAAATAGCACTACTTGTACTTATTGCCCTATAACTTGCAAAAAAAGCAAAGAACATGTAAACTTTGGGTATTTCTAAACTCAGGACAACATTTAGAAACTATTTAGCATGGGTGTTTTTTGGTGGTTATAGATGTGGGGGTCAAAGTTAGAAAAAGTGTGTTTTTTCAATTTTTTCATCATATTTTATAAAAAAAAATTCATAGTAAATGATATATGATGAAAATAATGGTATCTTTATAAAGTCCATTTAATGGCAAGAAAAATGGTATATAATATGTGTGGGTACAGTAAATGAGTAAGAGGAAAATTACAGCTAAACACAAACACAGCAAAAATGTAAAAATAGCCATGGTCCTTAAGGGTAAGAAAATTCTCTTCCCTCTTGGGCACCTATCCACAGCCAAACAATGAATGATCTCAATCAAACAAACTAGCAACCACACAAGGTTGCACAGGCCTTATGTAATCTCTCTAGATACATACAAAACACAGAAATGGACTGCACTCTCAAACTGGGCCGGGTACACATCCTATAACCCTGCAAAATGCACAGCCCTTGGTGCTCAAGAGCACTCACAGCCAGCTGCTCAGCCTCCAGTGGCCCAAGCAGTTAACTCCAGACATGTCTGGGTGAAAAGCGCATAGGGATGCGGTAACTAACTCTTCAATTTTTTGCTTTCAATCTTAGCTGTGTACTTGCAAGTGAGTGTCAGACTTTCTCTGTGTGTGGTGTTAATACATTCGTTTTGTAATTTCCCCTATGGGCTTTGCACCCAGACTTGTCTGGGGTAAACTGCCTTTGTCTCTAGAGGCTGTGCAGCTGGCTGTGAGTGCTATTGAGCACCCAGGGCTGTGCATTTTGCATGGTCTTAGAATGTGTACCGGTCCAGTATGCAGTATATATATATATATAGCATGCACGCATACACATACACGTATTGCTAAGTTTCAGGATATTCATAAATTTCAAAATTGATAATAAACAACTCACCAATCTAGTATATTTTACCCCCAGGCACCCAGAATGAAAAGGAGAAAGTGTAGAGTCAAAACAGTGCATGGCACCTGATGTCAACAACAGGACTGTAACTGGTTTGGTGTTCATAGTAAGCATAAATAAATATAAATATAAATATATTAAAGCGTATTCATTAGAAACTTTTTATATTTGGTCTCTTAGTTTTAACACTTTTTAGCTTTTACTAGCGCCACTCTCAACTACTTATTATCTTTAAAATTCGCTGACCAGGAAGGGGGTTTACAGAGAGAGGCAAAAGTGTTTTAAGTCCAAGCGCTGTTTTATATATCTCCGTTCATAGTAAGCACATCAGTGTAAGTGAAATAAGACATGAAAATTTGTGTGAATAATAATAATCATTGAATTTAAAAAAACTAACTCATACTCACATAAAAAGCATCTTTTAAAGGGACAGTCAACACCAGAATTTTTGTTGTTTTAAAAGATAGATAATCCCTTAATTACCCATTCCCCAGTTTTGAATAACCAACACAGTTATAGTAATATATTTTTTACCTCTGTGATTACCTTGTATCTAAGCCTCTGTAGACTGCCCCCTTATTTCAGTTCTTTTGACAGACTTGCATTTTAGCCAATCAGTGCTCACTCCTCTGTAAATTCACGTTCATGAGCTCAAAGTTATTTATATGAAACACATGAACTAACACCCTTTAGTGGTGAAAAACTGTCAAATGCAGAGGTGGCCTTCAAGGTCTAAGAAATTAGCATATGAACCTCCTAGGTTTAGCTTTCAACTAAGAATACAAAGAGAACAAAGCAACATTGGTGATAAAAGTAAATTGGAAAGTTGTTTAAAATGACATGCCCTATTTGAATCATGAAAGTTTATTTTGGACTTGACTGTCCCTTTAATTACATACGCAAACAGCAAAGGAAGTTGTATATTGCTGATATTCATTGATCCACTGCATGTTTGTAAGAGTCTAAAGGGCTACTAGGTAGGATGCCAAGGAAAAAAAAAACTCAACAAAATGAACAGGTTGATATCTTCTAGTAGATATTCATTAACAAATATAAAACATTAGAGTAGCCTAGATTCTGGTGTCTGTCAATATGTAGGTGAATTTTAGCACAACATTTCCAACTGTGCTAACCCTTGCTGCATATAAGTACAACAGCGCTAAAAAGTTAGTGAGACTTGAGACATGATGTAAAGTCTTAAGGCTAGGCAGTGTCCCTCTCTGTAACAGACTGTGTCACTCTCTGTATTAATCCGGTGATCTGGCTTCATATTGTAAGGGACCACGATCAGTGTTCTCTTACCTTATAAAGGCAGGCGTCTTCTGCCCCCAACTGCAGTCTTGGATGTCTAGGCTGAAAGCAGGGACCACAGCATGAGCCTCTGTGTTGGACGTAGGCACTACGTCAGCACAGTACACTGGTCAAAGTACTGTGTAACGTAGTACCTATGTCCAAAAGGCTCAAGGAGTGTACGCACTCTTAGCTTTATCACACTTGGCCTACTGCACCTTCGGATTAGCACGCAAGTAAAAGCCAGAACAGCTTCAGATGTTAGTGCTACTAAGGATTTCGCTTGAGCGATAACTTTTTACTTTCAATTTGCAATATAAGTGCAAGAATAGAAGCGTTATTGATTTAAATTTAGTGGTGTTAGCGCTCAAAAGTGCTGATATTTTTGTGATTCACTTGTAATTTAGGCCAATATTAAACTGTTTAACGGACAGTAAAGTTAAAATTAAACTTCAATGTATTGGATAGAGGATGAAATTCTATACAACTTTCCAATTTATGTCTGTTCTCAATTTGCTTAGTTCCCTTGGTATCCTTGGTTAAAGAGTAATCAGCAAAATTACAAGTTATACGCTAAACCAGGTGCGTAAATAACGCAAAATTAGCGCTATAGCCCTCTCCATAGCGCTACCATTACAATTTACAAAAAATACTTCTTGTGTTGTGCGGTATGGTGCGTTAAGCTCCATACCACGTAAAATCAAGGCCTGACTTGACGTGCTCGTGCACGTTTTCCCCTATAGACATCAATGGAGAGAAAGTGTTGGAAAACACCTGCGATCGTGGGAATGGGAATCGCCGTAACGCAATCCCCATTGATGTCTATGGGGAAAAGAAAGTTGGGGAAAAGAAAGTTATGTAAAAACCTAACACCCTAACATAAACCTCTAGTCTAAATACCCCTAATCCGCTGCCCCCTGACATCGCCGACACTAAATAAAGTTATTAACCCCTAAACCACCTCCCCCGTATCGCTAACACCTAAATAAACCTATTAACCCCTAACTGCCGCCCGCGCATCGCTAACAACTAATTAAAGCTATTAAACCCTAAACCGCAGCCCCCACATCGCTACTACTATAATAAAGCTATTAACCCCTAAACCGCCGGCCCCCTACTTCGCTACTACTATAATAAAACTATTAACCCCTAAACCACCAGTCCCCACATCGCAACACACTAAATTAAACTATTAACCCCTAATCCTAGCTATCCCCTATACTTTAAATTAAATTTACAATATAACTATCTTAAAATAAATAACAACTTATCTGTGAAATAAAAAACATACCTGTGAAATAAAAAAAACTATAAATAAACCTAACATAACTATTTTAATAAAATAAACTAAAAAAAAAAACTAAATTACAAAATTAAAAAAATCTAACACTACGAAAAAATTAAAAATCTAACATTACCGAAAAAAACAAACACTAAAATTATGAAAAATAAAAAAACACTAAGATTACAAAAATAATAAACAAAATTATCCAAAATAATGAAAATTAAACCTAATCTAATAGCCCTATAAAAACATAAAAGCCATCCCAAAATAAAACCACACCCTAATCTATCAATAAACTACCAATAGCCCTTAAAAGGGCCTTTTGTAGGGCATTGTCCTAAGTTAAACAGCTCTTTTACATAATAAAATTACAGTTCCTCCTAAAAGTAAACCCCCCACACCCAACAAACCCACCCAAAAATAAAAAAACCTAAGTCTAAAAAAAAAACCTTAGCTACCCATTGCCCCTAAAGGGGCATTTGTATGGGCATTGCCCTTAAAAGGGTAATCAACTCTTTTGTGCCCATTAAAATAAAAAAAGCCCTAATCTAAAAAAAAACACCCTAAAAAATAAAAAAGACCTAACACTAACCCAAGAAAATCTACTCACAGTTCCTGAAGTCCGGACATCCATCTTCATCCAGACAGCAAGAAGTCTTCATCCAGGCAGAGCCTCCTCTTCATGCGATCACCACCGCACACTGAAGCTTGAATGCAAGGTACCCCTTTTATATTGGGGTACCGTTGCATTCCTATTGGCTGAAAAATTCAAATCAGCCAATAGGATGAGAAATGCTTAAATTCTATTGGATTTGAAAAGCCAATAGAATTTAAGCAGCTCTCATCGTATTGGCTGATTTGAATTTTTCAGCCAATAGAAATGCAACGGTACCCCAATATAAAAGGCTTCAGTGTGCGGCAGTGATCGCATGAAGAGGAGGCTCCTCACTGGATGTCGTCATCGCCGCCGGTCCTGGTCAGCTCCACACCGCCACAGCTCTGCACCATCAGGATGAAGACAGAAGATCCCCCCGCGATGAAGGAAGATGTCGTCGCCTGGATGAAGACTCCTCGCCGCCTGGATGAAGATGGATGTCTGGACTTCAGGAACTGTGAGTAGATTTTCTGGGGTTAGTGTTAAGTCTTTTTTTTTTGGGTGTTTTTAAGGGCTATTGGTAGTTTATTGATAGATTAGGGGTGTTTTTATTTTGGGGTGGCTTTTTCATTTTTATTAGGCTATTAGATTAGGTTTAATTTTTATTATTTTGGATAATTTTGTTTATTATTTTTTTTTTCTCGTAATTTTAGTTTGTTTTTTTCCGTAATGTTTTTTATTTTTTCGTAGTGTTAGGTATTTTTAATTTTGTAATTTAGTTTTTTTTATTTTTATTTTATTTTATTTATTTTAAATAGTAATGTTGGGTTAATTTAAAGTTTAATCTTAGGTTTTTTTAATTTCACAGGTAAATTTTTATTTATTTTAAGGTAGTTATATTGTAATTTTAATTTAAAGTTAGGGGGGTTTTAGGTTTAGGGATTAATAGTTTAATTTAGTGTTTTGCGATGTGGGGGGCCGGTGGTTTAGGGGTTAATAGTTTTAGTTTAGTATTATTAATGTGGAGGGCCGGCGGTAAAGGAGTTAATAGGTTTTTTTGTAGTATGGAAGTGGGGAGGCGGTGGTTTAGGGGTTAATAGAAACATAGAAACATAGATATTGACGGCAGATAAGAGCCATAGGCCCAGCAAGTCTGCCCGACCTTACCTAACAGTATAAACTTATCTAGTTTGTAGGATAGCCCTATGCTTGTCCCATGCATTTTTAAAGTCCCCCACAGTGTTTGTTGCTACTACCTCTTGAGGAAGTTTATTCCATAAATCAATCACTCTTTCTGTAAAGAAGTGCTTCCTCAAATTACTCCTGAATCTACTACCCTTTAGCTTGAGCTCATGACCCCTTGTTCTTGAATTTTCCATTTTATGTAAAATACCCACAGCCTCAGTTTTACTAAACCCTTTAATGTACTTGAAAGTTGCTATCATATCACCTCTTTCCCTTCTCTCCTCTAAGCTATACATATTTAGGTCATTGAGCCTATCCTGGTAAGTTTTATTTTTTAGACCATGTACCATTTTGGTAGCCCTCCTTTGCACAGATTCAAGTTTGTTAATATCCTTCTGAAGATATGGCCTCCAGAACTGCACACAATACTCAAGATGAGGCCTAACTAATGATCTATAAAGTGGCATAAGAACCTTACTATTTCTGCTGCAAATACCTCTACCAATACATCCAAGCATTCTGCTAGCCTTACTCGCTGCATTACTACATTGTTTACTAAGTTTTAAATCATCTGAAATAATAATTCCCAAGTCCTGTTCCTCGTCTGTAACAGTCAGTAAAGTGTCATTGAGTCTGTAATTAACATTTGGATTTTTCTTCCCTAAATGCATTATTTTGCACTTTGCTGTGTTAAACTTTAGATCCCAGTCGTTTGTCCAATCCTCCAATTGTTGTATCATCTGCAAAGAGACATACTTTATTTTAGTGTTAGCGATGAGTGGGGGGCGGTGTTTTAGGGGTTAATATGTTTATTTAGTGTTGTCTATGTGGGTGGGTGGCGGATTAGGGGTTAATAATTTTAATAAAGTATTTGCGATGTGAGGGAAGGCAGTTTAGGGGTTAATAGTGTAGTTTATGGGTGTTAGTGTACTTTGTAACATTTTTGTTATGAGTTTTGTGAAACATTTTTGTTTTGCAAAATCCATAACTACTGGTCTCAGATAGCGGAATGGATCTTGGCGTATAAGCTATAACGCTAGCTTAATACCCGGACTGCACAACCTGTAATACAGGCGCAATGAAAATTCCGCACTCAAAAGTCATTTTTTGAGTGCGGAATGGAGATTTGCGTAAAGGCTAAAATGCTAGTGGTATAGCTGTACTACCGCTACTTGTAATACGAGAAACCTGCATATTTCTCGCGCAATGTACAATTTTTCAGTGGTATAGCCATGCCAAACAACTTGTAATTTTGCTAAATGCTAGGTAAGCTCAGGAGTGTGCACATGTATCTGGCAGCAGTGTTCGCAACATTGCTTATTGCATTGTTACACATAAATACAAACACTGCTACCATTCAGCTAGATTACGAGTTTTGAGCGCTATAGGGAAATTAACGACCGCCACAAAAGTGGCGGTATTTTACCTCCCTATAGCGCTGCTATTACAGATTTTGTAAAAACCCAGCTTGTACGGGCGATATGGTTGCGTTGAGCTCCATACCTCCCCCAAATGAAAGCAGTGTTTTGACGTGCTCGAGCACGATTTCCCGACATTAATGGGAAGAGTCGGCTAAAAAAAAGCCTAACACCTGCGATTGCGGAAACAAAAGCTCCGTAATGCAGCCCCATTGATGTCTATGGGAAAAGAAAATGTTATGTTTAAACCTAACACCCTAACATAAAAAACACGTCTAAACACCACTAATCGGCTGCCCCTAACATCGCCACCACTTACATTACAGTTATTAACCTCTAATGTGCCGCCCCGATATCGCTGTCACCTACATACAGTTATTAACCCCTAATCTGCTGCCCTGAACATTGCCGCCACCTATTTACAGTTATTAACCCCTAATCTGCTGGCCCGAACATCGCCGCCACCTACAATACAGTTATTACCCCTAATCTGGTGGCCCGAACATCGCCGCCACCTACCTACACTTATTAGCCCCTAATCTGCCAGCCCCAATGTCGACGCCACTATACTAAAGTTATTAACCCCTAAACCTCTGGCCTCCCACATCACTAACACTACATAAATATATTAGCCCCTAAACCTAACCCTAACGTAACCCTAACCCTAAGCATAAGTCTAACCCTAACGTAACCCTGAATCTAACCCTAACACCCCCTAACTTAAATATAATTGAAATAGATCTAAATAAAACTTACAATTATTTCCTAAATAACCTATTTAAAACTAAATGCATAGTTACCTGTAAAATAAAACCTAAGCTAGCTACAAAATAACTAATAGTTACATTGTAGCTAGCTTAGGTTTTATTTTTATTTCACAGGTAAGTTTGTATTTATTTTAACAAGGTAGACTAGTTAGTAAATAGTTAAGCATCCCTTACATTCCAATTGGCTGATAGGATGTTTTCACCTTAAATTCCTATTGGCTGTTAGAATTCTATCAGCCAATTGGAATGTAAGGGATGCTTAACTATTTACTAACTAGTCTACCTTGTTAAAATAAATACAAACTTAGATAGAAATCTTGGATGACTTCACTTAAAGAGAAACTTCATTCTACAGTGACCATCGGAAGAAGAGGATGCTCCGTGCCGGATGTCTTGAAGAAGGACCCGCTCCGTGCCGGATGGATGAAGATAGAAGATGCCGTCTGGAAGAAGACTTCTGCCCGCTTGGATGAAGACTTCTGCCGGCTTCGATGAGGACTTCTGCCCTGTAAGTGGATCGTCAGGGGTTAGTGTTAGGTTTTTTTAAGGGTTTATTGGGTGGGTTTTATTTTTAAAGTAGGGTTTTGGGCAATGTAAAAGAGCTAAATGCCCTTTTAAGGGCAATGTCCATCCAAATGCCCTTTTAAGGCAATAGTTAGCTTAGGTCTATTTAGATCGGGTGGTGAGTTTTACTGTTGGGGGGATGTTTGTATTTTTTTTACAGGTAAAAGAGCTAATTTCTTTGAGGCAATGCCCTGCAAAAGGCCCTTTTAAGGGCTATTGGCAGTTTAGTGTAGGCTAGGGTTTTTTTAATTTGGGGGGGGCTTTTTTTATTTTTATAGGGCTATTAGATTAGGAGTAATTCGCTTTTATTTTGGATAATTTCGTTTTTTATTTTGTGTAATTTAGTGTTTATTTTTTTTGTAATTTAGATAATTATATTTGATTAATTTCATTTTTTTATTTTATTGTAATGTTAGTTTTTAGTGTAAGGCAGGTTAGGTTTTATTTTACAGGTAACTTTGTATTTATTTTAACTAGGTAGTTAGTAAATAGTTAATAACTATTTACTAACTAGTCTACCTAGTTAAAATAAATACAAACTTACCTGTGAAATAAAAATAAAACCTAAGCTAGATACATTGTAACTATTAGTTATTTTGTAGCTAGCTTAGGTTTTATTGTACAGGTAAGTATGTATTTAGTTTTAAATAGGGATTATTTAGGTAATAATTGTAAGTTTTATTTAAATTTATTTTAATTATATTTATGTTAGGGGGTGTTAGGGTTACGTTAGGGTTAGACTTAGGGTTACGTTAGGGTTAGGTTTAGGGGTTAATATATTTATGTAGTGATGTGGGAGGGTGGCGGTTTAGGGGTTAATAGGTTTATTTTAGCAGCGGTGTGGGCGGACAGCAGATTAGGGGTTAATAATATTTAAATAGTGTTTGCGATGCGGGAGGGCGGCAGTTTAGGGGTTATTACGTTTATTATAGTGGCGACAATGTCGGGGAGCAGCAGAATAGGGGTTAATACATTTTTTAAGTGGCGGGGATGTCCGAAGTGGCAGATTAGGGGTTAATAATTTATTTTAGTGTTTGCGATGCGGGAGGGCCTCGGTTTAGGGATTAATAGGTAGTTTAAGGGTGTTAGTGTACTTTTTAACACTTTAGTTATGAGTTTTATGCTACAGCTTTGTAATATAAAACTCATAACTGCTGAGTGCTGACTGTATATGGCAGTACAGATCTTGTGGTTATAGGGTGTACCGCTCACTTTTTGGCCTCCCAGGCAAACTCGTAATACCGGCGCTATGAAAGTCCCATTGAAAAAGGACTTTTTTAAAAGTGCGGTACTGACGTTGCGTGACGGCCAAAAAGGTGTGCCGTACACCTATACCTGCAAGACTTGTAATAGCGGCGTTAGGGAAAAAGCAGCGTTATGAAGCATAACGATGCTTTTTCAGTCATAAAGCCAAATTCGTAATCTAGCTGATTGCTAAAGACCTAGCTTTACTCTTGAACAAAGGATATCAAGAGAACAAAGCAAATTTGATAATAGAAGTAAATTGGAAAGTTGTTTTAAATCACATAAGATTCACTTGCATTACACACTTTTTTTTTTCTTTTTTTTTTTCTCTTGTTTTTTTTGTGATGAAAATCAAATATTTGTTACACTGTTTTTTTTTTGCAAAACTGCAATCCCACTGGAAAATTATTGGTGCCTTTGTTTTTTCAGATTTTTTTTTTTTATGTTTAACTAAATTGTCACAATTGCTTTGGTTAATTCAATATTTCATGTTAATGCTAAGGTACCTTTTCTGAGCAATTTAGTACTACTGTCTTTTGAGCTAATTAAATTATATGATGCATATTTAAATATTGTGACTTAAATGCCTTGAAAGAAAAAGCATTTAACATGTACCTATGACTTGTATATTTTACACTGCAATTTTTACACATATATTTAACCACAATAATGGAATTGGAGCTCCCTCTTGTGTAATATAAGATATAAGTAAAATGGTCAATTAATTATTGAAGATTATCTCTCTCTCTCTCTCTCTGTGTGTCCAAGCCTCCAAACCTTTGTGGCGGGGTATTAGGGACTCAGTAGGTTGAGGGGGAGGCCTTTTGCCATTTTTGGGTGGGGCCGTGTTGGAAGAGGACGGGTCGTGGGTGGTTAGTGGACAGGATTGTGGGTGTGTCTGGGTGGTCGGTGGTTGTGCCTGTTCAGTTTATGGGCATGTTTGGCTGGCCCATGAGTGGGGCTTAAGCAATTTTTGCAAATAGGGATGTATGGCTGTTTCAGAGGGACAGTAAAACAGAGCTTAGAATTAGGGACTGTCTCTATCAAATAAGGACAGTTGGGATGTATATACACTTTTTTGTTTTAATCTCTAATCTCCCATGTTGTATCAATATCAAAGGTGACATCACCATTCAGTCCAAGCTCTTATTCATATCTGGGATGTCAAAGAGTGAATTATTCTCACCTTATATCATTGACTGTGTCATTCTAGTACCACAGTGTTATTAGTGAAAAAATATTGGTATAGTCAAGCAATAGTCCAGAATCATGTCTCTGTTGTTGCAGCTGCAGTATGGCAAACAGATATTCACCTCATGTTTGCCAGTCCAGTAACTGGCTCTCTATAGGCTGCAGAATAAAGTCTGAATTCTTGATCCTAGCCTAAATGTTCTTTACAGAGGCGTAACTAGAAACCACAGGGCCCAGGTGCAAGAATCTAAGAAGGCCCCCCCACCCCCCAAAAAAAGTGAATTTGATACATATCTTTTTTTTTTTTTTTTACATTTAACATAGAAAAAAAAAATGTGAATCAGATTACATGTCTGCAAAAGGAGGTACCCTGTGCCCACAGTCTGTGAGATGGTCTGACCCCCTATTACTGTATATAGTGACACTGTTTAACCCACCGGTACTGTATATAGTGACACTGTTTAACCCACCAGTACTGTATATAGTGAGTCAGTGACACAGTCTGTAATCTGCCTGTGAGATGGCTGGCCTGACCCTACCCGCCCCAGTACTTTATAAAGTGACCACAGTAGTCTGTGACATGGTTCAGCCCCCCGTACTGTATATAGTGGTACTGTATAGACTGACACTGTTTATCCCCTGTCCCCCCATGCTGTAGTAACAAGGTCTGTAATTTGCTGGTTCCACAAATATACACACACACACACATACATGCATAAATGCACACACAGTCACATACATACATACACACATACACACACATACATACATAAACACCAATGGGTAAAACAGAAGCATTAACCCCTGTAGTCAGGGACACTAGTAAAGCATCATGTCTCACTCACATGATATCAGTGCAGGCAGTGGCAGGTCAACGTTTTTTATTGCGACCTCTGCACCCCCTGTAGTTTTGTCCCTGGTACTTTATGATATAGATCTAGTTTCTAAATATTCATCCACCTGTCCTAAAAACTCATAAACTTCTCTCCTTTTTAACATTTGATCTCTCAGCCACTTCTACAGTCTGCATATCTTCTCCATAACACCCCAAACGTTTTATAAACACATCACTTAGCAACTTAGAACAACAAGCATATTATCTAGCCCCATAATAATCATCTTATCCTTTTATTACTTATACTAATACCATCATCATCCACATTATCCCATAACCATTTGACTCTCTCCAAACCCCATTATTTGCCCTGGCTTCTTCTATACTAGTGTGTTAATTTATACTGGCTTTGTTTTTTGTTTTGTTTTTATGTATTTCATATTTGCTGTATAGCACAGTGGAACATGATGGAACTTTATAAATATTATTTTTATTATTATTATAAATAAGAAGAAGAAGAAAAAAAAGAAGAATGTTAATTTTACTACTATTAATAAAAATACACAATGTTTAGTTCATCCCCAAGTGGTCTGTTCCTTTGGAAGACATGTTAAGATTTTGTTTTTGAACAGTATTCTTTTTATGCTCCACAAGACTTCAGACAGATTAATGAGTTCATATTTTCATTCCGTGTTTGGGGCAAAGTTTGTTGTTTTATTGGAGCAAGGTGTAAGAGGGCCCATTTCATAATGTCCTGGATTTTAAACAGAGTTCTTGCATTCTTTACTAATTATCCTGGAATCCTGTCAGCTCATGTCCACCCTAGAGTTGAATGAAACATATGCCTCCATTCATATTCATGCTGGGTCCATGGGTTTGATTTACATGATCATTGTTTTTAAACTTGCCACGCTCTTTTCAAAGTCAGGTCACACTAATATCCAATCTAATCAAGAGATTCTTAAGGTTTGTGGCAGCCTATCACACATCCAAGGCAATTTCTGTACTTCAAAACTTCAGTTAGTGGTTCACTAAGACCAAGAGCTTTATTTATGGTGTCATCACTGATATAAATTTGTTGATGGTAGTTATTTTGGTCAGGAGAGTTTCCAGCACCATCTTCATGATAATGAAACTTGTATAACTTAAATTACAGTTTGCAATGGATTGAATGGTGGCATCTATAAGAGATATTTTGTTTATATATTTTCCCATAAGGCCTTTGTAGTTGAACTTTCTGAACAAGTGTGACTACTGCCTCAGGATCTACTCCCATGAGAAAATATCTGAGGGGAACAGATAGTAGTCCAGAGACATTTTCAGAAGCTTAATAGGATCCCAATTATCACAACTAAGAGTCTGTTTTGTTGAGATATAGTTTATGTCCATCTCAGAGCTCAAGGGAAGTGGTCTTATCATGAGTCCTCTATTTTGATAAACCAGAAGATTTTAAAGAAGCTATATGTATTTTTAAAAGTTTAAAAATGATGCTTTTTAAACAAATTGCTGACAATGTAATTATATGAGGTAATTAAGTTTAGCTAAACTTAATCTCAATTATCCTCAATTATCCCTGTCTTATTAAATATTATTGTCTTTCTAACAAATATTGAACCAAACCTTTGATAAAGTAGCGCCTGTAAAGCTAAACTGAGTTTTAAAATATCTATCAGTGAATGATGAACCCTTTTAGATATATATTGTAGTAAACATGGAACATGTGCATCAATAATGTTTGTTAAAAGCATAAATTATGTGTTAGAACATGTGTTGTAGTTAAACTGTGTTTATTGAAACCCTAGATAGTTACTAACTGAGCCTTGTGCTATAGGCACCACTGGATATTTCATAAAATGGTATCCAAAAGCATTGGGAATAAATGAGGATAGTATTTTTTCATTTAATTTCAATTTACATTTGATTTACAGTGTGAGAAATTACCCCCCTAACTTATATTTAGGTGGTAGGTTATGGGTAAGTTATTTGAGAGTATGAGAGGTATTTTTTGCCCCTCTATGAGATCTGATGTGGATCTTTATGATCTCTTTTATTTAGTTACTTGTTCAATGAATACCATACAATAGGCTTTAATGTATTTTTTGGGGCTCCTATCCATTTCCCAGACAATAGGGCCTGTATAGCTGTTTGTACTCAAATATATCTCCCTGTATGATTCACCCAATCACATGGATATTGAGAACTACATGGTCCTGGTGCCAGTTCCAGAATCACATAATCTGCGTTAACACTCCTTGGTGGAGTTGCGGATGTTCTGTAGGTCGGGACAGGGTGGGTGGAAGCATAGTTACAGGACAGGTGTTCTATGGGCTGAGTTAGGGCAGGAGGAGGAGAAGTTACAGGTGTGAGGGTAGAGCAAGGTGGTCTAGAGGTGTGGTTAGGCAGTTGTGGGACATGGGCTGCCTAATAGGAAAGGGTCAGGAAGTAGTATTTTTTACCTTTTTACCGTCCTCCTCAGCCCAAAGGATGCACAAAATAGAAGACTGGCACCCCTTGCCCCCCAGAACTGACACTGCAAGGTTCATGAGTTTGTGAGACTCCTGGTTTGCTAATTCACTATTTGAGACTCATCTTTCAATTGTTAAGAGAGACTGGTTTCTAGGAAACCGAAAGTGTTTTTTATTTATATTTTTATATTTAAGCTTTCACCTATGCTTACCAGACAATAGTATTATGTATGACAATTCCAATCATCCTTCATATAGTGGGAGAAAGTGCATCTCTAAATTATACCAAATTATTATTATTATTTTTATAAATGAAAGGTTTCACCTCTCATCTAACAAACCATGGCAGTTTGTAGGCACTTTAAGCAAATGTAGAGAGAGAATTTAGGTATATTTGTCTTAGCAGACCTATTTACTCAAGCTCAGGTAATTGGTTTTGTATGCATCCCTGCTTACCAGCTATGATGCCTCATCGCTGCTCATATTTTTATTTAGTCATAAATTCTGCAGGGTTTAGGTTGAATATAATTTTAGTTATTATCTCTATGTCATAAGAAAGAAGCCACGTTGCTCTGGAGGTTTGAAAGGCCCCAGAGTTAAAATATATGTCTCACTGATTTATTAAGGACACACATAAGCTCTTCTGAATTAAACAAAATAAGTTTTATTAAGGATACTTTCACTTTGGGAGTTCAGAATAAACGTAATCAGTTATAGAATATAGCATTGTCTGACCTTGTGTGTTTGTTCGTTTATTTACTTTATATTTTACTTATGAAAATAAGTGTACATTTTAGAATGCCTGAGAAGTAAACATATCAGTATATGATTTACTTACAAAAACTGAATAAAATTAACCATAAATTCTGACTTAAGAAAAATATTTGGAGCTTTTTAAATAAGCAATCAGTCAATACATAACTGCAGGCCTGGCCATAAATATTTTATATTTTGCTTGGACACAAAAGTGAATCAATAGATTGTATGTTTCCTAATTCTCTAGTAGCAGTTAGTAAAATCTATCATTTTTTCACTGTATCTGCACAATAAATTGACAACTGAGGAAATATTCACGACAAGAAGTTAATATAAGGAAGGCGATTACAGGATGTAGCTTAAATATGCTGTTTAGTTGCATGAATGGATCACTTTGTTTCCATGGACATAATTTACAGTTGCATGCAAGAGCAACTGCATCTCATAGGTGTCCTGTATCAATCTCAGTAACATATAATTTTCTACCTATTATCTTAGTCCCATGACAAAAGTGACATTTGCATTACTGACAGGTTCAGGTGTTTCTTTTTTGCTGGAAGCAACAGAAACAAGTACTAACAAGTACATTTTACTGCCTAAAAGGCATTAGATGGATAACAGCACATCACAAATAAAAAAGCAGGTTCCGAAAATAATATTTTTCTTTTATTGATGTAAATAATATAATAAATGGTTTTATAGAGATAAATCAAATATAATGACAAATCCAAATGTGTGTGTAAATTTGAAAATTTCCACAAGTGCTTTAGTCCTGGACTACTAATTGCAGCAAATAAGTAAAACAAATAGGCTCTTACAATTTATTGAGTTAACTTAACTTTTTCTTCTCATTTTCCACTGATTTTAAGCTATAGATATTTTTTTCTAGTCTACAAATAATTAAACATAAGCAATGTTATTGTGTTAAAAATATTTTAAATCCATGTATCTGCAGTGCCAGCACGGATAATAATACATTTTGTTCATAATATTTTCTGTTGAAGAAAAATCTTCCCTGAAAACGTTTATCTAGGGTCTTTGACAGGATGGTTTATAATCAAGAAAACAATTATGTTCCCTACGGATTCCCACTGGTATATTTAATATTATCACAAGCACTGCACCTGATACACTTAGTGACTGTAAGCCGAGCACGATTTCTAATGACTGACAATCTCAGCATGTTCTGTATGAGGAAACATAAGGGTTTGTCTCTTGGGTCAAATCACTCATTTACAGGCCATCAGCAAGGGAAGGAGCATCTTTTGTGACATCCTGGTATAACACTCAATACTGTTAACATGTTTCTGATCATTTTATATAAAGTATTTTTCAACCCAATGGCTAGTAAGGTGTTTTGGGGACTTGTTGCATTAATTCTTTCTTTGCAAGATCATTTCTATGTTCAAAGTCAAGAATGTAGGTTGATAGGGAAGTTTGACCTACATGGGTTTTTGGAAGCTAAAAACCATGAGCTGATTATTGGAGGAATGTTCCCTTTCCACTTCAGGACAATATTAACAAACGATTCTGTGATGGAAGAGCCCAAGTCACCAAAATGTGAAGGGTGAGTTTAATTTAATTTGTCAGCAAACAGACCAACACCTGTGAATGTGTGCAAACTGCCCAGGACCACTGTCAAGTCCTGTATAATGTATTGTGTGCCTGCAGACTTTTAAACAGCAAATGTATAGTAATCTATAGTACAACATATAAAAAAGTGAGTTTAATGGAAATTCTGGTTTATAGTAGACATAAACACTTTTGTAACCAGAGAGGGCAATATGTTGCAGCTCTTTCTAGCAGTGCAAGGGTTAAGGAATGCTTATTTGATATTTTTTTTTCAAACTAGGAAAAGAGATAATAATGCTTTAGTGTTTTGTATTATTTTACTCAATTTTAAAACAAAATTGCTAACTGGGAGTTATATACTTTCAAATAATACAAAATCATATATCATGCACTGATATATATAATGTTAAAAAAATAAACTTTCATTTTTTAAAACACACACACACACACACACACACACACACACACACACACACACACACACACACACACACACACACACACACACACACACACACACACACACACACACACACACACACACATATATATATATATATGTGAGATAAAATTGCACTGGACAGGTAAAAACAATTTATATATGTAAAAAAGTATGACAGTAGGTTAATACAACCATATCAAAGTGTTTATTCAACCTAAGTGATGTTTTGAGGACTGTCTCCCCTTAATTATAACAACCAGTCAAATATTGGCCTGAGGAGTCATACCCTGAAATGTAACTAAGTTTAAATAAACACTTTTATATGGTTGTATTATTAATCCAGTGAGTGTGGTCATACTTATTGTTATAATTTTCTACCAGGACCCTGCTAGCTGCTACACTGTCAGAGAAAATGCAATTCTTCCTAAAAATGTTTTGTAATATATTTTTGGGCTATCTGTTTTCCCAATGTACACACAGAGGATGTATTATTAATATGTTATCTAGTTATCATATATTTAAACTACCATAATCAATTATTTTTCCCAGTGTTGGCTAAAATGATTTCACCCATTTATTAATGCTGCATCTACACAAAGATGCATAAATCGTGCTCTCTTGTATGTGTCAGGACACCAATCCCAGCACTTGTGTAGTTAAAGACCTTAAGATAGGGTGTCCTGGCAAAGATTATTGCAAAGCTGCATATCAATCAAGGGGGATCATACTGGTGGAAGGGTCATTATTTTCTATAAGTTTTGCTATTGACCTCTCTCACCATCCTGCTAGGTCAAATATATGTAAATAAAAGACATTGCGCTATGAATGTAGGGCTGTTGATAAGTACTGAGTGTGCTACAATAAAGCTTGGGGTGATTTATCACTCCCGGCACACTGCTAGGGCATCTACTGCATTTATTTATCTCAGTAATAATCCTCTTGATCTAGCTTTATCATTGCCTTATACAGTAGGGACAATAGTCTTGTGTTTGGTTACATCCTGGGAACCAAAACCCTTCAGAAAGAGAAAGCTCTGTATTTTTAGTTACAGTCCCAGTTTGAATGGAAAAAATAGTGTTATAACTTTTATAACTTTTTACCTTTATTTTAACACAATACTAAAATAATGCCAGAATGGTGATTTAATGTTAAGCTGTTAAGCAATAATCATGTTAAAGAATAATTACATACAGTTCTGTCATTTTAATTCACCCTTGTAATACCCACCCACTGGCCTAGTAATAGCTGTAGAAGTGGTTTGGAATATTCTGCAACCCTCACAAATTCCACTAACAGCAATTTTGTGGGTGCCTATTTAAAGTCACAGAGACATCAGTACTAAACAAATGAAATGTATTATCTCATAGAACATATAAATACTATATTTTAAATAAATATCTTATCCTCTTATTATATAGTTTTAATTAAAGTGATAGTAAACTTTCCCCTTTGTCCAAACAGTTCTGGAATGTTAGCGATATTTTACATGGCGTTTAATTCATCTGTTGTAACGAAGATGCGCTATAACTAACTTTTAAATGTAGATATGAAATTCAAATTCCCTGTGCTCTGGCTGCCCGCTTCAAAAGTAATATGTTTGTTGAGCTAACATTTTGAAATATTCTCCAATCAGCGCTCTAGCGACAACAAAAGTGCCGTATGGCCAGAGCGCTGAGTGGAGAACAGTTCAAACCTTCAGCTGCCCAAAAATATTACTTCTGAAGTGGGCAGCAGAAGCGAAGGGAATTTGAATTTCAGCGCTATGTTAAAAAGTAAGTTATAGTGAATCTTCATTGCAACTGATGAATTAAGCTCCATCTAAAATAATCACTTACATTCTGAATCTGTTTAATAAATCAAAACTTAAATGTAAAACAAAGTATTTAATTTGTCATTAAAAGGGGATTGTTAAGTAAAAGTAAAACTTGATGATTCAGATAAAGGATACATTTCTAAACAACTTTACAATTTACTTCTAGTGCCTATTTTGCTTTATTCTGTTGATATCCTTTGTTAAAAGGTTTACCTAGTTAGGCTCAGGAGCAGCAATGAACTACTGGGAGCTACCTGTTGTTTGGTAGCTGCACATATATTACTCTCACCATTGGCTCACCCAATGTGTTCAGCTAACTCTCACTAGTGTATTGCTGCTCCTTCAACAGAGGATACCAAGAGAATTAAGCTAATTGGAAAATAGAATTAAATTGGAAAGTTGTTTAACATTGTATGCTCTATGAAAGAAAATGTTGGGATTTTATGTCCCTTTAATGCTATAACGTTTATTCGGCTAGATTACGAGTCTTGCGTTAGGCTTAAAAAGCAGCGTTGGCTGGTCCCAACGTTGCTTTTTAACGCCCGCTGGTATTACGAGTCTTGCAGGTACAGGTGTACCACTCACTTTTTTGGCCAGACTCGGAAATACCGCAAATCCACTTATGTAAATTGCATATCCTATTTTTTCAATGGGACTTGCATAGCGCCATTATTACGAGTCTGACAAAAAGTGAGAGGTAGACCGTCTCTTGTAAAGACTGGTACCGCATTTTAAAGTCAGTAGTTAAGAGTTTTACACTACAGCGCCGTAGCATAAAACTCTTAACTAAAGTGCTAAAAAGTACACTAACACCCATAAACTACCTATTAATGCCTAAACTGAGGTCCCCCCACATCGCAAACACTTAAAAAAAATAATTAACCCCTAATCTGCCGAACTGGACATTGCCGCCACTATAATAAATATATTAACCCCTAAACCGCCACACTCCCGCCTCGCAAACACTAGTTAAATTTTATTAACCTCTAATCTGCTGTCCCTGGGCCCGATCCGATATAAATCGTCGCCCGCAAAAGCCGGCCATGCCAAAATTTGCACTGGTTTGGTATCACATATACGGCATAACATAGAAGTTACGCTCGTATATTTCTGCCTTCGGCCGTAGTTTTCTGGCCCATAGACAGGTATACCAAACCAGCACAGTTTGGTATCCAATATACAGCGTTAGGACTTACGTGGCAAAAATGGAGAAATCTTACTCCATTTTCACCTTGCCACAAATTGCAGGCGTAGTAAGCCTTACGCTGTGTATTGGAGCCCCGTAACTCCCTAAACTAGCTGAAAAATAAAACCTAACACCTAACGCATGCGCAATGTCTATCTACCTGTCAACCGCAAACTGCAAAATAAAACCTAACACCTAAAGCATGCGCAATGTCTATCTACCTGTCAACCGTGATCCCCTGCCGCAATCCCTAATAAAGTGTTTAACCCCTAAACCGCCGCTCCCGAACCCCGCCGCCACCTACATTAAATGTCTAACCCCCTAATGGGAGCCCCCTACACCGTCGCCACCTGCATTAAAATTATTAACCCCTAATCGAATACCCCTACACCGCTGCCAATTTATATTACAATTATTACCCCCTAATGTGAGACCCCTACCCCGCCGCCACCTATTTTAACTATATTACCCCCTAATCTAATCCTCCTACCCCGCCGCCACCTATATTAAATATATTAACCCCTAATCTAATCCCCCTACACCGCCGCCACCTAAATTAAATATATTAACCCCAAATCTAATCCCCCTACACCGCCGCCACCTATAATAAATGTATTACCCCCTAAAATGTCCCTACCCTAAACTAAATTACAAATAGCCCTGAAAAGGGTCTTTTGCGTGGCATTGCCCCAAAGTAACCAGCTCTATTACCAGCCCTTAAAAGGGCCTTTTGCGGGGCATTGCCCCAAAGTAACCAGCACTTTTACCAGCCCTTAAAAGGGCTTTTTGCGGGGCATTGTCACAAAGTAATCAGCTCTTTTGCCTGTAATCTAAATCCCCCTACACCGCCGCAACCTATAATAAATGTATTACCCCCTAATCTAATCCCCCTACACCGCCGCCACCTATATTAAATATATTACCCCCTAATCTGATCCCCCTACACCGCCACCACCTATATTAAATATATTACCCCCTAATTTAATCCCCCTATACCCCCACCACCTATATTAAAATTATTAACCCCTAATCTAATCCCCCTATACCGCCGCCACCTATATTAAATTTATTAACCCCTAAAATACTAAAATTTCCCTACCACTAAACCTAAGTCTAACCCTAAAAATAGCCCTGAAAAGGGCCTTTTTGCGTGGCATTGCCCCAAAGTAACCAGCTCTGTTACCAGCCCTTAAAAGGGCCTTTTGCGGGGCATTGCCCCAAAGTAACCAGCTCTTTTACCAGCCCTTAAAAGGGCTTTTTGCGGGGCATTGTCACAAGGTAATCAGCTCTTTTGCCTGTAATGTAATTTAATCCCCCTACACCGCCGCCACCTATATTAAATATATTAACCCCTAATCTGACCCCCCTACACCGCCGCCACCTATATTAACTATATTAACCCTAATTATATTAGGGTTAATATAGTTAATATAGTTATTATATTATATATATTAACTATATTAACCCTATCTAACTCTAACACCCCTAACTTAATTATTATTAAAATAAATCTAAATAATATTAACTAAATTATTCCTATTTAAAACTTAATACTTACCTATAAAATAAACCCTAAGATAGCTACAATATAATTAATAATTACATTGTAGCTATATTAGGGTTTATATTTATTTTACAGGTAACTTGGTATTTATTTTAACTAGGTACAATAGCTATTAAATAGTTAATAACTATTTAATAGCTACCTAGTTAAAATAATTACCAACTTACCTGTAAAATAAATCCTAACCTAAGTTACAAATACATCTACACTATCAATAAATTAATTAAACTACAAATATCTAAACTAAAATACAATTAAATACACTAAACTAAATTACAAAAAAACAAACACTAAATTTCAAAAAATAAAAACAAATTACAAGATTTTTAAGCTAATTACACCTATTCTAAGCCCCCTAATAAAATAACAAAGCTCCCCAAAATAAAACCCTACCCTAATCTAAATTACAAAAGTAATCAGCTCTATTACCAGCCCTTAAAAGGGCCTTTTGTGGGGCATTGCCCCAAAGTAATCAGCTCTTTTGCCTGTAAAAAAAACAACAACCCCCCCATTACAACCCACCACCCACATACCCCTACTCTAACCCACCAAATCCCCCCTTAAAAAAACCTAAGTCTAACCCCCAAGTGCTCCTTACCTGCCCTGAAGACCGGCGGAGAAGGTCCTATTCCAGGCAGAGAAGTCTTCTTCCAGGCGGCGACCTCTTCTTCTTCCAGGATCCAGCCGGCACGGAGCGGAGGACTTGAAGACCGATGACCGCTGAGCTGAAGACCGTCCATCTGGAACTGAAGACCGGCGATGCTGGAACTGAAGATCGGCGACGCTGGAACTGAAGACCCGCTGGAACTGAAGACCGGAGCCGGAGCGTGGAGGATCCTCTTCATACGATCGCCGCTGTACACTGAATAGGAATTCAAGGTACAAAATTAAAAATGGCATCCCTTAAATTCCTATTGGCTGATTTAAGCCTTCAAATTCAAATCAGCCAATCGGATGCACGCTACTTTAATTCTATTGGCTGATTTGAATAGCCAATAGAATAAGAGCTACTGTAATTCTATTGGCTATTCTAATCAGCCAATAGAATTACAGTAGCTCTTATTCTATTGGCTATTCAAATCAGCCAATAGAATTAAAGTAGCTCACATCCGATTGGCTGATTTGAATTTGAAGGCTCAAATCAGCCAATAGGAATTCAAGGGATGCCATTTTTAATCGCGTACCTTGAATTCCTATTCAGTGTACGGCGGCGATCGTATGAAGAGGATCCTCCATGCTCCGGCTCCGGTCTTCAGTTCCAGCGGTTTTCAGTTCCAGTGTCGCCGATCTTCAGTTCCAGCATTGACGGTCTTCAGTTCCAGATGGACGGTCTTCAGCTCCGCGGTCATCGGTCTCCGCCTGGAACAGGACCTTCTCCGCCAGTCTTAAGGACAGGTAAGGAGCACTTGGGGGTTAGAATTAGGTTTTTAAGGGGGGATTGGGTGGGTTAGAGTAGGGGTATGTGGGTGGTGGGTTGTAATGGGGGGGTTGTTGTTTTTTTTTACAGGCAAAAGAGCTGATTACTTTGGGGCAATGCCCCACAAAAGGCCCTTTTAAGGGCTGGTAATAGAGCTGATTACTTTTGTAATTTAGATTAGGGTAGGGAATTTTTTTATTTTGGGGGGCTTTGTTATTTTATTAGGGGGCTTAGAATAGGTGTAATTATCTTAAAAATCTTGTAATTTTATTTTATTTTTTGTAATTTAGTGTTTTTTTGTTATTTAGTTTAGAGTATTTAAATGTATTTTAGTTTAGATATTTGTAGTTTATTTATTTAATTTATTGATAGTGTAGGTGTATTTGTAACTTAGGTTAGGATTTATTTTACAGGTAAATTGGTAATTATTTTAACTAGGTAGCTATTAAATAGTTATTAACTATTTAATAGCTATTGTACCTAGTTAAAATAAATACCAAGTTACCTGTAAAATAAATATAAACCCTAAAATAGCTACAATGTAATTATTAATTATATTGTAGCTATCTTAGGCCTAGATTTAGAGTTGGGCGGTAGCCATCAAAACCAGCGTTAGAGGCTCCTAACGCTGGTTTTGGGCTACCGCCGGTATTTGGAGTCAGTCAGGAAAGGGTCTAACGCTCACTTTCCAGCCGCGACTTTTCCATACCGCAGATCCCCTTACGTCAATTGCGTATCCTATCTTTTCAATGGGATCTTTCTAACGCCGTTATTTAGAGTCGTGGCTGAAGTGAGCGTTAGAAATCTAACGACAAAACTCCAGCCGCAGAAAAAAGTCAGTAGTTAAGAGCTTTCTGGACTAACGCTGGTTTATAAAGCTCTTAACTACTGTGCTCTAAAGTACACTAACACCCATAAACTACCTATGTACCCCTAAACCGAGGTCCCCCCACATCGCCGCCACTATATTTGCATTTTTTAACCCCTAATCTTCCGCTCCGTACACTGCCGCCAACTACGTTATCCCTATGTACCCCTAATCTGCTGCCCCTAACACCGCCGACCCCTATATTATATTTATTAACCCCTAATCTGCCGCCCCCGCTATCGCTGACCCCTGCATATTATTATTAACCCCTAATCTGCCGCTCGTACACCACCGCCACCTACATTATAGCTATGTACCCCTAATCTGCTGCCCCTAACACCAACGACCCCTATATTATATTTATTAACCCCTAATCTGCCCCCCTCAACGTCACCTCCACCTGCCTACACTTATTAACCCCTAATCTGCCGAGCGGACCGCACCGCTACTATAATAAAGTTATTAACCCCTAATCCGCCTCACTCCCGCCTCAATAACCCTATAATAAATAGTATTAACCCCTAATCTGCCCTCCCTAACATCGCCGACACCTAACTTCAATTATTAACCCCTAATCTGCCGACCGAATCTCGCCGCTACTGTAATAAATGGATTAACCCCTAAAGCTAAGTCTAACCCTAACCCTAACACCCCCCTAAGTTAAATATAATTTAAATCTAACGAAATAAATTAACTCTTATTAAATAAATTATTCCTATTTAAAGCTAAATACTTACCTGTAAAATAAACCCTAATATAGCTACAATATAAATTATAATTCTATTATAGCTATTTTAGGATTTATATTTATTTTACAGGTAACTTTGTAATTATATTAACCAGGTACAATAGCTATTAAATAGTTAATAACTATTTAATAGTTACCTAGTTAAAATAATTACAAAATTACCTGTAAAATAAATCCTAACCTAAGTTACAATTAAACCTAACACTACACTATCAATAAATAAATTAAATAAAATACCTCCAATTACCTACAATTAAATCTAACACTACACTATCAATACATTAATTAAATACAATACCTACAAATAACTACAATTAAATAAACTAACTAAAGTACAAAAAATAAAAAAGAACTAAGTTACAAAAAATAAAAAAATATTTACAAACATTAGAAAAATATTACAACAATTTTAAACTAATTACACCTACTCTAAGCCCCCTAATAAAATAACAAAGACCCCCAAAATAAAAAAATGCCCTACCCTATTCTAAATTAAAAAAGTTCAAAGCTCTTTTACCTTACCAGCCCTTAAAAGGACCTTTTGTGGGGCATGCCCCAAAGAATTCAGCTCTTTTGCCTGTAAAAAAAAACATACAATGCCCTCCCAACATTACAACCCACCACCCACATACCCCTAATCTAACCCAAACCCCCCTTAAATAAACCTAACACTAAGCCCCTGAAGATCTTCCTACCTTATCTTCACCTCGCCGGGTATCACCGATTGGTCCTGGCTCCGAAATCTTCATCCAACCCAAGCGGGGGCTGGCGATCCATAATCCTGCAGCTGAAGAGGTCCAGAAGAGGCTCCAAAGTCTTCATCCTATCTGGGAAGAAGAGGCGATCCAGACCGGCAACCATCTTGATCCCAGCGGCATCTTCTATCTTCATCCGATGAGGAACGACTCCATCGTGAAGACCTCCAGCGCGGATCAATCTTCTTCCTCCGACGTCCAACTGAAGAATGACGGTTCCTTTAAGGGACGTCATCCAAGATGGGGTCCCTCGAATTCCGATTGGCTGATAGGATTCTATCAGCCAATCGGAATTAAGGTAGGAAAATTCTGATTGGCTGATGGAATCAGCCAATCAGAATCAAGTTCAATCCGATTGGCTGATCCGATCAGCCAATCAGATTGAGCTCGCATTCTATTGGCTGTTCCGATCAGCCAATAGGAGGTCTTCACGATGGAGCCGTTCGTCATTGGATGAAGATAGAAGATGCCGCTTGGATCAAGATGGTTGCCGGTCTGGATCGCCTCTTCTTCCCGGATAGGATGAAGACTTTGGAGCCTCTTCTGGACCTCTTCAGCCGCAGGATTATGGATCGCCAGCCCCCGCTTGGGTTGGATGAAGATTTCGGAGCCAGGACCGATCGGTGATACCTGGCGAGGTGAAGATAAGGTAGGAAGATCTTCAGGGGCTTATATTGTAGCTATATTAGGGTTTACTTTACAGGTAAGTATTTAGCTTTAAATAGGAATAATTTATTTAATAAGAGTTAATTTATTTCATTAGATTTAAATTATATTTAACTTAGGGGGGTGTTAGTGTTAGGTTTAGACTTAGCTTTAGGGGTTAATCCATTTATTACAGTAGCGGCGAGATTCGGTCGGCAGATTAGGGGTTAATAATTGAAGTTAGGTGTCGGTGATGTTAGGGAGGGCAGATTAGGGGTTAATACTATTTATTATAGGGTTATTGAGGCGGGAGTGAGGCGGATTAGGGGTTAATAACTTCATTATAGTAGCGGTGCGGTCCGCTCGGCAGATTAGGGGTTAATAAGTGTAGTTAGGTGGAGGTGACGTTGAGGGGGGCAGATTAGGGGTTAATAAATATAATATAGGGGTCGGTGGTGTTAGGGGCATCAGATTAGGGGTCATAGGGATAATGTAGGTGGCGGGGGTGTACGGAGCGGCAGATTAGGGGTTAAAAAAATATGCAGGGGTCAGCGATAGCGGGGGCGGCAGATTAGGGGTTAATAAGTGTAAGGTTAGGGGTGTTTAGACTCGGGGTACATGTTAGAGTGTTAGGTGCAGACGTAGGAAGTGTTTCCCCATAGAAAACAATGGGGCTGCGTTAGGAGCTGAACGCGGCTTTTTTGCAGGTGTTTTTTTCAGCTCAAATGGCCCCATTGTTTTCTATGGGGATATCGTGCACGAGCACGTTTTTGAAGCTGGCCGCGTCCGTAAGCACCGCTGGTATCTAGAGTTGCAGTGGCGTTAAATTATGCTCTATGCTCCCTTTTTGGAGCCTAACACACTGAAAACCCAGCCATTCTGTGAACTCTAAATACCAACGGTATTTAAAAGGTGCGTGGGAAAAAAAGCATGCGTAGCTAACGCACCCCTTTGGCCGCAGAACACTAATCTAGGCGTTAGGGTTTAGTTTATAGGTAAGTATTTAGTTTTAAATAGGAATAATTTAGTTAATATTATTAATATTATTTAGATTTAATTTAATAATAATTAAGTTAGGGGTGTTAGAGTTAGATAGGGTTAATATAGTTAATATATATAATATAATAACTATATTAACTATATTAACCCTAATATAATTAGGGTTAATATAGTTAATATAGGTGGCGGCGGTGTAGGGGGATTAGATTAGGGTTAATATATTTAATATAGGTGGCGACGGTGTAGGGGGATTAGATTAGGGGGAAATATATTTAATATAGGTGGCGGCGGTGTAGGGGGATTAGATTAGGGGGTAATACATTTATTATAGGTGGCGGCGATGTAGGGGGATTTAGATTACAGGCAAAAGAGCTGATTACTTTGTGACAATGCCCCGCAAAAAGCCCTTTTAAGGGCTGGTAAAAGAGCTGGTTACTTTGGGGCAATGCCCCGCAAAAGGCCCTTTTAAGGGCTGGTAATAGAGCTGGTTACTTTGGGGCAATGCCACGCAAAAAGCCCTTTTCAGGGCTATTTGTAGGGTTAGACTTAGGTTTAGTGGTAGGGAAATTTTAGTATTTTAGGGGTTAATAAATTTAATATAGGTGGCGGCGGTATAGGGGGGATTAGATTAGGGGTTAATAATTTTAATATAGGTGGCGGCAGTGTAAGGGGGTCAGATTAGGGGGTAGTACATATAATATAGATGGCGGCGGTGTAGGGGGCTTACATTAGGGGTTAATATAGTTTAAATAGGTGGCGGCGGTGTAGGGGGCTCACATTAGGGGGTAATATAGTTTAAATAGGTGGCAGCGGTGTAGGGGGCTCACATTAGGGGTTAATATAGTTTAAATAGGTGGCGGCGGTGTAGGGGGCTCACATTAGGGGGTAATATAATTTAATTAGGTGGCGGCGGTGTAGGGGGATCATATTAGGGGGTAATATAGTTTAAATAGGTGGCAGCGGTGTAGGGGGATCATATTAGGGGGTAACATAGTTAATGCAGGTGGCGGCGGGGTAGGAGGCTCACATTAGGGGGTAAAACATTTAATGTAGCTAGCGGCGGTGTAGGGGGGTCAGATTATGGGGTAATATAGATATTGTAGCTGGCAGCGGGATCCGGGAGCGGTGGTTTAGGGGTTAATATATTTATTGTTAGGAGTGAGAGGGGAGATTGATAGAGGGGTATACGTGTTGGGCTATGTTTGGGAGGCGTGTTAGACAGTTACGGGTTATTATATAACTTAGTCATTTTTTATTTATGCGGCGGCAGTTTCTAAAGTGCCGTAAATCACTGGCGACTCCAGAAATTTGTACTGAAACTACGGGCCGCGCAGGTTTCCACGCTTGTGCCGAAACCTGTGCCATATATCGGATCTCGCCCCCTAACATCGCCGACACCTACCTACATTTATTAACCCCTAATCTGCCGCCCCCAACGTCGCTGCCACTATATTAAATTATTAACCCCTAAATCTAAGTCTAATCCTAACCCTAACCCCCCCCCTAACTTAATATAATTTAAATATAAATAAAATAACTATCATTAACTAAATTATTCATATTTAAAACTAAATACTTACCTATAAAATAAACCCTAAGCTAGCTACAATATAACTAATAGTTACATTGTAGCTAGCTTAGGGTTTATTTTTATTTTACAGGCAAGTTTATATTTATTTTAACTAGGTAGAATAGTTATTAAATAGTTATTAACTATTTAATAACTACCTAGCTAAAATAAAGACAAAAGTACCTGTAAAATAAAACCTAACCTAAGTTACAATTACACCTAACACTACCACTATAATTAAATTAATTCCCTAAATTAAATAAAATTATCTAAAGTACAAAAACAAACAAACATTAAATTACAGAAAATAATAAAAAAAATTGCAAGATTTTTAAACTAATTACACCTAATCTAATCTCCCTCACAAAATAAAAATAGCCCCCCCCCAAATAAAAAAGCCCTACCCTACACTAAATTACAAATAGCCCTTAAAAGGGCCTTTTGCGGGGCATTGCCCTAAAGTAATCAGCTCTTTTACCTGTAAAAAAAATTACAGATCCCCCCCAACATTAAAACCCACCACCCACACAACCAACCCTACTCTAAAACCCACCCAATACCCCCTTAAAAAAACCTAACACTAACCCCCTGAAGATCACCCTACCGGGAGAAGTCTTCATCCAACCGGGCAGAAGTGGTCCTCCAGATGGGCAGAAGTCTTCATCCAAGCCGGGACAGATCTCCTTAGAAGATTCCTTAGAAGCCTGAGGAAACAGACAGAGATCTGAGAAAACTAGTTCTGAGATCTGAGAAACTAGTTGCTTGTTTATCCATTGTTACGGTCACATTTGTGACATTTTATATTTTATTTTACTGCACCATTAAACTATGGTATTTTAACTCTTTGCTGAGAGCCTGAGCTTGATTGAAATCTACCCTGGAGTGATTTGTTGCACTCCCTTGGTCAGTGAACTGGGACACTGTGAACTCCCAGTCTGCCTCTATAAGCACAACAGAGTGCTGCTTTACTTGTGAGTATAAAATCTGTATTCACCTATTTTTACATTTGTCCAAACTATATCACACGAGGAGGCGCCCTTGTCTTTGTGATTTTCTTTGCACAGAGAGAGTATTTATCAAGAAAACAAGCAAATTTGATAATAGAAGTAAATGTGAAGTTGTTTAAATGTGAACGTATAACTTTTTAGTTTACTATCCCTTTAAGCTATTACGGTAAGGGGCTGCAGAGCCTGGGGTATTGTGAAGGATGTATGTGACTTATAGAGAGACTGAAGGTTTGAGGCTGCAAGGTGTCTAATCTAATTTTGATATGAGTTTTGTCCTGGGCTATGATCTGTGTGTGGCTGATAAAGCCAGTGGTCTAATTTAATGTAGGAATGTAGCAGACACTGCAGGGTATTAATGTGTTCTGTTCTAATTAAAGTAATATAGCTGAATGATGGAAGGACTGTTAGTTGTAAATCTGAGGTCTATTGTGGGCATGCTCCTCAGAAGGGCTGTAGCAACAGGGATCTGGTCCTAAATCTGGTGTGGACATGTGGCTGAAGAGGCAGGGCTGTGATCTGAGCTCTTATGAGAGCGTATGGCTCAGAGGGGATGTAGGGTCATGGAGTCTGATTGATTTACCATTCATGTAACATCATTTTAGTAGTATAAGAACAATGGCTTGACATATTGCATAATAAGTATTGTAGTTCTACTGTGACCATAATGTAGCATTTAACCCATTTGATTCCACCCAGCAGAGAGGCATAATAGCAGGTTGTCACTCTCCCAGCATGCAACACTCTCTCTATGTTAGTGTGACTGTCCCTATTCCATGCAGCATCCTTTCTGTGTGATTGTTACTATCACATATAGGGCCAGATTACAAGTGGAGCGCTAATTAAAGCTCCCGCTCAAGCTTTAATTAAGCTAGAAGTAAGCTTTTTGTGCGTGTCAGGTTGCACTCGTATTATGATTTGAAAGTAAACAGTTTTCACTTGCGTCCTAACCCGAAAAAAATTTGAAAACAAAACCTCATTTTTATGTGCACTACCCGACATGAAAATAAGAATATTTCACATTCAAATTTTCTGGACACAACAGAATATCCTCTATTCATAAATAAATATTTCTACATATATCTGATGGTATTTTGGTACAATAAATATCTATCTATCTATATACTGTATATATGATTATATATAGGTATGGATATACAGATATATAGGAATATCTATTTAGAAATACTTAGAAAATATTCTGCTATGTGCAGAACACTGGAATGTGAAATATTTACAGTAAATAAAAACTATAACACTTTATTAAATTTGAATATTGCATAAATATGATTTTACATGTTTTCATCTACTTAACTGCACAGGGCTCCAAAGCACTTTTATATATGTCTAAATATGTATGTCTGTAAATACATATATACACATATAAATAGGATATATATAGGAGATACAAAGTTTGGTTTATGAAAACCACATAATATCAAATGAATCATTTGAATTTAGATGTTTTGAAAAAGGCTCCCATGTAAGCCAAAAAAAATTGATTTTTTTTACTGTTTTGTATAGATGCTACAATAAAGGGGAAAAAATGAGTGCCCTCACCCTGCATTATGATACACACATATAAATACATATATATATATATATATATATATATATATATATATATATATATATATATATATATGTATATATATATATAAATATATATATATATATAAATATATATACATACATACATATATCCATATATATCCATCTTTAGGCATGTATATGTACTGTATGTATCTCAATGTTCAAGAACTTCACCTGCCTTTTTTTTTTATAACACCTGAGACCTCATATCTTTGAGCCCAATAATTTGTTTTAATAATTTTTGTAAGATAGTGTTATTATGAGTTTGAGGACTTTGTAATGTATTGTTTATGTATTTTATCATCTGTGTGCAAACGTTTGCGCTCCTCTCGTAATCTAGTCCATAATGTTGCTTTAAGTTTCTCTGCCTTCCTCAGGGGAAGTGCTTCACTTACAGCTGACTACTGTAGCCAGATATGGTAGACTGGGCACCTAGGGAACATGAAGTGACCCAAATGAAGTCTCAGAAGGGGTGTTTGTTTTTGTGTGTGTGCATGACCCATGTTCTCCTACTCACTGCTTGTCATACACATACAAGGGGGAGTGCCTGCGCTTTTCCCAGCCCCTTTCACTGGGTGTCACAGCCTAACCTCATCAACAGTGCTAATCGTGAAGCTAATAAATAAGTTTTTAAAAGGTTTTATAGTGGATATTTAAATCAGTGTCTGTGCATATTCTCCTTTATAGCAGTGTCTATTACATGCAGTTATATGAAAATGGGTGTATTACTGACCCTTTAAACTTGCAATACTTACTGACAAGGTTATAATTGTGTTATCCATGGCCTAGCCTAGATTAGCTATAGTTTGGGATGTTTTTCATACCATGTAAATATATTTCACTTGCACGCTAACCTTAACGAGTGCAAAAAGCCAATCTTACAATATCGCATGCGCGTTGACATATTCCCCCATAGAAGTCAATAAAGAAAAAAAACTAACACCCCACTCTCACTCAAATCCGATCGCATATTCTCATGTGCGCTAACCCGAATATTTTAATTTCCAATGTTCTTCACTTACAATTGTATGTTCTATTTATTCTTAAATACAAATTTCTACAAATATCTGATGGTATTGTGGTACAATCTATCTCTCTCTCTCTCTCTCTCTCTCTCTCTCTCTCTCTCTCTCTCTCTCTCTCTCTATATATATATATATATATATATATATATATATATATATATATATATATGGTAGTAGTCAAGTGTTTTTTGATTTGCGCTGTGTATATGGCAAGTGTTTATTTTGCTTCAAAAAAGTTCCTCCTGATATATTTCAATGGCAGCTAGTTTCTGTGTATTCCACTATCATCAAATGGAACATGAAATGTAGGGTGAAGAATGGGGTTTCAGAGTTCAGCGCTCATAGAATGGAGAAAAAACAAACAGAAAGAAATTATGGTGCAGTATGTCAGCACTATAGCAATAAGGCAAAAAAGAGAGATAAAACTTGCTCACCTTTTTTAACCTCAAACATATGAGGTATGTTGGAAGCGTAGGGGGGGAAGTGATCCCTCTGTGGCAAAGCTGTATTTCTCTGGAGTATGGTGTAAATCTTTGTCTTTTATTTCTTGAAAGGCTTCTCCTCTTTGGAGTATGGTATATATCTTTGGCTTTTATTTCTTGAAAGGCTTCTCCTCTTTGGAGTATGGTGAAGAACTTTGTCTTTTATTTCTTGAAAGGCTTCTCCTCTTTGGAGTTTGGTATGTGCTTTATGTGTGGAACCAGTTCACACACTAATATGTTAGTTGTTTAAGGATCTCTGTGGAGATGTTTGCAATGCTTTGAAAATGATGTATCAATAGGCTGACCATACGTCCCGTTTTGAAAGGGACAGTACCGTTATTTTATGTTTTTTTCCCTGCCCCGTCATTTCGTTAATATTATTCATTTTGTCCCGTTTTGAGGGTTATCAGACCGTGCGGCCTGCACAAGTGTAATTTTTTAGCACACACACCACTTACTAAACATTTTTAAACTCCCCGCCGGCGGGGAGGGCAGTTTTTTTTTTAACTGCAGGGTTAGGGTTGGTTGGTTGTGCCCACATGATCCACAGCACCGCGTCTATGCTGCCCGTACTTAAAATTAGGGGCGTGATCATTGAAAGCAAGTGACAGCAGGTCAGTACTCAGTCGTGAGCTGTCAGACTGAGCTGAGGAGAGAGACTGGTCATGAGAGGGAAGTTAGAACTACTAGCTAGTGCCTAGTAAGGACAGGAGTCAGACTAAATCTGTCATCATCTGATGTGATGATCATCTGCCTCTGCCATCATCCGAAGTAGTGGCTGACCATCACCAGAGAGATAATTCTTGCCATCTTCTTGTCTCACAGTGTGAACATACAAACATAGTGATCAAGTAGATCAATTGTCTAAGTTCTGCAAGAATTGTGCACTTCCAAGGTAAGACCAGTGTCTGTGCCTGTCAATCCATTTAATTGTCATTTTTAAACGTATTATTATGCTGTTGCAGTGCTTTTCTTTCATGTAATTAGCAAGAGTCCATGAGCTAGTGACGTATGGGATATACATTCCTACCAGGAGGGGCAAAGTTTCCCAAACCTCAAAATGCCTATAAATACACCCCTCACCACACCCACAATTCAGTTTTACAAACTTTGCCTCCGATGGAGGTGGTGAAGTAAGTTTGTGCTAGATTCTACGTTGATATGCGCTCCACAGCAAGTTGGAGCCCGGTTTTCCTCTCAGCGTGCAGTGAATGTCAGAGGGATGTGAGGAGTATTGCCTATTTGAATGCAGTGATCTCCTTCTAAGGGGTCTATTTCATAGGTTCTCTGTTATCGGTCGTAGAGATTCATCTCTTACCTCCCTTTTCAGATCGACGATATACTCTTATATATACCATTACCTCTGCTGATTCTCGTTTCAGTACTGGTTTGGCTATCTACTATATGTAGATGAGTGTCCTGGGGTAAGTAAGTCTTATTTTTTGTGACACTCCTAGCTATGGTTGGGCACTTTGTTTATAAAGTTCTAAATATATGTATTCAAACATTTATTTGCCTTGACTCAGAATGTTCAACTTTCCTTATTTTTCAGACAGTCAGTTTCATATTTGGGATAATGCATTTTAATTTAACATTTTTCTTACCTTAAAATTTGACTTTTTCCCTGTGGGCTGTTAGGCTCGCGGGGGCTGAAAATGCTTCATTTTATTGCGTCATTCTTGGCGCGGACTTTTTTGGCGCAAAAATTCTATTTCCGTTTCCGGCGTCATACGTGTCGCCGGAAGTTGCGTCACTTTTTGACGTTATTTTGCGCCAAAAATGTCGGCGTTCCGGACGTGGCGTCATTTTTGGCGCCAAAAGCATTTAGGCGCCAAATAATGTGGGCGTCTTATTTGGCGCGAAAAAATATGGGCGTCACTCTTGTCTCCACATTATTTAAGTCTCATTTTTTATTGCTTCTGGTTGCTAGAAGCTTGTTCTTTGGCATTTTTTCCCATTCCTGAAACTGTCATTTAAGGAATTTGATCAATTTTGCTTTATATATATGTTGTTTTTTCTCTTACATATTGCAAGATGTCTCACGTTGCATCTGAGTCAGAAGATACTACAGGAAAATCGCTGTCAAGTGCTGAATCTACCAAAGCTAAGTGTATCTGCTGTAAACTTTTGGTAGCTATTCCTCCAGCTGTTGTTTGTATTGATTGTCATGACAAACTTGTTAAAGCAGATAATATTTCCTTTAGTAAAGTACCATTGCCTGTTGCAGTTCCTTCAACATCTAAGGTGCAGAATGTTCCTGATAATATAAGAGATTTTGTTTCTGAATCCATAAAGAAGGCTATGTCTGTTATTTCTCCTTCTAGTAAACATAAAAAATCTTTTAAAACTTCTCTCCCTACAGATGAATTTTTAACTGAACATCATCATTCTGATTCTGATGATTCCTCTGGTTCAGAGGATTCTGTCTCAGAGGTTGATGCTGATAAATCTTCATATTTATTTAAAATGGAATTTATTCGTTCTTTGCTTAAAGAAGTCCTAATTGCTTTAGAAATAGAGGATTCTGGTCCTCTTGATACTAAATCTAAACGTTTAAATAAGGTTTTTAAAACTCCTGTAGTTATTCCAGAAGTTTTTCCTGTCCCTGATGCTATTTCTGCAGTAATTTCCAAAGAATGGGATAATTTGGGTAATTCATTTACTCCTTCTAAACGTTTTAAGCAATTATATCCTGTGCCGCCTGACAGATTAGAATTTTGGGACAAGATCCCTAAAGTTGATGGGGCTATTTCTACCCTTGCTAAACGTACTACTATTCCTACGTCAGATGGTACTTCGTTTAAGGATCCTCTAGATAGGAAAATGGAGTCCTTTCTAAGAAAAGCTTATCTGTGTTCAGGTAATCTTCTTAGACCTGCTATATCTTTGGCTGATGTTGCTGCAGCTTCAACTTTTTGGTTGGAAACTTTAGCGCAACAAGTAACACATCGTGATTCTCATGATATTATTATTCTTCTTCAACATGCTAATAATTTTATCTGTGATGCCATTTTTGATATTATCAGAGTTGATATCAGGTTTATGTCTCTAGCTATTTTAGCTAGAAGAGCTTTATGGCTTAAAACTTGGAATGCTGATATGGCTTCTAAATCAACTTTACTTTCCATTTCTTTCCAGGGTAACAAATTATTTGGTTCTCAGTACAGAATTGGTTTCAAGTTGAGACCTCCTGCAAAGAGATTTTTTCTTTCCCGTGTCCCAGTAAATCCAGTAAAAGCTCAAGCATTTCTGAAATGTGTTTCAGATCTAGAGTTGACTGGAGTAATTATGCCAGTTCCAGTTCCGGAACAGGGGATGGGGTTTTATTCAAATCTCTTCATTGTACCAAAGAAGGAGAATTCCTTCAGACCAGTTCTGGATCTAAAAATATTGAATCGTTATGTAAGGATACCAACGTTCAAGATGGTAACTGTAAGGACTATCTTACCTTTTGTTCAGCAAGGGAATTATATGTCCACAATAGATTTACAGGATGCATATCTGCATATTCCGATTCATCCAGATCACTATCAGTTTCTGAGATTCTCTTTCCTAGACAAGCATTACCAGTTTGTGGCTCTGCCGTTTGGCCTAGCTACAGCTCCAAGAATTTTTACAAAGGTTCTCGGTGCCCTGCTGTCTGTAATCAGAGAACAGGGTATTGTGGTATTTCCTTATTTGGACGATATCTTGGTACTTGCTCAGTCTTTACATTTAGCAGAATCTCATACGAATCGACTTGTGTTGTTTCTTCAAGATCATGGTTGGAGGATCAATTTACCAAAAAGTTCTTTGATTCCTCAGACAAAGGTAACCTTTCTGGGTTTCCAGATGGATTCAGTGTCCATGACTCTGTCTTTAACAGACAAGAGACGTTTAAAATTGATTACAGCTTGTCGAAACCTTCAGTCACAATCATTCCCTTCGGTAGCCTTATGCATGGAAATTCTAGGTCTTATGACTGCTGCATCGGACGCGATCCCCTTTGCTCGTTTTCACATGCGACCTCTTCAGCTCTGTATGCTGAACCAGTGGTGCAAGGATTACACGAAGATATCTCAATTAATATCTTTAAAACCGATTGTTCGACACTCTCTAACATGGTGGACAGATCACCATCGTTTAATTCAGGGGGCTTCTTTTGTGCTTCCGACCTGGACTGTAATTTCAACAGATGCAAGTCTCACAGGTTGGGGAGCTGTGTGGGGATCTCTGACGGCACAAGGAGTTTGGGAATCTCAGGAGGTGAGATTACCGATCAATATTTTGGAACTCCGTGCAATTTTCAGAGCTCTTCAGTTTTGGCCTCTTCTGAAGAGAGAATCGTTCATTTGTTTTCAGACAGACAATGTCACAACTGTGGCATACATCAATCATCAAGGAGGGACTCACAGTCCTCTGGCTATGAAAGAAGTATCTCGAATTTTGGTTTGGGCGGAATCCAGCTCCTGTCTAATCTCTGCGATTCATATTCCAGGTGTAGACAATTGGGAAGCGGATTATCTCAGTCGCCAAACGTTGCATCCGGGCGAATGGTCTCTTCACCCAGAGGTATTTCTTCAGATTGTTCAAATGTGGGAACTTCCAGAAATAGATCTGATGGCATCCCATCTAAACAAGAAACTTCCCAGGTATCTGTCCAGATCCCGGGATCCTCAGGCGGAGGCAGTGGATGCATTATCACTTCCTTGGAAGTATCATCCTGCCTATATCTTTCCGCCTCTAGTTCTTCTTCCAAGAGTAATCTCCAAGATTCTGAAGGAATGCTCGTTTGTTCTGCTGGTAGCTCCGGCATGGCCTCACAGGTTTTGGTATGCGGATCTTGTCCGGATGGCCTCTTGCCAACCGTGGACTCTTCCGTTAAGACCAGACCTTCTGTCACAAGGTCCTTTTTTCCATCAGGATCTGAAATCCTTAAATTTAAAGGTATGGAGATTGAACGCTTGATTCTTGGTCAAAGAGGTTTCTCTGACTCTGTGATTAATACTATGTTACAGGCTCGTAAATCTGTATCTCGAGAGATATATTATAGAGTCTGGAAGACTTATATTTCTTGGTGTCTTTCTCATCATTTTTCCTGGCATTCTTTTAGAATACCGAGAATTTTACAGTTCCTTCAGGATGGTTTAGATAAGGGTTTGTCCGCAAGTTCTTTGAAAGGACAAATCTCTGCTCTTTCTGTTCTTTTTCACAGAAAGATTGCTATTCTTCCTGATATTCATTGTTTTGTACAAGCTTTGGTTCGTATAAAACCTGTCATTAAGTCAATTTCTCCTCCTTGGAGTTTGAATTTGGTTCTGGGAGCTCTTCAAGCTCCTCCGTTTGAACCTATGCATTCATTGGATATTAAATTACTTTCTTGGAAAGTTTTGTTCCTTTTGGCCATCTCTTCTGCCAGAAGAGTTTCTGAATTATCTGCTCTTTCTTGTGAGTCTCCTTTTCTGATTTTTCATCAGGATAAGGCGGTGTTGCGAACTTCTTTTGAATTTTTACCTAAAGTTGTGAATTCCAACAACATTAGTAGAGAAATTGTGGTTCCTTCATTATGTCCTAATCCTAAGAATTCTAAGGAGAAATCGTTGCATTCTTTAGATGTTGTTAGAGCTTTGAAATATTATGTTGAAGCTACGAAATCTTTTCGTAAGACTTCTAGTCTATTTGTTATCTTTTCCGGTTCTAGAAAAGGCCAGAAAGCTTCTGCCATTTCTTTGGCATCTTGGTTGAAATCTTTAATTCATCTTGCCTATGTTGAGTCGGGTAAAACTCCGCCTCAGAGAATTACAGCTCATTCTACTAGGTCAGTTTCTACTTCCTGGGCGTTTAGGAATGAAGCTTCGGTTGACCAGATCTGCAAAGCAGCTACTTGGTCCTCTTTGCATACTTTTACTAAATTCTACCATTTTGATGTATTTTCTTCTTCTGAAGCAGTTTTTGGTAGAAAAGTACTTCAGGCAGCGGTTTCAGTTTGAATCTTCTGCTTATGTTTTTCGTTAAACTTTATTTTGGGTGTGGATTATTTTCAGCAGGAATTGGCTGTCTTTATTTTATCCCTCCCTCTCTAGTGACTCTTGTGTGGAAAGATCCACTTCTTGGGTAGTCATTATCCCATACGTCACTAGCTCATGGACTCTTGCTAATTACATGAAAGAAAACATAATTTATGTAAGAACTTACCTGATAAATTCATTTCTTTCATATTAGCAAGAGTCCATGAGGCCCGCCCTTTTTTTGTGGTGGTTATGATTTTGTATAAAGCACAATTATTCCAATTCCTTATTTTATATGCTTTCGCACTTTTTTATCACCCCACTTCTTGGCTATTCGTTAAACTGAATTGTGGGTGTGGTGAGGGGTGTATTTATAGGCATTTTGAGGTTTGGGAAACTTTGCCCCTCCTGGTAGGAATGTATATCCCATACGTCACTAGCTCATGGACTCTTGCTAATATGAAAGAAATGAATTTATCAGGTAAGTTCTTACATAAATTATGTTTTTGTACAGACGTTATAAATAATGGTTATTATCAAGTAACTATTTACACATTTTTCTTAGTTCTTCCACCATGTAACAATGATTTTGGGCAACTCAGCAAAAACAAAATCTACAACTACTAATCTAGATCTTTAAACCAAATGCCTGTTCAGAGGCTACACTTTTACCATTTAAAATCAGTTAATACAGGGAAATTTGCCTTGACAACATAGAGGATAATTTGAATTTTAGAAACATTGAGTTAAGGGCATGTGATTAAAAAATATACACGTCACATTCCCAATTTAGATCATGGGAACATTGTGAAAACACTGTGGATTGGTATTTAGATGTTATAGCTCTATGTCTACCTAAATTTTTTTGTATTGTTGGCTCAATAGTTTATATTCATGTCATAAAAGTTAACTTTTGTTAAAATCTTACTCTTTTCCTATGAATAAAGAATATTAACCCCGTCCCGTTTTTGACATCTCAATGTCCCGTTTTTGTCTCAAGGAAATATTGTCAGCCTATGTATCAAGGACACATTTTGTAACTGGTAAAAACCAGCTTTATTTCTGTATTAAAATAAATAGTAAAGTGAAATCCTCCTAGTGTTTGCCCACATGTAAGACAAACCGTGGGAAGTGAAGTAAAATCCGTTGAGAATAGAAACAGTTAGCTGTTGGAAACTGCTGTGAGTGAGGCTAGCTCAAAAAGTGTGAGTAATCCGTGGAAACCGGAACAAATAATTGCAGGAGCTGTGTGGAATACAGCTAATTATTGATTTCAGGTAGTTTTTTAAGCTTTCAATCGCTTACAGGAGCCGGATGGCTAAGGATTGAGATGCCTGTCAGTGACAGGGTCCAGAATAGCTGAGATGATCGCGGTCTCGCTGGACCGGAAGTGACGTCAAAAGGGCGCGTGCCCTTACGCATTTCATGAACTTCATCAAAGGTCTGAAAGCTTAAAAAACTACCTGGAATCAATAATTAGCTGTATTCCACACAGCTCCTGCAATTATTTGTTCCGGTTTCCACGGATTACTCACACTTTTATTTTAATACAGAAATAAAGCTGTTTTTTACCAGTTACAAAATGTGTCCTTGATACATCATTTTCAAAGCATTACAAAAATCTCCACAGAGATCCTTAAACAACTACCATATTTGTGTGGGAACTGGTTCCACACATAAAGCACATACCATACTCCAAAGAGGAGAAGCCTTTCAAGTAATAAAAGACAAAGATTTACACCATACTCCAGAGAGGAGAAGTCAAAATACAGCTTTACCACAGAGGGATCACATCCCCCCTACGCTTCCAACATACCTCACATGTTTGAGGTTAAAAAAGGTAAGCAAGTTTTATCTCTTTTTTTTGCCTTATTGCTATAGTGCTGACATACTGCACCATAATTTGTTTCTGTTTATTTTTTCTCCATTCTATGAGCGCTGAACTTTGAAACCCCATTCTTCACCATATATATATATATATATATATATATATATATATATATATATATTGCAGAATAGGAAAAGCACACATCCGAATTTGCATAAATAATACATTTATTGTATTAACGTTTTCTGGGTTGCCCCCGTCCTCAGATACAGTATAAACACACAATCTACTTACCACCTTATAAACCCTCTTACCCAGTGGACAAATCAGCCAAAATGCGCGCAGAGCCGCAGCGTTCCCCATCCGCCACTGCGCATGCACGACAGGGACTACGGATGCCCGCACTGGCCAAATGTCAAAGCTATAATTAAAAACATACATGTTATACAGCGTAAGTATGGGAGCCAGTACAGTTATAGAATATGCTTACAGATGCACATCAAATGTTAACTAACATGCTAATAACTCTGGGAAATGATATGAATCAGAATTATATCCATCAAAAACAAATATATTATTATAACAGAATGCAAGTATGAATCCTGTAATTACTAGCTGCGATCAAAACATTACACCCTGTTCCAAATTATTATGCCAATGATATCTTTCTCATTTACCTAAATAATTGATGTAAGCAACAGTCAGCATAATTCTCATGTTATCAACTATTAAGAGTGCAATTCAAATTTTATTGAACAAACCTCCTAAAGATAACAGTATTTTTTTTCAAAATAAAAATCTTACAATGCACTGTTCCAAATTAATACGCACAATAAGTTTCAAAACACTTTATAGGTTGTAAAGAACTGAAAATGGTAATTTGTTGTGTTTGCAGCATATTTACTGAAATCAAAAGCTATTTCAATCAAACTTTGAACAACATTTTAACTTTTTAAACATTTTAACAGGCCACGTTACATTTTAACATAGGACCCCTTATTTGATAGCAGCTTCACAAGTCTTGCATCCATTGAACTTGTGAGTTTTTGGACAGTTTCTGCTTGAATTTGTTTGCAAGATGTCAGAATAGCCTCCCAGAGCTGCTGTTTGTATGTAAACTGCCTCCCACCCTCATAGATCTTTTGCTTGAGGATGCTCCAAAGGTTCTCAATAGGATTTTATCCCCATAGCAGCCATTGATGCAGAGGTATTCCTTGCAGCATGAGATGGTGCATTGTCATGCATGAAGATTATTTTATTACGGAAAGCATAGTTCTTCCTTCTGTACCAGGGAAGGAAGTGGCCAGTCAGGAACTCCACATACTTTGCAGAGGTCATCTTTACACCTTCAGGGACTCTAAAGGGGCCGACTAGCTCTCTTCCCATGATTCCGGCCCAAATCATGACTCCACCACCGCCTTGCTGACGACACAACCTTGTTGGAACAGGGTGGCCGTCCACCAACCATCCACTACTCCATCCATCTGGACCATCCAGGGTTGCACGGCACTCATCAGTGAAGAGGACCGTTTGAAAATTAGACTTCCTGTATTTTTCTGCCCAATGCAGCCGTTTCTGCTTGTGAGCATTGGTTAGTGGTGGCTGAATGGAAGGTTTATGCACAGTTGCAAGACTCTGGAGGACTCTACACCTTGATGTCCGTGGGACTCCAGAGGCACCAGCAGCTTCTAATATCTGTTTGCTGCTAAGTAATGGTATTTTAGCAGCTGCTCTCTTGATTCAATGCATGGATCTTGCAGAAATCTTCCTCAATGTACCTTTATCTGTACGAACCTGTCTGTGCTCTGAATCAGCCACAAATCTCTTAATAGTGCGATGATCACGCTTAAGTTTTCGTGGAATATCTAATGTTTTCATACCTCGTCCAAGGCGTTGAACTATTTCAATCTTTTTGGCAGCAGAGAGATCATTTTTCTTCCTCATATTGCTTGAAAATGGTGCTCTGCTTAATAATGTGGAACACCCTCCTTTAGTAGTTTTTCCTTTAATTGGGCTCACCTGGCAATCTAATTATCACAGGTGTCCGAGATTGTTTTCAGTGATCAAAAGAGCCCTGAGACACAATGCCATACATGAGTTAAACTGAAAAAAAATTCAAAATTAATCTTTGTGACACTGAAATAAAATTTGCATAATAATTTGGAACAATGTGTAGTAAGTATAATATTAAGTTTTTAAACATTGTGCAGCTAATTATAACTATAATGGGGGTATTAAGTAATGTCCAAGCATACTCATTTGCAAACAATACCTAAATGGTATAGTTATACTGCATAGACTCTATTGGTATAGGAGTGCACAACAGTCATAGCAATACTATGGACAAGACTTATCACATCACAGCATAGAAACTTCAGTCAGGAATAGAGTACACACTTAGGTTAAGGCTAGCCTTGCTCCATAGAAAAAAAATAATTATTGTTACACATACTCCATAGAGGAGAGATTTAAATATCTATATATGCATGCTAAATATATACATAGAATCTAGAGCATTTAAACAAATCTTAATAAACAATCTGGTTACAGCTAACCATGCTCCATAGAGGAATATTTTTTTTCTGTTTATCCAGCTCCATAGAGGAGTGTCATGTGTACCTATATATGCAATCTCAATACATACATACTGGCAGTCACATTTAGAGCATATTGAAACTTTACAGTAATAGATAGATCTCAATTAGTCATAGTTGAAAACATCATCTTCCAACCTATGGTTATATACTATTACCATTTAGGTGTTGTTTGCAAATGAGTGTGCTTGGACATTACTTAAAGGGACAGTCTACACCAGAATTTGTATTGTTTTAAAATATAGATAATCCCTTTATTACACATTCCCCAGTTTTGCATAACCAATACAGTTATATTAATATACTTTTAACCTCTGCGATTATCTTGTATCTAATTCTCTGCAAACTGCCCCTTTATTTTAGTTCTTTTGACAGACTCGCAGTTTAGCCAATCAGTGCCTGCTCCCAGATAACTTCACGTGCACGAGCACAGTGTTATCTATATGAAATACATGAACTAACACCCTCTAGTGGTGAAAAACTGTTAAAATGCATTCTGAAAAGAGGTGGCCTTCAAGGTCTAAGAAATTAGCATATGAAGCTCCTAGGTTAAGCTTTCAACTAAGAATACCAAGAGAACAAAGCAAAATTGGTGATAAAAGTAAATTGGAAAATTGTTTAAAATTACATGCTCTATCTGAATCATGAAAGTTTATTTTGGCCTAGACTGTCCCTTTAATACCCCCATTATAGTTATAATTAGCTGCACAATGTTTAAGAGCTTAATATTATACTTACTAATGTTTTGATCGCAGCTAGTAATTACAGGATTCATACTTGCATTCTGTTATAATAATATATTTGTTTTTGATGGATATAATTCTGATTCATATAATTTCCCAGAGTTATTAGCATGTTAGTTAACATTTGATGTGCATCTGTAAGCAAATTCTATAACTGTACTGGCTCCCATACTTACGCTGTATAACATGTATGTTTTTAATTATAGCTTTGACATTTGGCCAGTGCGGGCATCCGTAGTCCCTGTCGCGCATGCGCAGTGGAGGATGGGGAACGCTGCGGCTCTGTGCACATTTTGGCAGATTTATCCACTGGGTAAGAGGGTTTATAAGGTGGTAAGTAGATTGTGTGTTTATAAAAAAGTCCAAAAATTATGATCGGGGAGCGCTAATGAAAGCCGCTATAGGAGGGGTTAATATAAGGGAAGTGCGTGGTGAAGTACAAATGTACAGAGACCTAAAAATAAAATAGTAATTACATTTAATCTTATACAAAACACATTAAAAACAATAGCAATAGCATAAAATACATAAGATGTTATTAGATCAATAAATACATGTAGCCACCGGTGGTAAAAATAAGCAGAAAAAAAATAAGCAGAAAAAAATAATCGAAAAAATAGGGTTATGGTAGAAAAAAATGGTAGAAAAAATTAAATTCCAATGGAAAACAAAGTTGATTTAGCTCATGTGAGAAGGAAATTTGCAATGTTCTGTGGGTCTGAGGTAGAATGAGAAGAAAAACAATCGGCTCCTAACTTGACAACTGTATGTTTATACCGGAAGATGCAGAAATAACTCACCCAGAATTTGAAACTATTTCAAGATTAGTTTCTCCGTATGCTCTGTGGTTCTCTTGTGAATTTCACATCTAGACCAGTCTGTGCTGTATATTTACCTTTAATGTGGTCGTTACAGTCCGTAGTGTAATGTTGAAATTACTATTTCGTCGGCGTGTAGAAGGTCACGTGACAGTTCTCTAGCCAATCAGAATCGCGGATTACCGGGTGGTCTGTGTATCTTTATGTTGTGCAGTTTCAAATTGCCAGTATAAATTGCAGATGTAATAGAAGATTTGTAACTATGTTACAATGCCGATATAATTGCCATCTCAGAATTTAAGACGATAGTACAGAGCGCTCTGTGTAAGAGTCTATGCTTGGAAACAGACAATCCAGGAGTGCAATCAGTAAGATCTGGGATCAACGCGTTTCAGCTGGTGTAGCCTTTCTCAAGATGGATTTAGAATGCCCTCAGCTCACCTTTTATTTAGGAGAGATAATTAGCTCCTCCTTTTTCTTGTTAGCTTTGTTCATGATGTTAAAGAGACAGTTACATATGTAAATGGACACAGTATTTGGAGTCAACATAAAATGTTTTACATAAACATATTTGACAGCAGTGGCGACTCTAGGAAAAATGTATAGGGGGGGCATATAAGACACCACAGTCAAAACTAGGGGGGCACTAATAATTTTCACCACTAAATAATGCCACTGAAAAAAACTAAATAAATATATATAAATATGATTCCAAAATACCCGAATAATGCGGTATGCAATAATACCTTTTATTGTACTAACCTGCTACTTAAAAGACAAGCTTTTGAGAGTTTTCCTTTCTTCCTCAGGTATTGCTTCGAGCCTGAGAAAGAGAGGAAAACTCTCAAAAGCTTTTCTTTATAGTAAAGCAATTTCTGCGAACACTAGGGCACACATCCTATGACCCTGGAACATGCACAGCCCTGGGTGCTCAATAGCACTCTCAGGCAGCTGCACCAATAGCACTCTCAGGCAGCTGCACTGTCCCCAGAGTCACAGGCAGTTAACCCCAGACAAGTCTGGGTGCAAGGCCCATAGGGAAAATTACAAAACAAATTAATACAACACACAGAGGAAGTCCAGCATTTGCTTACAAGCACTCAGCTAAGATTAAAAGAAAAACTGGAACTGGGTTTCTCTCATTTAGCCAGATGCAGTAACTAACTCTCCAAGTTTTGCTTTTAATCTTAGCTGAGAGCTTGTAAGTGAGTGCTGGACTTCCTCTGTGTGCTGTATTCATTTGTTTATTAATTTTCCCTATGGGCCTTGCACCCAGACCTGTCTGGGGTTAACTGCCTGGGACTCTGGGGACTCAATGCCTGAGAGTGCTATTGAGCACCCAGGGCTGTGGATGTTGCAGGGTCACAGGATGAGTGCCCAGTCCGGTCTGAGAGTGCAGTCCCCTTCCATGTTGTATGTGTGTGTGTGTGTATGTGTATATATATATATATATATATATATATATATATATATATATATATATATATATATATATAGTACAGCACTAAAGTATATATATATTATGAATATCATTATACAGTACAGCAGTTAATACCGTATATATTTTAAATAAATTAAAGATTATTATAAACAAACTTATTCATTTTCCTACCTAACTAATACTATAGATCATACAAAGATAAGAATATAATACTGTACAAAAAACTAATACTATAAGATCATAAAAAGATAAGAATATAATACTGTACAAAAAAACTAATACTATAGATCATAAAAAGATAAGAATATAATACTGTACAAAAATACCCTGGAAACTATAGTAAAAGCAGCAGTTCTTACCAAAATCTCATATATACTGTATGTATATGTTGTGTATCAGTGTGACTGTGTAGTATACTCACACACAACATATACATACAGTATATAAATCTCTGAGATTTTGGTAAGAACTGCTGCTTCTACTATAGTTTGGTATTTTCAAATAGCAAACATATCTATGTGAATTTACAAAAATAAATCAAAAGGAGTAATTTCCAAAACATATGCATCTGGCATAACATGTCATAAGGAAAAATACAATACAGTGTCAGTTCTAACAAGAATTGGGGAAAAAATACATAACAAAACATTTTATAATCACATATGAGCTTGAGCAGCAGCCTCTCTAATGAGCAATAGACAGCTATTTTTTTACAGCAAAAGCAACTACAAAAAATGTATATAAAGTTTATATTAAAAAGTTTTGAACTGCATTTCTCTTTAACAAGCTAAATCCATGCCATACAGACAATGCTGTTGTTTGACTTACATATTTAGCAATAGGGAACAGATATTGTGAATAATTGTTTAAATGGTAGTTGTTGCTCATGCTGCAAAATAACCTCAACTTAGGCATCTGCAGATTTGTACTTTAAAACAGCTTTTTAATTGTCATCCAAGTAAAAGAAAAGTCTTTTGGAGTGAGTTTCTCCCTTGTTCTCTGGGGTTGGGGTGGGCTTCCTAGATATATTTTCATTCTTGTTGGAGGTAAAGGGCTTTGGAGTTGGACATAGACAAAAGCAGACTTTCAACAATTAGTATGTTAGCAACTTTGAAGAACTTTTAACAAATTAGGTTGTCCCCTTTTGCGTGCTGCAAATCAGTGCTACTGTCCCTTTAACAGATGTCAAATACCCATTATGGTAAAACATAAAGGTGTTTAGATCATTGCTGCCACATACCTTACAGTATTTACACATGGCTGGAATAATAGTAGTGATTTCAGAGAAGGACTAATTATTTATAATTAACCAGCTATATATATATATGAGATTGGGCCCCATTTACTATTGGCCACATGGCTTCTAGGTCCCTCAAGAGAGATAGATAGCTATCCAGTCCCTCCATAGTGGTGATGCAGAATGGGGCAAAAAATGCAAATGTATAAAACACACTGAACTTCGTCTTTCATGCTGCTATTATAATCCTTTCCGGATTTCTGCAGTGTTATTTTGAATGTCCCCAGCATGTACCCACTGCAGAATCAATGTCTGGTACACAGTCTCCCTAACACATTCTTTCCTCCCCGAGCTCCAGGATACACACACATATACACAAAGGCATACACACATAGACAATCACACATGCACACACAAAGATATATATATATATATATATATATATATATATATACATACATACATATATATACACAGTATATATACACGCACATACACAAATACACACACACTACACATACACACACAGACACAAATACAGAAACATACACACATAGACACAAAGGCATACACATATAGACAAGCACACACACACACAAGAATACATACATACAAACACATATGTACATGCACATGTTACAATACTGCATAGGCATAAAGCACAATAAAAACACATGCTGACACCTAAAATGTGCACTAAAGTTTAGGTATGCAGTTTATTAATCCTGCCTCTGCTCTGGAATGCAATCTTAACTAAAGGCACAGAGGCTGTAAATAACAGTGATAGGACCCGGTCTTTACACTGCCCTGCTAAATGAAGCATGACCAAACTGATAAGACTGTTAATGACCTGAATACACGTTGTTTTAAAGTATGCAAAGAATAACAGTACTCACTGGGGACACACTGCATGGGTGGACCGCTCTGCACATGAATCAGTGATCACAGAGGAAACAATCAGTCAACAAGCCGCTCCTAGTTACCAGAGTGTCACTCTTTGATCTCAGATGGCTGGAGGACTAGGACCAAATAAAATTAGAGCAACGGACCAGTGTGGGGAATGTTAATTGGGGGAGGCAGGCAACTGCTACTATCGTGTTATCAGTTTAGCAAGAACTGAGCAGTATGCCTGATCTGCCACTGTTAACTACCCCTTATATAGCTGGTCCTGCAACTCCCCTTACTGTCCCACACATTTTATAAGTACCAGAGAGTCCCTAAGATGACAGATAGTGCCACAAAAAAACTGTTCTGTTTTTTTTTCAGATACAAACACCACCAGGATCTAGTAATTAAACAGGGTGCTTTGATCCTGTGCAGCACAGAGTCCTTTACTGACGTGTTCATTTCTGCATGTGGACTTGGCGCTGCACAGAATCAAAGCACATGCTTTAATTACCAGTTCCTTGCAATAGCTGTATCTACATTGGGAGATAATGATATGAATTTGAGGCATGTTTTAATGTGTCAGTGGCAACTTACCTCTTTGTATCACTGATGGCTTTTACCTTTTATCCACCTGACAAAAGTCGCTAGCACACACTAATGCTTCTCTTCTTGGCAGAGTCACTCACACAGACTGAAGTGAATGTGATCACTGTGTGCAGTATGGTTTCCACAAATGTCCCACATGGCTGCCGCGCTCCAGCTTCCCACTGCATGTGCTGTGCTGAAGAGAGCTAAGGGTCTGTCAGCCCCGCCTTCCCTACCAGTCATGAAGAGAAGCATTTTCAAAGCAGTGGGATTGGCTGGGTGGCTCAGGGCCCAGTTTATCAATACTCTGACAGCGGTGCAGCACAATTGGGCTTTACATAATGTCATGTGACATCGGTAATGGTCCGGTACCATATTACATAAAAAAAAAAATCAGAAGATAGCAGAAACATTTTATTAATAAACTGTAATAGTATTAGGACTATTGCCCCTAAATTCTATACATGTCATATGACTTTAGCAGCCGGCAAGGTACTGTTAGGACAAAAAAAAAAAACAACACTTTAAACTTAATTTGTTTAATTACGCAGGGGGGGCAAGCGGGGGGGCAAATTTCTTTCTGAGGGGGGGCAATTGCCCCCCCTTGCCCCCCTGTAGTGACGCCTATGTTTGACAGAAAAAATGTTTGACAAATCAATTCATCATCACAGTGAATTCAGCATCCTGTAAAGTTAAAATTAGAATTAAAATTGAAAATAAAATAAAAATGGCTAATAAATAAATGTACAATTGAAAATCTTCTATATGAATTTATTAAGATTTAAATCTAGGCGATTTAATCAGAATTATTAGGAACATTTAACTTTACGTGCGAAAATCTGAAAAAAACTTTTCTTAAAACTGACCTATCTAAAAAACTTCCTATTTGTCTTATACAAATAAACAGAATAACATCAAGAGAGTAAAGATAAAGAATGGAAGAAATATAAAATAAAATAAAGTATTAGAAATAATAAATAATATTTAACTATATATGTGTATAGTGACCAAATGTCACTAAGTGTTCTAATGTGCTAAAAAGAATGTATTAATAATATTAGATAGTGCTATGACATCAGACAATGGTAGATACTAATGAAAGTGTCTACTTTAGTGAGAAATAACATTTTCTTAATAGAAATAATTATATTAAAAGGATAAAAAGTGCATGGTGTAATATTTTTTTTTATTACACCATGCACTTTTTATCCTTTTAATATAATTATTTCTATTAAGAAAATGTTATTCCTCACTAAAGTAGACACTTTCATTAGTATCTACCATTGTCTGATGTCATAGCACTATCTAATATTATTAATAAATAAAGCACATTAGAACACTTAGTGACATTTGGTCACTATACACATATATAGTTAAATATTATTTATTAGTTCTAACACTTTATTTTATTTAATATTTCTTCCATTCTTTATCTTTACTCTCTTGATTTTATTCTGTTTATTTGTATAAGACAAATAGGAAGTTTTTTTAGATAGGTCAGTTTTAAGAAAAGTTTTTTTCAGATTTTCACAAGTAAAGTTAAATGTTCCTAATAATTCTGATTAAATCGCCTAGATTTAAATCTTAATAAATTCATATAGAAGATTTTCAATTGTACATTTATTTATTAGCCATTTTTATTTTATTTTCAATTTTAATTCTAATTTTAACTTTACAGGATGCTGAATTCACTGTGATGATGAATTGATTTGTCAAACATTTATTCTGTCAAATATGTTTATGTCAAACATTTTATGTTGACTCCAAATACTGTGTCCATTTACATATGTAACTGTCTCTTTAACATCATGAACAAAGCTAACAAGAAAAAGGAGGAGCTAATTATCTCTCCTAAATAAAAGGTGAGCTGAGGGAATTCTAAATCCATCTTGAGAAAGGCTACACCAGCTGAAACGCGTTGATCCCAGATCTTACTGATTGCACTCCTGGATTGTCTGTTTCCAAGCATAGACTCTTACACAGAGCGCTCTGTACTATCGTCTTAAATTCTGAGATTGCAATCATATCGGCATTGTAACTTAGTTACAAATCTTCTACTACATCTGCAATTTATACTGGCAACTTGAAACTGCACAACATAAAGATACACAGACCACCCGGTAATCCGCTATTCTGATTGGCTAGAGAACTGTCATGTGACCTTCTACACGTCGATGAAATTGTAATTTCAACATTACACTACGAACTGTAATGACCACATTAAAGGTAAATATACAGCACAGACTGGTCTAGACGTGAAATTCACAAGAGAACCACAGAGCATACGGAGAAACTAATCTTGAAATAGTTTCGAATTATGGGTGAGTTATTTCTGCATCTTCCGGTATAAACATACAGTTGTCAAGTTAGGAGCCGATTGTTTTTCTTCTCATTCTACCTCAGACCCACAGAACATTGCAAATTTCCTTCTCACATGAGCTAAATCAACTTTGTTTTCCATTGGAATTTAATTTTTTCTACCATTTTTTTCTTCCATACCCTATTTTTTCTATTATTTTTTTTCTGCTTATTTTTACCACAGGTGGCTACATGTATTTATTGATCTAATAACATCCTATGTATTTTATGCTATTGCTATTGTTTTTAATGTGTTTTGTATAAGATTAAATGTAATTACTATTTTATTTTTAGGTCTCTTTACATTTGTAAAAACCAACATAGAGGTATTACCTCCAAAAAAAAGTTGAAGTGGTTATGGTATATTGTGATATACCATGTACATAGAATTCACATAATCTGTGAAATATAAAGAGCGTTGTTAAACATTCGGTAACTCAGTGTCATAACCATATGATTATGTCACTGTTGAATAAGGATATTTACACTGAGTTCCTAGATTTTTACTGACTAAAGTTGGTCAGAAATTTCTGTAACTAAGTTAGATATTAATCAAAATTATGTCACCATTAAGTAAGATGTTTTTACAATAGGTGACTAAGATACTGTTAGTGAGACCACTCCAGATGAATAAATATACATCTGTATGTTGTACCAATTATATCATATAGGATGGTATATCTTCTGAACCAAACTATGATCATTGACTCGTATATAGAGTCTAGTCCAGTGATTAGCCACTTAGTGTTTTGGTCACAAATTAATTTAAGGTAATTCTATAAAATATTTGACTCCTAAAGTAGAGTTTTTGCACCAAGTACTAATAAACTGTCATCCAATCAAGCCACTCCACATATATTAGTACTGATATGTGTGTTAAACCATCACTATTGTATGTTATGGTATAACCAATGCTTTATACTGTGAGCACTCAAAACTTATATCTGGTTGGTATAGATATAAGTTTGTGAGTGCTTTATAACTAGTTAATATTTATATTACCATCTGATAGCTACCGTATTAAGTACTATTACTCTGACTTATTGTGGTCAAAACGATATCATGAACTCTCTGGGTTCAAGCAAATTATAATTGCGTGTGTATGTACAGTCCCGTTGGACTTTATTTCTTAATGCACAATAAAGTTATCTTGTATGAATGTTAATAATTAGGAATATTTTTTTCTTTTTTTGATATTTTATCTTTTCACTAAAATTGATTTGTAGTTTGGCAATCTGTCCTTTATGCAACCCTTGTTGCATTCTTTTGTACATAAAACTGTATATTACTGCCTGGAACTCCAGAAAATTCTAATGTCTGCAAATATATGCATTGATACTTAAAGGGACAGTCAAGCCCAGAAAAACCTTTTATGATTTAAATAGGGCATGTAATTTTAAACAGCTTTCCCTTTTACTTTTATCACCAATTTTGCTTTGATCTCTTAGTATTCTTAGTTGAAAGCTAAACCTAGGAGGTTCACATGCAAATTTCTTAGACCTTGAAGACTGCCTCTAATCGGAATGCATTGTGACCACTAGAGGGCATTAGTTCATGTGTTTCATATAGATAACATTGAGCTCATGCACCTGAAGGGACCTAGGAGAGAACACTGATTGGCTAAAATGCAAGTCTGTCAAAAGAATTGAAATAAGGGTGCAGTCAGCAGAGGCTTAGATACAAGGTAATTACAGAGGTAAAAAAAAAAGTGTATTATTATAACTGTGTTGGTTACGCAAAACTGGGGAATGGGTAATAAAGGGATTATCTTTTTTTTTTTTTAAACAACAAGAATTCTGGTGTTGACTGTCCCTTTAACCATTAGAATTTTTGTGATCAAATTTAAGGTAACATTATCCCTCACCTCTCCTTATTAAATTGATAAATCGGCCCCTTAGCCTAGATTCAGTAAAACTTGTTTGTTAAAGTAAAATCTCTGAAAACACCTCACTGCAACATAGAATGATTATTGCAGAATTCATAGTGATTTGTACCCACACTCACCAGCTGCATCTTTCTCGCCACATAGAATAAGTTCTGCTATCAAGGATATCAGCTTTACAGAAACGGCTTTAAAAACAATTAAAATAGTGCTTCTCATTGTGTATATCAGTAAAAAAAAAAATCCCTTGCATATCTTACAATTATGATCTTTTCCCTCATAGAGAGTAGCTACAAAATAAATGCATCCCGTAGGATACTTCTAACTGGATTTAGCAGGAAAAAATAAATCTGCATATTGTCAGAGATCATTCTGACTTCTGAAAGAGCTGGCTAGGGTGCTAAGGAAACTACATAAATTGTAGATCTCCCAGCTGTCAGATTTGAGAGCGAAAGTCCCTAATTCTGCGCTCTGTCCCATTTTCCATATAGACAGCCACATATCCCTATTTTCAGAATTTTCCCGCTCATAGACCCCCCAGACATGCCCACAAACCCACCCATTATCCACATGTGACACTGCCACCCCAAACTGACCCCGCCCACAAACGGCAACAGCTCCCCTCTACCTCCTATGTTCCTAATTTCTATCTACATCTGTTTGGAGGGATGTAATAGTGTTGAGCATGAAAAAATGCAGAAAAATTACTGTAGAAGAGAATTATACATGAAGGGCATCACGTTAAGGAAATAAATAAACAGTACCAGAATGATGTTGAAAGCTGCAGTTAGACCCAGAAAAAAATAGTAGATGGGGACGTGGACTGCCACTGAAGCTGGCTGTCAAGTAATCAGTAATTTTCTTATAAGTGTACCTTCCCTTAAGGCAAAATCTTTTTGTATACAGGTAGCCACTTAAAGGGACATTTAACTAAACAAATATGCCATACACCAAAGCACTATTTAAAAATATTAAAAATATATATTTTTGCATTAAAAGCTTCAAGTTAAAGTCATGTATTATAATCTTAAAACTTATAAAAGTAACAGGAAGTTAATCTCTGTACACCGCTGGTCTATGGGAAAGAAGCTCACTGGCTTATAAGAGACTCCCATAGCTCTATTGGTGGACAGCTATAGTACCCAAAAACACAAAGAATAAAAACAAAAGAACAGCAAATGAATTTCTTTCATGTAATTAGCAAGAGTCCATGAGCTAGTGACGTATGGGATATACATTCCTACCAGGAGGGGCAAAGTTTCCCAAACCTCAAAATGCCTATAAATACACCCCTCACCACACCCACAATTCAGTTTTACAAACTTTGCCTCCTATGGAGGTGGTGAAGTAAGTTTGTGCTAGATTCTACGTTGATATGCGCTCCGCAGCAAGTTGGAGCCCGGTTTTCCTCTCAGCGTGCAGTGAATGTCAGAGAGATGTGAGGAGAGTATTGCCTATTTTGAATGCAGTGATCTCCTTCTACGGGGTCTATTTCATAGGTTCTCTGTTATCGGTCGTAGAGATTCATCTCTTACCTCCCTTTTCAGATCGACGATATACTCATATATATACCATTACCTCTGCTGATTTTCATTTCAGTACTGGTTTGGCTTTCTACAAACATGTAGATGAGTGTCTTGGGGTAAGTAAGTCTTATTTTCTGTGACACTCTAAGCTATGGCTGGGCACTTTGTTTATAAAGTTCTAAATATATGTATTCAAACATTTATTTGCCTTGTCTCAGGATGTTCAACATTCCTTATTTTCAGACAGTCAGTTTCATATTTGGGATAATGCACTTGAATCAATTATTTTTTCTTACCTTAAAAAATTTGACTTTTTCCCTGTGGGCTGTTAGGCTCGCGGGGGCTGAAAATGCTTCATTTTATTGCGTCATTCTTGGCGCTGACTTTTTTGGCGCAAAAAATCTTTTCTGTTTCCGGCGTCATACGTGTCGCCGGAAGTTGCGTCATTTTTGATGTTCTTTTGCGCCAAAAATGTCGGCGTTCCAGATGCGGCGCCATATTTGGCGCCAAAAAGCATTTAGGCGCCAAATAATGTGGGCGTTTTATTTGGCGCCAAAAAATATGGGCGTCGCTTTTGTCTCCACATTATTTAAGTTAATTTTTTCTTTGCTTCTGGTTGCTAGAAGCTTGTTCATTGGCATTTTTTTCCCATTCCTGAAACTGTCATTTAAGGAATTTGATCTATTTTGCTTTATATGTTGTTTTTTCTCTTACATATTGCAAGATGTCTCACGTTGCATCCGAGTCAGAAGATACTTCAGGAAAATCGCTGCCTAGTGCTGGAACTACCAAAGCTAAGTGTATCTGCTGTAAACTTTTGGTAGCTATTCCTCCAGCTGTTGTTTGTATTAATTGTCATGACAAACTTGTTAATGCAGATAATATTTCCTTTAGTAATGTACCTTTACCTGTTGCAGTTCCATCAACATCTAAGGTTCAGAATGTTCCTGATAACATAAGAGATTTTGTTTCTGAATCCATCAAGAAGGCTATGTCTGTTATTCCTCCTTCTAGTAAACATACAAAATCTTTTAAAACTTCTCTTTATACAGATGAATTTTTAAATGAACATCATCATTCTGATTCTGATGACTCTTCTGGTTCAGAGGATTCTGTCTCAGAGATTGATGCTGATAAATCTTCATATTTATTTAAAATGGAATTTATTCGTTCGTTACTTAAAGAAGTACTAATTGCTTTAGAAATTGAGGATTCTGGTCCTCTTGATACTAATTCTAAACGTTTAGATAAGGTCTTTAAATCTCCTGTGGTTATTCCAGAAGTTTTTCCTGTTCCTAATGCTATTTCTGAAGTAATTTCCAGAGAATGGGATAAATTGGGTAATTCATTTACTCCTTCTAAACGTTTTAAGCAATTATATCCTGTGCCGTCTGACAGATTAGAATTTTAAGACAAAATCCCTAGAGTTGATGGGGCTATTTCTACCCTTGCTAAACGGACTACTATTCCTACGTCAGATGGTACTTCGTTTAAGGATCCTTTAGATAGGAAAATTGAATCCTTTCTAAGAAAAGCTTATCTGTGTTCAGGTAATCTTCTTAGACCTGCTATATCATTGGCTGATGTTGCTGCAGCTTCAACTTTTTGGTTGGAAACTTTAGCGCAACAAGTAACAGATCATGATTCTCATAATATTATTATTCTTCTTCAACATGCTAATAATTTTATCTGTGATGCCATTTTTGATATTATCAGAGTTGATGTCAGGTTTATGTCTCTAGCTATTTTAGCTAGAAGAGCTTTATGGCTTAAAACTTGGAATGCTGATATGGCTTCTAAATCAACTCTACTTTCCATTTCTTTCCAGGGTAACAAATTATTTGGTTCTCAGTTGGATTCTATTATTTCAACTGTTACTGGTGGGAAAGGAACTTTTTTACCACAGGATAAAAAATCTAAGGGTAAGAACAGGGCTAATAATCGTTTTCGTTCCTTTCGCTTCAACAAAGAACAAAAGCCTGATCCTTCATCCTCAGGAGCAGTTTCAGTTTGGAAACCATCTCCAGTCTGGAATAAATCCAAGCCTTCTAGAAAGGCAAAGCCAGCTTCTAAGTCCACATGAAGGTGCGGCCCTCATTCCAGCTCAGCTGGTAGGGGGCAGGTTACGTTTTTTCAAAGAAATTTGGATCAATTGTGTTCACAATCTTTGGATTCAGAACATTGTTTCAGAAGGGTACAGAATTGGTTTCAAGATGAGACCTCCTGCAAAGAGATTTTTTCTTTCCCGTGTCCCAGTAAATCCAGTGAAAGCTCAAGCATTTCTGAATTGTGTTTCAGATCTAGAGTTGGCTGGAGTAATTATGCCAGTTCCAGTTCTGGAACAGGGGATGGGGTTTTATTCAAATCTCTTCATTGTACCAAAGAAGGAGAATTCCTTCAGACCAGTTCTGGATCTAAAAATATTGAATCGTTATGTAAGGATACCAACGTTCAAAATGGTAACTGTAAGGACTAGCTTGCCTTTTGTTCAGCAAGGGCATTATATGTCCACAATAGATTTACAGGATGCATATCTGCATATTCCGATTCATCCAGATCATTATCAGTTCCTGAGATTCTCTTTTCTGGACAAGCATTACCAGTTTGTGGCTCTGCCGTTTGGCCTAGCTACAGCTCCAAGAATTTTTACAAAGGTTCTCGGTGCCCTTCTGTCTGTAATCAGAGAACAGCGTATTGTGGTATTTCCTTATTTGGACGATATCTTGGTACTTGCTCAGTCTTTACATTTAGCAGAATCTCATATGAATCGACTTGTGTTGTTTCTTCAAGATCATGGTTGGAGGATCAATTCACCAAAAAGTTCATTGACTCCTCAGACAAGGGTAACCTTTCTGGGTTTCCAGATAGATTCAGTGTCCATGACTCTGTCTTTGACAGACAAGAGACGTCTAAAATTGATCTCAGCTTGTCGAAACCTTCAGTCACAATCATTCCCTTCGGTAGCCTTATGCATGGAAATTCTAGGTCTTATGACTGCTGCATCGGACGCGATCCCCTTTGCTCGTTTTCACATGCGACCTCTTCAGCTCTGTATGCTGAATCAATGGTGCAAGGATTACACAAACATATCTCAATTAATATCTTTAAAACCGATTGTACGACACTCTCTAACGTGGTGGACAGATCACCATTGTTTAATTCAGGGGGCTTCTTTTGTGCTTCCGACCTGGACTGTAATTTCAACAGATGCAAGTCTCACAGGTTGGGGAGCTGTGTGGGGATCTCTGACGGCACAAGGAGTTTGGGAATCTTAGGAGGTGAGATTACCGATCAATATTTTGGAACTCCGTGCAATTTTCAGAGCTCTTCAGTTTTGGCCTCTTCTGAAGAGAGAATCGTTCATTTGCTTTCAGACAGACAATGTCACAACTGTGGCATACATCAATCATCAAGGAGGGACTCACAGTCCTCTGGCTATGAAAGAAGTATCTCGAATTTTGGTTTGGGCGGAATCCAGCTCCTGTCTAATCTCTGCGGTTCATATCCCAGGTATGGACAATTGGGAAGCGGATTATCTCAGTCGCCAAACGTTGCATCCGGGCGAATGGTCTCTTCACCCAGAGGTATTTCTTCAGATTGTTCAAATGTGGGAGCTTCCAGAAATAGATCTGATGGCGTCTCATCTAAACAAGAAACTTCCCAGGTATCTGTCCAGTTCCCGGGATCCTCAGGCGGAAGCAGTGGATGCATTATCACTTCCTTGGAAGTATCATCCTGCCTATATCTTTTCCGCCTCTAGTTCTTCTTCCAAGAGTAATCTCCAAGATTCTGAAGGAATGCTCGTTTGTTCTGTTGGTAGCTCCGGCATGGCCTCACAGGTTTTGGTATGCGGATCTTGTCCGGATGGCCTCTTGCCATCCGTGGACTCTTCCGCTAAGACCAGACCTTCTGTCGCAAGGTCCTTTTTTCCATCAGGATCTCAAATCCTTAAATTTAAAGGTATGGAGATTGAACGCTTGATTCTTGGTCAAAGAGGTTTCTCTGACTCTGTGATTAATACTATGTTACAGGCTCGTAAATCTGTATCTAGAGAGATATATTATAGAGTCTGTGTTATAATTATATTTCTTGTTTGTTTGTTCACTATGGGAAGTGAAACATACAGGATTTCTTATAGCAATTATTATAGGAATTGACAAAAAATATGTATAGTGTTACAGGTTGGTTAACAGAATAAGACTTTTGCTAGGTTAACCTATCTGTGTTAATATTTGCCAGCTAGATAGTTTTATCCTACAAACACTGTAGTCTGCAGAAAACTAATTAGGCAGGATTAAAGTTCAGGTTCATGCAATAATACTGTCCAGATAATCAGTGAGATATTGATCAAAGTAGATACTGAAGCGAATGTAATATAAGGTATCAAGTAATAGTATTGGTAAACATACGACCTGATAATCAGTTCTGGAAACAGAGGTGTGCAAAGTTATATGAGAGACCGCGGAGGTTTGCGGCTTGCAGCGTGGAGCTGTGTGAGAATGGCTCCAGGCGGTAGCTGATGACGTCAGCGGGTAGCAGCCGATACTGGTCTGAGACAAGCCGAAAGTACAAGCTGCGGTTAGTAGCGAGAGCGAGAGTGCCGCTCTGAGATGCTGGGGAAATTAGGTGGAGCCGGATTGGCTCAGTTTCACACACAGTTCACTGAGAATTGCAGATAATCCAGCATAGAAGAGAGGCAAAGGTGTGTCTTAAATAGGCAGGTGCATTCATTAAAGGGGCAGTGAGCAGAGAAAAAAGGAAGGATCTGACAGTCTGGAAGACTTATATTTCTTGGTGTCTTTCTCATCATTTTTCTTGGCATTCTTTTAGAATTCCGAGAATTTTACAGTTTCTTCAGGATGGTTTAGATAAAGGTTTATCCGCAAGTTCTTTGAAAGGACAAATCTCTGCTCTTTCTGTTCTTTTTCACAGAAAGATTGCTAATCTTCCTGATATTCATTGTTTTGTACAAGCTTTGGTTCGTATAAAACCTGTCATTAAGTCAATTTCTCCTCCTTGGAGTTTGAATTTGGTTCTGGGGGCTCTTCAAGCTCCTCCGTTTGAACCTATGCATTCATTGGACATTAAATTACTTTCTTGGAAAGTTTTGTTCCTTTTGGCGATCTCTTCTGCCAGAAGAGTCTCTGAATTATCTGCTCTTTCTTGTGAGTCTCCTTTTCTGATTTTTCATCAGGATAAGGCGGTGTTGCGAACTTCTTTTGAATTTTTACCTAAAGTTGTGAATTTCAACAACATTAGTAGAGAAATTGTGGTTCCTTCATTATGTCCTAATCCTAAGAATTCTAAGGAGAAATCGTTGCATTCTTTGGATGTTGTTAGAGCTTTGAAATATTATGTTGAAGCTACTAAGTCTTTCCGAAAGACTTCTAGTCTATTTGTTATCTTTTCCGGTTCTAGAAAAGGCCAGAAAGCTTCTGCCATTTCTTTGGCATCTTGGTTGAAATCTTTAATTCATCATGCCTATGTTGAGTCGGGTAAAACTCCGCCTCAAAGGATTACAGCTCATTCTACTAGGTCAGTTTCTACTTCCTGGGCGTTTAGGAATGAAGCTTCGATTGATCAGATTTGCAAAGCAGCAACTTGGTCCTCTTTGCATACTTTTACTAAATTCTACCATTTTGATGTATTTTCTTCCTCTGAAGCAGTTTTTGGTAGAAAAGTACTTCAGGCAGCGGTTTCAGTTTGAATCTTCTGTTTATGTTTTTCATTAAACTTATTTTGGGTGTGGATTATTTTCAGCAGGAATTGGCTGTCTTTATTTTATCCCTCCCTCTCTAGTGACTCTTGTGTGGAAAGATCCACATCTTGGGTAATCATTATCCCATACGTCACTAGCTCATGGACTCTTGCTAATTACATGAAAGAAAACATAATTTATGTAAGAACTTACCTGATAAATTCATTTCTTTCATATTAGCAAGAGTCCATGAGGCCCGCCCTTTTTTGTGGTGGTTATGATTTTTTTGTATAAAGCACAATTATTCCAATTCCTTATTATATATGCTTTCGCACTTTTTTCTTATCACCCCACTTCTTGGCTATTCGTTAAACTGAATTGTGGGTGTGGTGAGGGGTGTATTTATAGGCATTTTGAGGTTTGGGAAACTTTGCCCCTCCTGGTAGGAATGTATATCCCATACGTCACTAGCTCATGGACTCTTGCTAATATGAAAGAAATGAATTTATCAGGTAAGTTCTTACATAAATTATGTTATTAATTTTTTTTAAAATTAAAAAGGACTAATTGAACACCAAAGTGCTCTAATTTAAATGCAACAAATAAAAACATGTTATAGTTAAACTCAAAAATTAAGGAATGCAAAAAATAATAACTTCTAACAAATGAGATCATTGTATTTTCCATTCCTATCCATTTATCTCTGTGTTTAATATATTTGTATTGGTCCTGTAGCTGCATTCCTATTGGGAGCTGCAACACATTGCACCTTCGAAGCAGGGCATAGTTCATGATTGGTGGTTACAGGCATATGATGCTTCTTATTGGTTCTCTAGGTGTGTCCTTTTCAGGAGCTGCAAAGTGCAGCTCCAAACAGGACTTTACCTATGTGCTTATCCCCGCAGTGTGGTGGCGCTACATTGATGATGTGTTTGGCGTTTGGTGGGGCAGCATTGGAACCCTGGAGGAGTTTGTTAAAGAACTTAATTCCATTGTGAGGGGACTACAGTTTACTCTGACATACAGTGAGGAGTCCATCACTTTCTTAGACACCAAGGTATCCAAAGGAGTTAACACATTAAAAATAGATTTATATTCCAAGGAAACAGACAAAAACACCCTTTTAAAATATGATATTTTTCACCCTAGAAGACTAATAGATTATTTGCCTGAGAGTCAGCTGCTCAAGGTACAAAGAATAGTCAGCAAAAAGACAGACAGGGAAGTAAGACTTAAAGAGATGACCATGAAATTTTTAAAGAGGGGTTAAGCCTTATTAACAAAAAAATTAAAGAGATTCAAAATCCTACCCCTAAAGTGGATAAGAAGAACAATAATGACAGATTAGTTGTTGTCTCATCATATAATCCACATAGTAACATACCTACTAAAGTTATAAGGAAACACTGGCATATACTCAGGGACTGCAACCAGCATATAGAGTTTTCCAAGGAACCCCCTCTTATGGCCTATAGAAGGGTCAGAAATATACATGACCATTTAGTTAAAACAGATATAGGTTTGGGTAAAAGAGATAAACAATCCTATATAGGCAGTAAGAGGAATGGTAGCTACCCTTGTCTTGGCTGCATGAGTTGCAGCTCAATAATCAAAGGCCCTAATTTTTTTCATCCACATAGTGGAAGACAATATAATATTGAGGGGTTTTATACCTGTGATAGCACCTTTGTGATATACCTGATCAAATGTCCTTGTTCTATTTTTTACTTAGGGGAGACCACTCAAAAAGTTAGGGAGCGGATGAGTCAGCACCGCTCCAACATAAGGAGAAAAAATCTGGAGGCCCCTTTGTCAAAACATTTTTTGGAATATGGTCACGGCATAAGCCAATTGAGGTGGCAGATCATAGAGCAAATCAATGTGCTTAGAAATGGAATGGACAGGGAAAAATTATTAAAACAAAAAGAGATGTTGTGGATCCACAAGTTCCATCTCATTCCTAAGGGTCTTCACAGAGATTTTGATCTGTCTTGTTTCTTTTGACTTATTTCTTTTGACTTATGCCTTTGACCATAAATAATATATATTTAACATACATACAAATTCCCATCAGTTCTATCTATTTATTTTTTTTAAAATGTATTTGGGGCTCCTCTCATGGAATTTACCTAAGTAGTTATTCTTTATTTAAATTTTAGATGAGTAATTTATCTATTTGCATGCAGCTAGGAGATAAAAAAAAAAAGGTTTATACAAAATAGCAATTGAACATTTAGAACCAAAATGTATCTTATTACTGCCATACTGTATAGGTTTGTTATATTGTTTTAGCGGTTACACATACTTTGAAATGTTATACATCAAAATGACCACTAGTTGGAGCCCAAAGTGCTTCAGTGGACAGTTTTGGCACCAAGAATTGTGTTTAAAAGACCAATATGATGTAACTTCAGCATGACTAAGGGGTTAAGCCCCAAAACGTCGCTTTTTATGTATTTCCATGGTGACTATTTGTACTTACTATTGACGTTTGGGGTACTTGCAGTTAACCCTGGTCACTCGAGCACTGATACACACAGTGGTGCTGATTTCCCATGGAATTGGACTTCTGTTATTTTCATAATGTCAGAAAAAGATTTTTTCCCATATCGTATAAAAAAGGTGCATGCATACATTGCCAAGAATTCAAATGTTACATTGTAACAAAAATTTGCAAATTTCATCTCATAAAGTGCCCTATTTTATGGCATATGAATATCTGAATTATGAGAGAACGCAACCCCTCCAAGGATGATCCCATGTTGCGATCCAAGTATGAAGCTGACTGTGTATGAGTAATATCTACAGCTGGCATTGGTGCGAAGTGGCATACATATAAATAGCTAATCATAGAGATGCTAGAAGATTATAAAACCAAGTAAATATAAATACTATATAAGAGAAAATGATACCCCCGGACGTATAAGGATGGTGGATGTATGGTTAAGTAAATCTGGGATCCGTTTGCACAATCCGAGTACATGACAAAAAACATACTATCTTTACCATCTAGGGATTACAAACTTAACTTGGAACCTCTTGTAGCATAGATGCTATATGAAAAAATGTTTATCTAATCTTGGTGTGTTCGTGATACAATGTGGAAGAAAAAAAATTATAAAATATATATTGTTGAAGGTGTATCTGTAACTAATTCTAAAGTAGTATATTTATATTAAGAACTATTGCTTTGATGTGCTCTAAAAAATGGAATGGACTATATGTAAACAAGGTGTATGGTGGCAAAGAGATGGCAGGCAGTGGGAGCTAGCTATATATTATGCAGAGAATATATTTAACATGTATATATTTATATAATCATTCCCTGCCCAGTATATTTAACTGGGCAGGGAATGTATAGTATATAGAGATTACTAGTGATATCTCTGTGGATGGATGGCGGTAACCTGTATAATAACTGAAAGTTTTAATAATATGCTGAGTGAAATGTAGGCGTATGTGTAATGTTCTTAAAGAGGCAATGTGGTTACTAATGGTGTATGGTTACATGTGGAAGTGTGGGGTATGTAAGTTTTCGGTGTCTCTATACAATCAGTGGGAATTCACTTACTGTTGGGGATTGCACTTTGATATGCAATATTTGTTTGTACGGTATGTATGTAATGTAAGTATGAACAGTGGGAGCTAACTGTTTATTGAAGATAACTTTAATATGCAATATGTGTGTGTCAGGGTTTTTTCCCTGTTTTGTTTGCCATGTGCTGCTGGCAGCCATTTTACTCACCTCTCTTGCTGAATATGGTGCATTGTGGGGGATGCTGCTCATTTCCTGCACTTCCTTTTATGGCCAGACTGGTGTGCATCATCTGTGTGAGACATGATGCAGTCTCAGAATTTTGATGTCATCACTTATTATTTAAAGGGCCTCTGTTCAGTATGCTTTGCCTTTGCGTTGTCTCAGAGCTGTTTGTTAGAGTTCCTGTGTATTACCTGGCTGTCTGACGTCCTTCCTGGTTCCTGATCCCTGGCTTGTTCCTGACTCTGCTGTTTTCCTTGTTCCTGATTCCGGCTCGTCTGACTATTCGCTTTGGCTCCTGACTCGGCTCGTCTGACTACCAGCTCTGGTTTTGACTCCTGGCTTGTTATTTGAATTGTGGAATTTTTATTATTTTGTTGTTATTAATAAAGGTGTGATTATTTTTGCACTTCTCATCTCAGTCTGATTCCTGGCAACCTGACATTACGCAAAGGCAATGAATCCTGATGGTGCTAATAATCCACCATTACCTGCCATCATTTCCAGGATGGATGAACAGGATCACTGCTTGGATCAATTTGCACTAGCCCTGCAAACCCTGCTGACTTGCACTACACATTTGGACCAAAGTGTCCCACAAGTTATGGCTGCTCCTGTTTCCGCTGCTGCACCTAGTCCTACCAGGAGCATGTCTGGTTCTGCACCTCTACCTGAGCGATATGGAGGCAAACCTATTCAGTGCAGAGGGTTTTTGAACCAGGTGGGCATTTACTTTGAGATGTTACCTCAGGCGTTTCCCTCTGACAGAGCTAAGGTGGGATTTCTCATCTTGTTACTCTCTGACACAGCTGTTGCCTGGGCAAATCCCTTGTGGGAGACTAATAAACCTATGATTTAAAATTACCATGAATTTGTGGCTTCCTTTCGAAGGGTATTTGATGTTCCGGCTCGCTCCTCCTCTGCTGCTAAACGACTCATGTCCATTCTGCAAGGTACAAGATCTGTTGCTCAGTATGCTATTGAGTTCCGTACGCTTGCCGCAGAGGTTAGTTGGAACAATGAAGCCCTTGTTGCCGCCTTCTTTCATGGGCTCTCTGATGCGATTAAAGACGAAGTTGCTGCCAGAGATTTACCAGCAGATCTCGAGGCATTGGTGTCTTTTTTGATCCTAATTGACATCAGACTCAGAGAGAGGCCCTCTTTCAAGGAGCGCTTGCGGAAGACTCCTGTTCCATTGTCTCTTATGTGTTCGTTCCCACCCATGCCTCCCTCTCCTCCCATGCCTCCTGGTCCTGTATCACCAGGAACTGCTGAGCCGATGCAGTTGGGATTCACGCATCTCTCTGCGGCAGAGAGGGCCTTTAGGAGGAGGAAGGGGCTCTGCCTCTATTGTGGGTTACAGGGCCACCTTTTGAAGTCTTGTCCTACATGGCCGGGAAATGCTCACACCTAAGGCAGACCTTGGGTGGTTTATCCTCGTCCCCAGAACCGCTTAAGAAGAAACCTTTGGTCACAGTTGTCCTTTCCTGGATGGACTCCTCCATAGTCACCCAGGCTCTTGTTGACTCCGGTGCTGCGGGCTATTTCATTGACAGTGCTTTTGTATCAAAGCACTCAATTCCTGTTTTGCCTCAGTCCGTTCCGCTTGCTATTGAGGCCATTGATGGCAGGCCCCTTCAGCCCGAACTCGTTACTCACGAAACTGCTTTATCTCCCCTCTAAAACATGCCTTTGATGTTTCCCAATTGTTGCTCGATTCCTTCATGTCTCAGGGTATTCCGGCTTTGGAGGAGCATCTCCGGCAACTCCGTTCCACGTGGGTGCAGATTCAGGATTGCCTTCATCGTTCTATGCAGCGCCAAAAGTTCCAGGCTGATCATAGGCATCTGACCACGCCTTCCTACCAGGTTGGTGAGAGAGTTTGGCTGTCCTCCCACAACTTGAACCTTTGTGTGCCTTCCCAGTTATGTTGGTCCTTTTCAAATACTCCGACGGGTCAATCCTGTGGCCTACGCTCTTGACCTTCCTCCTGCAATGCGCATCTCCAATGTTTTTCATGTCTCCCTCTTGAAACCATTGGTTTGTAATCAGTTTTCCACTGTGTTGCCTCATCCCCGTCCTATCTTTGTTGACAACCATGAGGAGTATGAGGTCAGCAGCATTATTGACTCTCATATGTCCATGGGTCGTGTACAGTATTTGGTTCACTGGAGGGGCTACGGTCCAGAGGAGCATTCTCGGGTTCCCTCCTCTGATGTTCATGCTCCCGCCCTCCTCCGTGCCTTTCATGCCCGTTTCCCCAATAAGCTTTTTGTCCTCCCACGGGGGAGGGGTCGTTGAGGGGAGGGTACTGTCAGGGTTTTTTCCCTGTTTTGTTTGCCATGTGCTGATGGCAGACTATGGTGCATAGTGGGGGGTGCTGCTCATTTCCTGCACTTTATTTTATGGCCAGACTGGTGTGCATCATCTGTGTGAGACAGGATGCAGTCTCAGAATTGTGATGTCATCACTTATTATTTAAAGGGCCCTCTGTTCAGTATGCTTTGCCTTTTCCATTGTCTCAGACCTGTTTGTGAGAGTTCCTGTGTATTACCTGGCTGTCTGATGTCCTTCCTGGTTCCTGATCCCTGACTTGTTCCTGACTCTGCTGTTTTCCTTGTTCCTGATTCCGGCTCATCTGACTATTTGCTTTGGCTCCTGACTCTGCTCGTCTGACTACCAGCTCTGGTTTTGACTCCTGGCTTCTTATTTGACTTGTGGACTTTTTATTATTTTTTTGTTATTAATAAAGGTGTGATTATTTTTGCACTTCTCGTCTCAGTCTGATTCCTGGCACCCTGACAGTGTGTGTGATAAGTGTGGGAAATGTAAATGCATGTATGTAGTGTCCTTTCTTGTACAGCTAGAGTTGTGGCAGTGTGTTATTCAAGAAGTAAAAATAAACAATTGAATTGGGTGTAGAGAATAATGATTCAGTGAATAATAGTGTGTATGGTGTTAAAATGGGGACGTGCTCATATCAATGATTGATATACTAAACCAGGATTAAGAAAACCTGTTGTTGGATCAGATATGTTAATCAGTTAAATGCTGCCAGATCTAAATTGGGATTTAGACCGGAGGGGTACAGGGTCTTCAATTTGAAGATCCAAAAGGTTTCCCGTTGTCTTAATTTGTTTAACCTATTGTAGTCAGATGATTTTGGAACAAAATCTATGGGGTGATATCTGAAAGTATAAGGATTATCATCATGTTTATGGAAACAATGATTAGGAATGCTATGTTTGATCTTGTTTTTTTTTTACAATTTTTACACTTTCGATGGTGTTCACCCCATCTGGTCCTGATTTTTCTTGAAGCGCGACCTACGTATTGAAGACCGCATATACATTCTATTAAATAAACCACAAAAGAAGAATCACAGTTATAGAAACTTAAGATAGAAAAAGATTCCCCAGTGACTGTTGATTTAAAAGTCTTTAAACTGGGTTTGATGAATTTACATGAATTGCAACCGTTTTTTACGCATCTGTAAACTCCTTGTAGACCAAAAATGCCTTTATTTATTTTATTATGTTCTTTAGTGGGTTGCTTAACGTTTTACTCTTTTGCTGGGAGCTAATTTGTTTCTTAAAGTCGGCGCTCTTCTATATACTATTCTTTGTTTGTTGTTTACAATATTTTTAAGTATAGGATCTCTTTGCATTACGTGCCAATGTTTGTTTAATATTTGCTGGATTTTATAAAAATCATTGTTATATTGTGTTATAAACATAATGTCCCCATGATTCATTTCGGGTTCCAACTTGATACTTTGTACTTTTTTAGTTTGTAAAATCTTGCTTCTATCAAAGTTCTTAGTTCTGGCTAGGGCTTTGTCTAATAATGTGGGGGGATATTCTTTTTCTATAGATCTGTCATATAATATTTGACTTTGCTCCAAAAAAATGACTATATCTGTACAGTTCCTCCTTATTCTTCTGAACTGACTGTATGGAACATTGTGTATCCAACTTTTATGATGGTTGCTATTGTATTCTAAGAAACTGTTTACTGTCAACTTCCTTGAAGTATGTTTTGGATATTATCGTGTTGTTTGTGCCCCAGCTCAGTACAAGATCTAAGTATTCTATAGATTGTGTTTGTATGTTAACTGTAAAACTTATGCCAATGTCATTCTGGTTGAGGTGAGAGAGGAATATATCTGCTGATAGTCTGTCCCCATCCCAAATAAAAATTAAATCATCAATGTATCGGCTATAGAAGACCAGGTTCGCCCCAACATTGACGTGGTGTATATATCTCTCTTCAAAAAGAGCCATAAAGAGATTCGCAAAACTGGGGACGAACCTGGTCCCCATGGCCATACCCTTGACTTGTAGATAAAAACGATCTTGATATATCAAGTAATTGTGTTGAAGAATATAATAAATACTTTCCAAAATGAATGTTCGTTGTGTATCTGGTAAATGTGGATCTTGTTCCAAGAAATGGGATACTGCTGTAACTCCCAACTCATGTGTAATGTTGGAATACAGAGAACTGATGTCACATGCAATCCATATTACATTTCTATTAGTAATGGAAATTTCACTAATAAGTTGTAAAAGATGGGTACTATCCCTAATGTATGAAGGAAGTGTAATTACAATTTTTTGTAGAAATTGGTCAATATAATATGATAAGTTGTATGTAAGATTGCCAATACCCGCAATAATCGGGCAGCCGGGAGGATTATATCTATCCTTGTGTACTTTGGGTAAATGATAGTAATGTGCTATGCTAGGATTGGATACTTTCAAAAATTATTTTTCATTCTTATTCAAAATGCCTAAAGATACTCCTTTATCCACAAGTGTAGAATAGGTTTGTAAATATAAAGTTGTGGGGTCTTTTGGTAAAATGTGATAGTAACTTTTATCTTCCAGAATTCTATCTGCTTCCCTAATATAATCCTCAATGTTTTGAATAATAATTCCTCCTCCTTTATCAGCGTCCCGAATGATGATGTTCGGGTTGTTTTGTAGACTATACAGGGCTTTCCGTTCTCTGTTAAATAAAAAACGTTTTTTACAAGTCTGAAATTTGAACATTTTATCAAGATCATTCAGAACCATGTTTTGGTATAGTTCTATGTATTCATTTGCTGCATTGGTAGGGTTAAAATTAGATTTATTCTTAACTGTTGTATGTATGTATTCATCAAAAAGATTTGTTGTGAGATTCTCAATATTAGATACCATCTATTTGATGGCATAGAATCAGTCAATATCAACTGTGATTCTATAATTTCATTTTTATTGGTTCTCAATGTTTAGTTTGCAAAATATTTCTGTAATGTTAATTTACGAGTAAAGTTATTTAGGTCCACAAATACAGTATATCAAACATTTTAGGGGGGTTAGGGGGACAGAAGGATAAACCCTGTTTGAGAATTCTTTTTCTCTTTAATCGATAGTGAATAAGATGATAAATTGAATATGCCCTGATCTAATCTGGATAATTTATCTTTCTTGGCAACAAGGGATCTGCCTCTAGAGCCTCGTTTTCTAAAATATGTGGTCTTTTTCCTGATCTTATTGGGGATTCCTCTGTTCTTAGGGATGGACCCACCCCTAAAAAAGGGGGGAGAGTGTCGCTCATACTAGGACCCTCATGGTCTCTCACTGCTATTGTTATGTTCAAATTGTTCAAAGTTTGTGTTTGGTTGATGTTTTCTTTATTATGTGATGGGTTGTGATTTTGATATACTTGAGGATTGTGATAGTTGTGATTGGGTAATTTCGGACTATGTGACTGGTTATTATAGTATTTGTGATTATAAAATCTTGGACTGTTGCTCTGTGGTTGTGGTCTCATATTGTAATGTGGTCCCCATGTGTGCTCATTCTGAGGTGGATTACGTGATCTGTTATTATGTTGTTGTGTTTGAGTATTTTGATAAAAAAAGGGTGAGAAGGATGAATTTGTGGTTTGTTTGTATGGTTGTTGATCCCTATGGGAGTTATTATAGTCATAATTCTGTCTATCTTCTGACTGTGAATTTGAAATATAATCCTTGTGTGTGTTTGTGTTCCTAAAGTTGGTATCGTGTTTGTTGTTAACTGACCAAGGTGTTCTATGGTTTGCTCCCTGTGTCTGATTTGTATATTCTTGTTGATTTGTGATATTGGGTTTTGAATGAGAGGATCTTGATCTATTATTTCTACCATATTGTACTGTTTTACATCAACTTTGGGAATCTTGGTAAGTGAGTGTGTTTCTCTGGTTAGTGTTATCTTTCTGATTAAACGTGTAAACACAATTGTTTGTGTAAAACGAACAAAGATGAACAGTGGCACTACTTAGGACTTTTCCTCTAATGATAATTTAAGTCAGGAGGTATGAGTATATTCTTATCAACTATATACTAGAGGAAATGGTGCTTGTGCACAATTATACATATAAACACCAAAGAAGAATGGTATAAAGGATACCAAACTTCCCAAAGTATGCACTTACAGCACTCTAGGCCTGAACTAAGGGATGGGATTCCCCAACAGGATATTTAAAATATAACTTTTATTAGTGTTAATATTAAAAAACCAAAAGGTTTGGTTAATACACACACAATTAAAATGTTTACCAGTATCCTAATCAGTGAATTAAATATACCTTAGATCACAGAAAGTAATGATTCGGCCTCAATGAATTTACTAATATTGGTGATCTAGATAGTCACATCAATAAACTGGGTAGAGGTTACAGCAGTAGTTATAACTGGAGTTAAAGAACTCTAGGTAGTGTGATTTCTACTCAATGTGATTCAGATAAGACTATTAAGTATGTAATATAGTAAATAAGATCCAACTTAAGAATATTTCACATCGATGATAATAATCAAAGAATAGGGGTAATAATAAATTACAGACTCACAGAATAAAAAACTTGATCAATTGTAGCCTGAACTACAGTTGTAGCCAGTGTATTTATATGAGTGACTCAAAATGTGTGCGTGATTGGTGCTACTTTATTTTCAGTATCGTGTTAAGCGCCTATACATGAAAATTGAGATACAATCAATGTTTTATTAGACGAACAACAAGGGGTGGGATGGATATAATTTTGTATTTCCTAGACTTCAAATATAGCCTATTTCATAAATAAATGGTTTCACCCTTATTAATAATGTATTTCCATCTGTTACAGTCCAGATTCAATGCTCAAAATTGCTGGGTTAAGCACATATAGCAAATGCTGCCAGAATGATATGGCTAATGTTTATCAGTCTACCTGATCTTAGGCATAGAACCTTAGAACAACTTGGTAAGTTATATTTTAAATATCCTGTTGGGGAATCCCATCCCTTAGTTCAGGCCTAGAGTGCTGTAAGTGCATACTTTGGGAAGTTTGGTATCCTTTATACCATTCTTCTTTGGTGTTTATACAATTGTTTGTGTAATCTTCATGGTCTCTTTGTAATTCTTATTTTTTATATTTACAATGTTTTCCTGATATTTGTCTGTACGTTCATTGATGTCCTTAGAGATTTTAATATAGTCAGGATTTTGCTGATATACCCTGAGATCTGTTTGAATTTTCTCTATGTTGGTACTACTCTGATTATAAAGATTACACCTGTGAGCTATTAGAATCTTCATTAAATTAAATGAACATTCATTAAGAGCATCATACCACTTTTTTAGCAAGTCGGGATCATCCTTGAAGGAGCAATGTTTGAGAATTCTAAGCCCTCTTGGAATATATTGGACTTCTATGTATTTCTCCAAAGCGGTAAAATCCCACCAGTGTCTATGTTCTTTATTTACTTCTTCTTCTAATAAATAGAAGATGTCTCTCATAGGTTTTATGTTATTAGTATCTGAAAGGAAAGGTTAAAACCTAAACTTTTGGAGCTACTTTCTTCCTTAGACTGCATTTTGAATAAATCAGAATAGAACATACAATAATGATATTATTTACCAAAATATAAACACAATATATGCAAGCTGTTAAAATGGGGGTGATATAATAGGGGGTTGTGTAATGTGTACGTATAAAATATCTGAAAGGTTTCCAAAGTGGCAGATATGTGAATTTCCTAGTGGTATGTGAATGAATGAAAATGTCAAAAGAGTGATAGATGAAGATGAGGTGCAAAAAATGATTCAGTGGGTATATTAACAATAGATCCAGACCGAGCCTTGTGTTAGAACATGTGCAAAAGATATAGGAGTGTGGGATGTGATGGATTGGAAAAAAACAAGGACAGGTGTGATGGTGATAGGCTTAGTGAACAAATATAAACAAATTGTTCAAATTGAATCGTTATTGTAAATTTGTCATGGATGAAATGAAATCATATAAATGTTAAATATTGATTACTGTAACAAAAAACAAACAATGAGTGTTAAATCCTATAAATACAAAATAGTGAAGGATGACAATAAATGAGTACTAATAAACATAAACATCAACACAATAATAACATGATTCCCATTGGAACAAATTAAAAATCGTCTGAAATAAAAGTTCACAATATGTGATCCTGTTTCGGCTGATGCCCCAAAAGATAAACACCTGCAGCTCTCTTTAGTAAAAGATACCAGGAGGGATTGTCACTTCGCAACAATGCCGGCTGTAGATAACACTCATACACAGTCAGCTTCATACTTGGATCACAACATGGGATCATCCTTGGAGGGGTTGCGTTCTCTCATAATACAGATATTCATATGCCATAAAATAGGGCACTTTATGAGAAGAAATTTGCACATTTTTGTTACAATGTATGCATGCATCTTTTTTTATACGATATGGGAAAAAGTATTTTTCTGACATTGCGAAAATAACAGAAGTCCAATTCTATGGGAAATCAGCACCACTGTGTGTATCAGTGCTTGAGTGACCAGGGTTAACTGCAAATACCACAAAGGTCAATAGTAAGTACAAATAATCACCATGGAAATACATAAAAAGCGATGTTTCGGGGCTTAACCCCTTAGTCATGCTGAAGTTACATATACATCATATTGGTCTTTTAAACACAATTCTTGGCGCCAAAACTGTCCACTGAAGGACTTTGGGCTCCATCTAGTGGTCATTTTGCTGTATAACATTTCAAAGTATGTGCAACTGCTAAAACAATATAACAAACCTATACAGAATGGCAGTAATAGGATACATTTTGGTTCTAATTGTTCAATTGCTATTTTGTATAAACCTTTTTTTTTATCTCCTAGCTGGATACAAATAGATAAATTACTCATCTTAAATTTAAATAAAGAATAGCTACTCAGGTAAATTCCATGAGAGGAGCCCCAAATACATTAAAAAAAAAAAAAAAATAGATAGAACTGATGGGAATTTGTCCGGGGCTATCATTTTCTCTTAAAAAATGAGCATAGACACTGGTGGGACCTGGACTGTTTAAAGAAGTATAAGGAAAAAAAGCAGATCCCAAGAGGACTTAGATTATTCAAACACTGCTCCTTTAAAAATGATCAAGAATTGACCAAAAAATGGTATGAAATACTAGATGATTGTTCCTTTAATCTAATAGATTTGTTGATCTCACATAGACAAAATCTAGTGGAAAATTTGGAAAAAGAGATAGAAGCTATCCAAAAAGAATTGGAACCCATGAGAGACCATTCAGAATATAATAGACTAAATACTGAAACCTTAAAAATGGTGGATGAATACCAAAATGATATCATTAGAATTAAGAATGGGAAATTCAAAAGAGATGAGGAGGACTATGCAGAGGGTACGGTATACACATATAATAAAAAAACTGCAGGTCCAAAAGAGAACAATGAGGGATGGACAAGGGTACCATTTAAGAATAGGAACAATACAAAAACCCCATACCAATCGATACCTCATCATAGAAATACATTAGAACCATTACAAACATCCCAGTGGGAGGAACATAATACTAACAATAGGAAATTTCAAAACAGACAACCCTACCAGCATAATTACCAACACAATAGGAATAAAAATAAGAATAATTCTTATAGTCATTATGACTATCAGAATCCCAATCATATTCCATTATACAATCGATTTGAACCCCTCCAGTACAATTCTGGGGGGAACAGATATCAGGGTAACGACCATCAAAACTTCAATTCACCTAACCCTGGGGGGAATAGACATCAGGGTAATGACTATCAAAATTTTAATTTACCTAACCTCCAAAATGATCAAGGCCAAACTAGTCATCAAAGGGTGGAGATACCATCCACCTCCAAGAGTAATTTTTTAGGGGTTCCGAATTTGGCCCCCTTATGGAGGAGGAATATAGGTCCACCCAAGATTCCATCACAACAACATCAGAATACACAACAACCGCAGCACCCTCATGTACAACAACAACAAAAGAAAAGACCTTACCCCAACGGGGAAGACGAGGGAGAGGCAACACCACACAAAAAAAGCAACTACAAAAACTAGCCAAAGGTATATTTAATTTATCCACACACGAACTAACTAACGATGAGGTTAGAATTTTGGGTAGGGGTCTGTCTTACTGCCCCCCGAACCCCCATAAACTGTTCGATTTATTCGTTGATTTGAATAAATATACCAGGAAATTATCTCTACAGAGATACTTCTCTATAAAAAATCTCAAAAAAAGAAACGTGGAGGGATTGCCCATTATTACTAATTCCATGAACAGCCAGACCCAGACCATTTATGCTGAACCAGATCTTATAGCGGCTGACCTGTTTGAAGGATATATACATACCACATTATCATTACCATCCAATTTTAATCCCCCTAAGGAGGATGTCACATACATAGACCTTTTCCAACAGTTGGTAATGGAAGATTTTAACAAATTATCCAGTAAATCAAATAAACACACAAGACTTTGGCCTAATGAGGAAAGAGCCCTCAAATCCCTGGCCAATGATTCTAATTTGGTAATTAGACAGGCGGACAAGGGTGGGGGGATTGTCCTTCAGGACTACAAAGATTATGTGAATGAGGCTTATAATATCCTTTTAAATGTTGAATACTACAGGAAATTGGATGCAGATCCCACAGCTGTATTTTTGGGGAAATTGTTGGATGTTTTGGAGGATGGTAGTGGTAAGGGGATATTAAACACCAAGGAACGGAAATTTTTGACTCCCACACATCCGTCAACCCCTTACTACTACCATCTTCCAAAGATCCACAAGAATTGTCTCAAACCACCCGGCCGCCCCATCATTGCGGGCATCAATAGTCTGACTGATAAGTTATCTCAATATATTGATAACTTTTTGCAAAAGTACGTTCAAAATTTACCCTCATTCATTCGGGATACCACTGATCTATTATTTAAGATCAAGGATTTTAAACATGAGAAGGATGCCTTGTGGATAACAGCAGATGTTAGCGCCCTTTACTCAAATATCTCCCATGAATTAGGAATACTCGCCACTAAACATTATTTGGATTCGGATATGTACATGCCTAGTACCCAAAAAGAATACATTTTGACACTTATTGAGTTTATACTCAAACACAATTATTTTCAATTCTTGGATGATTTTTATTTGCAGGTAAAGGGGACGGCCATGGGCACCAGGTTTGCCCCCAGTTTTGCTAATCTCTTTATGGGACATTTCGAGGATAATTATATATATAACTCGAACTGGGAGGCAAACCTGGTGTTCTATGGCCGCTATATAGACGATTTGATTTTTATTTTTAGGGGGACAGTGGATGAGGCCAGATTATTTTGTTCTTATCTGAACAAAAACTCTATGGGTATACAGTTCACCTCTAATATACAACGAGAATCCATAGAATTTCTTGATCTAATCCTGGCATGGGACACTGAACACAACATAGCCACATCCACATTTTTCAAAACTGTGGATAGCAATAATTTCCTTCACTACAATAGCAACCATTACCATCAATGGAAAAACAGTATACCATATAGCCAATTTTGCAGAATTAGAAGAAATTGTAGTTCATTAGAGAGATTTTGTGAACAATCTAAGATTCTTATCCAGAGATTTGAGGAAAAAGGTTACCCTAGGGACATCATTATGAGTGGATATGAAAAAGCATATAAATTGGATAGACCCACTATGCTCCAAATGAAGAAAAAAATTACAATAGCAGATAATGAGGCTCTAGAGAAACCTCAGCAACCCTGTTTTGTGACCCAATATAACTCCAATGCTAAACATATAAAAAAAGTATTACAAAAACACTGGCCAATATTATTAAAAGACCCTATTTTGAAGAAAGATCTACATAGTGTACCAAACGTAATATACAAACGAGCACCTACGTTCAAACAATCCCTAGCTCCCAGTAAGGTGGTTATTTCGAAAAAAGGTAGAGGAAAATCAACACAAAATTATCAAACAGGTCAAAGGGGGGTTTTTAAATGTGGCAAAACTAGATGCCACATGTGCAAACACATTACACATAAGACCAAAACAATTAAATCACATACTACAGGGGAAATTTTTCCTATCAATAATCATCTAACATGCAGCTCCTCATATGTAGTCTATGTCTTATCATGTAGATGTGGACAACAGTATTTGGGGCGCACTATCCGAAATATCCGAAAAAGATGGAGTGAACATAGCCGAAACATAAAGAAAAAATCCATGAAACATAGTGTATCAAGACACTATGTTCATGAGCACAATGGAGAAACTTGTCCCTATACTATAACACCTCTAGAAAGTATCCCTAGTTCTTGTAGATACAACAGGTTTACCAAATTACGTCAAAGGGAAACGTACTGGATCTATAGGTTTGGTACACTTTTTCCTAATGGCCTTAATGAGGTAATAGACTCGGCCGCATTTTAGGTGACTCACCTCTAAAAAAACCCCCTTGTCCGGTTAGGGAAACACAAAAGGGACATTAAGGGCTTCACACTTAGGAGACTTTGATAATGCTATCCACCTTGGTACCAGACCTAGTCTTACACAATCCATCTCCACTAGTATATATATCACATAAACTATGTAATAATCGATGTCGAATTTGTTAACATATACGAGCACAGAGTCACTTATCAAGCCCTCACAAACCATATATTAGTTTTCTATTATATGATGTAATTTATAACATAGTACACAACACAATTATATTAACACGTGACGTATATGCCAATAATGTTAAAATTTCCAAAAAATTAATAATCACAAATATGATGAATGGTTATAGACTATCCACTCAAATCACATATGTCCTAAATAATATTCACATCATTCACATTAAGTATTTATTAGCACACCATCACATCATATAACCATTAACATAATACACATCACCATGACCTCACCAATCTATTACTAGATCGTCAGATCAGAGTAGAATCACATAATCGTAGTTAGTCACAATATTAGATGTATTAGTTAAGATTTAGGGAGTCACAGAACCAAGTGTTTTACCCACATGTAGAATCGTTAGGAGAACAAAGTGGAAATATCCACGTTGTAAGTATAAAAATAGATTGGCAGTACAGTTTATAATACTGAACCACAAATATGTACTTTATATGGAAGTCATCAGAATATAGTCCTGGGATTGTTCCGATCCTGTATCTACTGAAGGGCGATCCAAAAAGAAGGGTCCCCGATATTAGACCAGCGGTGTTATTATAATTCACAACCAAGTGTTTACCCATATGTAGAACTGTTAGGAGACTACAGTAGAAATATCCTCGTTGTTAGTATGTTAGATAGATTGGGGGTACTGTTATACTGTTATGTGTGTCATATGGAAGTTATCAAAATGCAGCTCTGTGATTGGTCGGATTTCGGTCCCATCCAAAAAGAAGGTCTCCGATATGAGACCAGGGGTATTACCATTATAAGTTATTATCAGTATTTGTATTATGTTCACATCACATTACACAGTTCAAGTAAGGATAAATTTGTATGCAAAAAAAAAAAAAAAAAAAATAGATATTTTTTTAAATTCTTGAAACTGTTGTAACAAATAGAGGTCCCGACATGTTACTTTAAGAATTCACCTATGTTGTTCAACTTACCTGTACACACCCATCAGGAAAGGGGTGTGTTTGTGGAAATGTTTGGTAGTGGCGGCAATAAAAAGCCGGTTTTAAAACTGATTTGATATGCCTGATGAAACGGCCAGGAGGGCCGAGAAACGCGTAGCAATTTTAAACTTGTTTATATATGCCTGCCAACTCTGTGCAATAAAAGTTTTAAGTTTATTTTAACCAACTTGAGCCTGGAGATTGATTGTGAGCATACCACTACCAGACAGTTCATTTATCGGAGAGCCGCAGCAACTGAAGGTTAGCCGGAGAGAGCAAGCTGGCCAGCTCTGATTGCCAGCACGTTTCCACAAGCACACTGGTGTGCTGTGTTAAAGTGTGAGTACCCTGTGTACAAATCCTCTGAAGTGTGTGCTTCCCTTATCTCTATCGATACACACATTTGTGCGCCTCTCTTTTTGTCTTCGTTATATAGTATTTATATTTACTTGGTTTTATAATCTTCTAGCATCTCTATGATTAGTTATTTATATGTATGCCACTTCACACCAATGCCGGCTGTAGATAACACTCATACACAGTCAGCTTCATACTTGGATCACAACATGGGATCATCCTTGGAGGGGTTGCGTTCTCTCATAATACAGATATTCATATTCATATTCCATAAAATAGGGCACTATATGAGATGAAATTTGCACATTTTTGTTACAATGTAACATTTGAATTCTTGGCAATGTATGCATGCACCTTTTTTATACGATATGGGAAAAAATCTTTTTCTGACATTACGAAAATAACAGTCTTCCATATTGTCTAACATTGGTAACATATTATATAGGTGCATATTTGCCTTCTGCGATCTTTATATTAGAAACTTATGGGGCATAGACCACCTTTAGAAACATGCAACTAACAAAGAACATCTGAGATATGGTTAAATAACCTCTAAGATACGTTTGGTAACAGTTCACTTAAATGTAAATGTTCTGTTTGCAATTTTTATATTAAGTACTTTTAGGGCATAGACCACCTTTAGAAACAGGTAACTAATGAATAACACCTGAGATACGTTTGATTTGAGAATTTTGTACATCCAAACCCACAGATAAAACCACCACTACAATTGGTTTATTTTACATGTGACAACTTCCGTTTTTTATTGCTACAAGTGTATTTAATGTTGTTAAATAAGATGCTTTTTATCCGTTTTGTATTGCCTGAAGAAACAACCTTCTATTTGGTCGAGAAACGCCTTGTAGCTAAGATTAAAGCGTTGTTTTTATCCTTTGAAATTTCAGAAGTTGTCCTTTGGTTTTATTGCGTTTTCAAGTTCATCGGTGTGCCCAGAGTCTTACCGCAGCTTTCACTTGAAGCATATCCAACATCAGATCATGGCTGACACCTTTGAGGGGAACCCCCTGAAAACAGTGTACTTGTGTCAGGATTCCTTTATGTCTCCTGTGGAATCAACAGAAATAGTTTAAATAAGTTTGTATAAGATGTAACTGTAGGTTTGTACACCTTTAAGTAATTCCTAATTTTTATGTAGCTAGTAATAAACACCCAAGAATCATTGCTTTGAATCAGAGTGAATAAAGTGAGCTTTAATATACTTAATGGAGAATTAAACACTATGTCACAGAGTGGTTTAAACAACACCCCATTAAGCTTAATGAGGAATATATTCTCAACTACCTTTGACTATAAAAGTCTGAGGATGTCTTTAAGAAGACAGAGTAGTTCATAAGTAATATGAGACAAATTGTTACTGTAACAGCGCAATGTTGTGCAGGTTAAATGAGGAATACACAGACTGGAACATGACATAAAGTTACTAGTATATACATAGGAGTACCTTGAGCTCAGAGGGTAAGTAGTCCAGAGATGCACGCTACACAGGAGAGTGTAGGATCCTCCTTGAAGACTCTGCTGACAGAAGCCAGAAGACAGTAATGCTGAAATGTAATCAGCTTCAATAGAACAGCTGACAGACAAGGAAGCTGGATGTGTCTGAACTGCAGCGTGACGGCTGAAAACTCACTTGTAGATGGATTTAGAGAGCTGCATACAAACAGGTAAAATCCTTGAAGTTGAAATAATGAAGGCAGGAGGTTTACTTAATGTACTTATGTGTAAATGAAAGCGTAGCTGAAACAAGTTTCTCTTAGGAAGGAAAATCAGGAAACAGGACCTGGAACCCACTAACAGTTCAGGATAGAAACCTGTTAGTGAATGAAATTACCAAGCAATGTGCAATGATAGGAGGAGCCTTAAATACAGGTTGCTGAGAGTTGATTGAGTAGAATTAAAGGTATATACAGAGCAGCAGACTGTCTAGGAAATCCTTAAAGGGAAACACACATATATACAAGGAAACTGTGACAACTAGCCACTGTAAAGTGCTAGTCTGCATGCAGGCACCGGTCACAGTATGGTGCAACACCATCTGGTAAGCCTTCTACCTTTCACAGTTTTACACCCATTTGGGGACATACCACACTATGAGGTGCTCTCTTTTTCTTATTTCATTTTTGTAGATCTTCCCACACACCGGGTTCAAGCGGAGCGGCTTCTTCCCAAGCGTATATCATACAGATCACGTATCAAATCCACATTGTTGGAGATTGGCCCTGTTTCCGTGGGGAATGGACTTGGGTAATTTTCACACAGCGTACAATAAGTTTTTCAGCGCACCCCAACATGCTCCCCTCCTGGGATCTTTTACTTTTGACAGACTTGCATTTCAGTCAATCAGTGCTGACTCCTAGGCAACTTCACGTGCGTGAGCTCAATGTTATCTATATGAAACAAATGAACTAACCCCCCTCTAGTGGTGAAAAACTGTCAAATGCATTCAGATTAGAGGCGGCCTTCAAGGTCTGGTGATAAAAGTAAATTGGAAAGTTGTTTAAAATTACATTCCCTACTTGAATCATGAAAGTTTATTTTGGACTTGACTGTCCCTTTAACCTTATCTGTAATCCAGCCAAGAAATTATCTAGGCAATTAATAAGTACATTGGGTGAAATATTTTAAGTGATCTTTTAGGTAGATCAGCATTTGATTATTTGACTGTCAAGGAGAATGTGGTACTTTTCTTTAATGATATATATACAGTATGTTTGTGTAAGTCCTAATAGGTCAGTGGGAATAATAAAACAAATACATATGATTGTTATGGTTAGTAGACAAAAAGCCACTAAACTTACAGAGTACAAGCAAGATGAAGCAAGCTGAAAAACAATACATCCTTTGTGTGGGGAAAAAATCATATCACTGCTGCTTGGTTATCCTAAGGGTTATTGCATAATATACTGTACATCTATGGCTATCTAATAAGACCCCACTTGCGGTACACAACACTACTACCGTCTCCTTCCTTGTACACATGGCCTTCAGCTTGGCTTTCAGCTTGGCTCACATCATTCTCCCCCTTGCACAGTCATTTTCGCAGATCCCACATGGGATAGTTTGTGATTGGTTGTAACGCCCAGTGGAGGTGTTGCTCGAAGTGCATGTGAATTTTGGGGAAGTAAAATCACTAGCATGCTATACTCTTCATACAGCCCTTATAATGCCTCATACTGCACGGCTTATTTATCATACAACTGCCCAGCATCTCTCATACTGCAATTCCTGACTCCTCTGCTTGTGATGATAGTGTTCATTTTATAAATGTATTTTTCAGGCTATGTAAGAACAAATAATTAAAACATATCTCTAGCTTGAAAATAAATTTATAAAATTAAAGGGACAGTCAAGTATAAATTAAACTTTCATTATTCAGATAGGACTTTTAATTTTAATCAACTTTCCAATTTACTTTTATTATCAAATTTGCTTTTTTCTCTTGGTATTCTTAGTTTAAACTAAACATAGGTAGGCTCATATGCTAATTTCTAAGTCTTTGAGGGCTGCCTCTTATCACATGCTTTTTAAATCTCTTTTCAACACAAAGAGACAGAAAGTACACATGGGCCATATAGATAACACTGTGTTCAGGCACAGAACGTTATTTAAGATCTAGCACAATACAATGCTAAATTTAAGACAATAGATAATAAACAGTCACAGTCATGTGATCAGGGGGCTGGAAGAAGGTTCTTAGATACAAGGTAATCACAGAGGTAAAAAGTATATTAATATAACTGTGTTGATTATGCAAAACTGGGTAATGGGTAATAAAGGGATTATCTATCTTTTAAAACAATAACAATTCTATTGTAGTCTGTCCCTTTAATGCTATCATCACAAGCTAATAACATACATAATATTTTGTGTTTATCTTTTAATGCTTTATGTTTCAGCAAAATCTGCACTCAAAACAGACAAATATAACCATCCAATCACTATTTTAACACCAGCCTCCGTTTCAAACAAACATGGCAGATATGAAAGTGCTCTATCTAGATGTAGGCTTGGCCGTAAGCGTTACGAAGGTAGGGGAACATAACAAGGTAGGCAAATATTACAGAACACCGGCCTGCCATGTAACATGCGAGTTCAGTGTGCTCAAAACAGCCGGTCCCTTTGTGAATGGATTCATCAGCTACTGTATTGTCCCCGGATCTCAGCTGAGGGGGGCACCGGGAAGTACCCCGTTAGGCTACACCAGGTCTAAAATATAAATACATTTATTCAAACATGATAGAATAAACAGAGAGTATGACTGCATTCAGTGGATTAATTCAAATGTATTAAAACGTATTCTAATTCTTAATTTTGTAAAATCGATGTTCCTGTACTGAGAATAAAAGCCTTTCTCTATTTTATGTTTGTGAGTTGTGCCCATCAATAGAGCTCTTTGGGTCCTGCTTATTAGCTATTGAGATTCTATTAGATGGACCAGTTCTTTGCATTAATGTTTTGTAGATGATCCATTTATGTAGCCCATCTGGGAGTGTTTTTGTAACAACGTATAGTTTTGCTTATTGTTTTAATAACATTGGGATGATTTTCAGACTCCTAACCAAGCCCCACATTGTCAGATGCATACATGCATTTACTTCTGTTGGCTCCTGTTTGTGTTATCTGTCTTTTCATTTGCAGGGAAGGGGGGGAGTTGGGAATGACTGCTTTTCTTGGTTTCAGCACCCCTTTCATTGGGTGTCCCAGCCTAACCTCATCAACAGTGCTAAACTGGGAGCTTCTAAGATGTTTTCAAAAGGTTTTAGACCGGATTTTTAGATCAGTATCTGTGCATATTCTTCTTAATAGTAGTGTCTATTACATGCAGTTATATGAAAATGAGTGTATACTGTCCCTTTAAGAATATGCTGGAGGCAAGAATTGCCTTGAGGAGAGAAGTCCCACAGTTTTCAATATCATTTGTATTCTGATGACACCAACATCTACTTTTCTGCACCAGAGCTATCCCTTGCTTGCTAACTGTCTTTCTCATGTTTCATGTTGGTTGTCCTTTTACTACCTTAAAGGGACACTGAAACCAAATTTTTTCTTTCGTGATTCAGATAGAGCATGCAATTTTAAGCAACTTTCTAATTTACTCCAATTATAAATTTTTCTTCGTCCTCTTGCTTTTTTTATTTGAAAAAGAAGGCATCTAAGCTATTTGTTTGGTTCAGCACCATGGAAAGCACTTGTTTATTGGTGGATGAATTTATCCACCAATGAGCAAGAACAACCCAGGTTGTTCACCAAAAATGGGTCGGCATCTAAACTTACATTCTTGCATTTCAAATAAAGATACCAAGAGAATGAAGACAATTTGATAATAGGAGTACATTAAAAAGTTGCTTAAAATGTCATGCTCTATTTGAATCCCAAAAGAAAAAAATTGGGTTCAGTGTCCCTTTAAAGGGACAGTCGAGTAAGAATTTAAATTTCATGTTTCAGATAGGGCATGCAATTTTAAACAGCTTTCCAATTTATTTTTATCAATTTTTCTTTGTTCTCTTTGTATTCTTTGTTGAAAGCTAAACCTAAGTAGGCTCATAAAATGATTTTTGTGCTGTTGAATGCCGCCTCTTATCTTAGTTGTCAGAGCTAGTTTATGTGTCATATAAATAACACTATGCTCACTCCCATGAAGTTATTCAACAGCAATTCAACAGCACTGATTGGCTAAAATGCATGTCTATCAAAAGAACTGAGATAAGAGGGAAGTCTACAGGGGCTTAGTATATACAAGGTAATCACATAGGTACAAAGTGTATTAATATAAAAGTGTTGGTTATGCAAAACTGAGGAATGGGTAACTGTCCCTTTAAGCTAAATCTTTGCAATACTGAGCTCCTTATTTTCCCTCCTTCTTCCAAATTCCCCTCCCCCAGCTTTCTATAACTGTTGATATTAGCATCATTACCCCAACCCCGCATGCCCAATACCCCAACCCGGCATGCCCAATGTTTTGACTCCCTCCTCACATCCAGTCTTTGGCCAACTCCTGACATTTCCACCTTAAAAAAAAATCTCCAAAATGTGCCACTTTCTTACACAAGACACAGCTAAGACACTCTCATCATTTCCCACCTTGACTATTGCAAATGTGTGATCTCACTGTAGCATGCCTGTTATTAATATAGAACACGTTTCCTTCAGTGCAATCACAATATTATAATTAAAACACAATTGTGCCATCGGGATCGCAATATTATATGTAAAGCACATTTGTGCCATCGCAATTGGGATAATATGAAAAATAAGAATATTGTGAACGGACAAACATACAGTATTCTTAAAATTTACATAAGTATTCTAACACTATACTACACAATACATATACATTAAACAATGTATATACATATTTCATATACCACATCCCCAGCTGCTATAGTTTTAATAGGAAGTTTTTTTTGTCTTTCTTCCTCTTCTTCTTTACTTATAAAGCGCCAACAGATTCCGCAGTGCTGCATGGGTACAAAGATAAAAGTACAACGGAGAAACATTACAATATAAGACACAATTTTACAGACAAATAAAGGCGGAATTGAGGACCCTATTCCCGTGGAAACTTACAATCTAACAAAGTAGTTTGCAGACAGGATGAACATATATGAGTTCTTTGGGAGTTTACTGGGCATTCTATGGGAGTAAAGAGAAAGATAAACTCAGCGCTATATTTATGATAGTTACCACTAAGCTCCTTAATGATAAGGTGCCCTAGCTCACCTAATAGAAGAATGCAAGAGGAAGAACTCAAACAGGAGCACCTATAGGCAGTGGTGTAAACAGTGGAAAGGTTTATATATAGGTTTTATATGCATCAAACAATAAATACTAAAAATTATAAAATGTATGTATAACAGTTGAAGTAAACAACCAAAAGATCTATTTCCTATGGGAAACAGAAGGTACCAGTTTAAAAAAAAACTCCTGGATAATTAGTGTGAAAAGTAGTGTAAAGTATGTCCATATTAAGTCATTACGTACTGTTCCAATCTTGAAGTAGAACATGTCCAGCAAATGTATTATAATTCCAAAATTATTATATAAAAATTGGGAAAATATGTGGTAGAGAAAAAAAAAGAAGAAGGAAAAATCAATCAAATCTACGGATGTATATGTATGAGCTTTTACACTTATGAATCAATCAATCAATCACTACGCAGTATGCAAAAGCACCGGCATTATGGATTCTGCAGAATGCACACCACCAGCCTCTCTGGGGAACATTTAAAGAAAAATCCTTTGCCAATTCCTTTCACTATGTAACTTTCTAAGGGGATCTAAATATCAGGTCAATGTCTTGCTAATACAAAGCATCTTATGATTTTTTTTTTTGTGGTTCCAAATCCAGGATTTTTTATATATTCGATTGACCTAGAAATTGTTTTATGCTAGTGGAGGATTGTAACAATCCATAAAAAAAACTTGTTGAAGCTGTCTTATTCAGCCAATAGGCAATGGAGGTTCAATATTAGTTGCCTATATACATTTCCTGGATGCTATTTATTTATGTGAAAAAGCAAAATGCAAAAAGGATCATGAAACCTAAGATTTTGGTTCAGACAGAGCATTCAAGTAATTAAATCTTTACTTCTGTTACTTCTGTTATTAGATTCATGTGTTTGGAGTCTATCTGGCAGTAGTTTTGTAAGAATGCTTTGAGTAATAGATGGTAGCCGTGTTTGCACAATGTTTAACATTGTTAAAAGCATTCACTGAGATTACAAGTTGTGCTCTAAACCCGATGTGTAAATAACGCTAAAAAATTAGTGGTATCGCATTTTCTATAGTGCTGCCATTACAAGTTACAGAAAAACCTTCTTGTATTGTGCGATATGGTGCGTTAAGCTCCATACCGCACAAAAGCCAAGGTCTGACTTGACGTGCACATGCATATTTTCCCCCATAGACATCAATGGAGAGAAAATGTTAGAAATAAACTAACAACTGTGGTTGCAGAATGGCGATCGCTATAACACAATCCCCACTGATGTCTATGGTGAGAAGAAGGTTATTTATAAATCTAGTACCCTAACATAAATCCCTTTTCTAAATGCACTAAATTCACTGTTCCCCCAACATCGCCAACACTAATAAAGCTATTAACCCCCAAACTGCTGCCCCTCTGCATTGCTAACACCTAAATAAACCTATTAACCCCTAAACCACCGGCCCCCCACATCACAACTACTAAACTAAACCTATTAACCCATATACTGCCGCGACACACTAAATTAAACTTTTAACCCCTATACCTAACACCCCACTACCTATAAATTGAAGTTACAATATAACTATCTTAAAATAAATAAAAAATTACCTGGGAAATTAAAAAAAACTAAGCTTTAACTATAAATAAACATTTGTATGGGCAAATGTTGCTGCCCATTAAAACAAAAAATCCTTAATCTAAAAAAAAACCCACCCAAAAAAATCCCCCCCCAAAAAGTTTAAACCCGAAATAGGTACTCACAGTTCCTGAAGTCTTCTTCCAGGTGGCTCCAACGCAGGACCATCTTCTATATTCTTCCCGGAGGTGTGGAGCGTTCTTCCCCGACGCACGGATCCGGAGCAGTGGTACTCAGCGGCGTGGAGGCTCCTCTTCATGCGATCTCTGAAGATTGAATGCAAGGTACCCCTTTTATATTTGGGGTACCTTGCATTCCTGTTGGCTGACATTTTCAAATCAGATTTAAGCAGCTCTCATCCTATTGGCTGATTTGAAAATGTCAGCCAATAGGAATGCAAAGTACCCCAAATATAAAAGGGGTACCTTGCATTAAATTTTCAGTGTGCGGCAGAGATCACATGAAGAGGAGCCTCCATGCTGCTGAGGACTGCCACAAATGAGGACCGCCGCTCTGAATCTACGCATCAGGGAAGACCGCTTCGCACCTCTGGGAAGAAGATAGAAGATGGTCCCGCGTTGGATGAAGATGGAGCCACCTGGAAGAAGACCTTCATGGTTGGACTAAGTCAGAGTCAGACTTAGGTTTTTTGTAAAAATTTTGGGTGGTTTTTTTTTTGGATTAGAGATTTTTTATTTTAATGGACAGCAAAAAGAGCTGATTGCTCTTTTAAGGGCAATGCCCACACAAATGCCCCTTTAGGGGCAATGGATAGCTAAGGTTTTTTAGAGTTTTGTGTTTTTTATTTTAGGTGGTTGGTTGGGTGGGGGGGTTTTACTGTTAGGGGGTACTTTGTAATTTTTTTTTTAAACATATTTTATTTAATATTGTAAGAGTGATACAGGCAAAAGGAAAAACATCACAATTTCAATGACAAAGGAGAATCACTGTACCATTTACATGTTGAATGTCATATTGAGTAAACAATTAATCGCCCAGTCATGCAAATAAAAGTTAACCTCTAAATTTTCTATTAATAAATAAATATCCCCTTACAACATAATGAAAAGTCAGAAACAATAATTCCCCTTAGTGAAACATAGAGGTCTCTTTTGTACCTCCTGGGATACAGTTGCGTGCAGTGATAGGAGGCAGGGGAGGCAGCGCCTCCCCTGTCAAATCATTAAAAAAAAGTTTTTAATAATTAATAATAAAAAAAAGTTATGTGGTGTTGTGCATGAGAACTTGCCTGACCACGCCGCCCAAGGTAGCCCCACCACCCCTCTCCCTCCGCTGGCGCGGCCATCATAGCTATGAGAATCTGTAATCCATCATCCATGTTGCGCAATGGAGAGGCAGTTAGCCGTTCAGCTGCCCTCCATTGATTGCTTCACATGGATGCTTAATAGGGTTACTAGCTCACTATGAGCTAGCGCCACCCAGTGGTATCCAATGTGGCCCATACCATGCTCCAATAAAGGCGGCTCTCCAAAACGCCTCTATGATAGAGCTAAACTGACAGCCAATCAGTGCTGTCTCTCTTGTCTGGGGTGGCGTGCCAGGCATGGACTGAGTCGGACTGATACACTGGCGGGAACCAACTCTAATGGAGGGAGCTGCTGCCGACTCTCATGTGTGACTGTGTGTCATTGCGAGTGAGAGTTACAGCAGGAGAGAGCCTGAGGGTGCTAGTTGCGGTGCGGAGCTCCCCAGGACTGAGGAAGAGTCAGCACTGAGTTAAGTGAAGAAGAGCAGAGGAGCTGCTCAGCCTGAGCCTGCCCGTGCCCAACCACAGTGAGATTGTGCCTAGTAGAAGTGTTAGCAACCAGAGTCAGACCACACAACAAGTGCCACTGCACTGACTCACTGCCAGTCTGCCCAGGACGGCTGGAGGATGAATCAGGCTGGTAAGCTAACTGTCTGTCACAGTGTCTGGACTGGAGCTCTTTACCAAGCTCAGTTATATGTTCCTTTGGCTAATACTGTTTTTTAACTAGATTCTTATACTAAAATATAGTTGTATTGTTTTTTTATAATGCAGTACATATTTTTTAACGTTATCACTTTTAGAATATTTTGGGAACTATCTGGTATGAGTTTGTCACACTCCACACCAAGATTCACCGCACACCAATGCTGAGAATCCCTGGTATTTAGCTTTCATTTTTCTGTTCAACGGCACTTGATGGCTTCTCACTGTGCTGTTAGCCCCTCCCACCATGCAGGGAGCCGGGCAGAATGGAAGAGCTACAAATTTATGTGAATCTATTTCAAGGATTATTCCTCTGCGGTGCAGCTCTGATTGCCATTAGCACTTGTAGGGATGCAGTCTGTAGTGTACCCACTGTGAGCCCTCTAGAGACACAAATACAGTATTCTCTGCAGTTGCTGTAGTACTGTACCTTATACCTTATAGCACTTACTGCCAGTGCCAGCCCACTTTAAATTGCTTATAAAATCTGAATTATATTAAGAAGTGTACTACTCATGTATTTTTACAAATTTAGGTTTGACTACATGCCTTATTTTGTAATCACAATTTTCATGTTTAAGATTTTTGTTTGTAGAAAATGTTTTATATATATATATATATATATATATATATATATATATGTGTGTGTGTGTGTGTGTGTGTGTGTGTGTGTGCGTGTGTGTGCATGTGTATATAAACACAAACATATGCTAGGGAGATAAACTGTTTTTTTACAGCCAAAGCTTTGTCTTATTTGTTATTGTGTTGTAGTTGGACAAACCTGCATAGGCAATAAATGCAGTATTGATAAAGTATAGTACAGATGCACTTACTTGTTTTGTAGCAAAATAAAATAAAAATAAAAATTCTACAATTTCAATTACTGTCTACTATTGTGCATCTCTATCAAGCTTTTTTTTTAATTTTTGAGTGTGTGTTTGAATGAGTCTGTGTGTGTTTGACTGGGTCTGTAAGTGTGTATTTGTTTGTCTGTGTATGTATGCATCTATCTACAAATCTGTGTTTGAGTGAGTCTGTCAGTGTGTGTTATGTATGTTTCTGTATATGTGAGTCTGTATGTGTTTGAGTTAGTCTGTCTGTAAGTATGTGTCTGTGTGAGTGTGTTTGAGTGAGTCTGTGTGTACTTGAGTTAGTCTGTGTGTGTCTGTGTATGTGATTCCATGTGTTTCTGTGTCTGTGATTCTGTGTGTGTTTGAGTTAGTCTGTGAGTGAGTGTGTGTCTGCATGTGTTTGAGTTAGTCTGTGTGAGTGTGTTCAAGTTAGTCTGTGTGAGTCTGAGTGTGTATGTCTGTGTGTGTTTAAAGGGACATTAAACACTTGACTGCTAACAATAATTCAAACTAACTTCTACTGTGTAATAATAAAAAACTGAGTACAGCTCTTTATGCTGTAACTTCAGCTTACACAAAACATTTCAAGAAAATTGTTTCTATTACTATACATATCTAGGGCATGATACAGCTATGTATGCCGCCATATTTTAACAGCACAGGAGTTCATATCTCACACACACTTCATATCTCCCTAGAGTACCTATAATGTGTGCATATAAAAAACACAGCAGCACTCAATGTTATGCAGACAGAGCTTGTGTTGCAGTTTATGTTATAAATCTGTTACAGGAATAAAAGATTTTATTATTATGTTTTTCTATGCAAACAAAGCTTACTTTTTCAAACATTACCACTGACATTCCTAATGTGTGTGACTGTACATAGCACTCGGCAGGGTTATAAATGTAAATCATGCAATATTTTATTTTCATACATCTACATCACATATATACAGTAATATATGTAATGCAGATGTATGAAAATGAAATATTGCATAGAACAAATCTCCAGTAAAAAGTATTTGCAGCATGAGTTATTTAGTCTATTTTCTTCACGGAGTCTCTCTGCTCTCTCTCCCCCCTCGGCCCCTCCCTCTCCAGACCGGAGCTTGTCAGACTCAGAGAAGAGAATGATTTACATTTATAACCCTGCTGAGTGCTATGTACAGTCACACACATTAGGAATGTCAGTGGTAACGTTTGAAAAAGTAAGCTTTGTTTGCATAGAAAAACATAATAATAAAATCTTTTATTCCTGTAACAGATTTATAACATAAACTGTCTGCATAACATTGAGTGCTGCTGCTGCTGTGTTTTTCATATGCACAAGTCACATGACTGCTGTGACCCAGTGTAACGTGCGTTCTAATATGGCACCTTACATGGGAGAATAATGCACCTTATTAGCATCTTCAAATCGATTTTTTTCAACACTTAGGGGTAAGGTGAACAAATAAACTACACAGTAGTGATTACTTGATTTTAATTCATAATAAAACATACTTTTTAATGATTTTTATCAGGTGTTTAGTGTCACTTTAGGTAAGTCTGTATGTGTGTTTGAGTGAGTGTGTTTGTGTGTGTTTGAGTGAGTCAGTCTGTATGTGTGTTTGTGTATTTGTAGTGCCAACAGATTCCACAGCTATATAAATTTAATTTCAATTTTAAAAAAGAAGCATATTTGCACTATATTCACATTAGCAAAAATGCTACTAGAAAAATATATTACTGATTCAGGGCATATGCACATATGCGGCTCATGTGCTCTGGACCCTCATTCAAACATAGTACCTGTGATGGTCTGTATCATTTTATTGATGATTGGTGGCACTGTATTTGTTTGTTGCTGCAAAAGTTATAAGCAGCATATTTACATATTATGCTGAACCTGCAGTAACTTTTCCTAGCAGCAGTTTTTCCTACTGCAGCCTATTGATAAAAGGGTGCTTTTTAGGATTGAAATGCACTCATGTATTTAAATTTAGACTATTAAATCCCTTTAAATGTTTTTAAAAATGCTTTGCAAATGAGCAACAGCTTAAAGCTTTTTTTCTTGTCATTATTATTGTAATTATTTGGTGTCTGTTTGTAAAATATATTGTTACAGGGTAAAATTCTGACTGCAGATGTTGGGTCAGAACATGAGTTTAATTAGATTTCTACTTATTTATAAGCTTCTGCTGGCAGGAGACTTTTATGAGTTTTGTGAAACATTTTTGTTTTTGGCAAAATCCATAACTACTGGTCTTTGATCGCGGAATGGATCTTTGCGGTATAAGCTATAGCGCTAGCGTAATAGCCTGACCGAACAACTTGTAATATAGGAGACATGAAAGTTCCACATTCAAAAGCCATTTTTTGAGTGTGGAATGGAGAGTTGCAGCATAGGCTAAAATGCTAGCGGTATAGCTGTATCGCCGGGACTTGTAATACGGGTGACCTGTCCATTTCGCCCACAAAGGCCAATTTTCATGTGTCATGTCCGTTTAATTTTCAGGTTCATGCAAGAGTAGGGTGACCATATTGCCACTTTAAAAAGGGACACATATGAAAAATATATATGTCAGGGTTCTTATAATGGATCATTATTCAAAACATTTGTGTAAATGGCCTTGACATATGTATTTTTCATATGTGTCCCTTTTTAAAACGGCAACCCATTTGCCACCAAGAACAACCAAAATGCAAAGAACACTTTTTGGAAGGGCCAGACTTGTTATTAGTTAAAATAATCAGATGTACAGAGAGAATTTCTCTCTGTGGAATTAATGCATAGCTGCAAGTTTATACTATATAACTTTGTTCTTTTAAGTTTTAGCAGTGAATTTGGATGCAGATAATCAGATGTTGTACTAGAACTTTACATTCTATCTATGCAAGAGCTTGCAAAAAAAGAATGTTTAACAAAACCTGACTTTTATTAAGCATATTAAAATTGATGAGAAATAAACAGAGCATAATGCTTCTATATAAGGTGTAAATACTTTCAAGCATTACTGTCAGTTGTTCATAAAGGAAATGATGTTAGCATAAGGGGAAGAAAACATTTTTCTGACCAATAGCCGGATATTATAAAAAAAAAACAGGTGTAGCATTAATATAAGGCTCAGACATAACCATATGTATAGTGCTCAGCATAAATGAGTACACCCCTACAGATTTGTCAGAAAACCTTTACTTACCTTTCAGAAACAACATATTCTATGGGACATTATACTACAAAATACTACCACAAATGTGGGCCATTGATTGCAACCAAGATTTGTTAATTTGCACCCACAACAAAGTATTTTCCTACCAAATTCATTCAAGACCATTTTGCAAAAATGAATACACCCCCATGAAAGTCATAGGAGCAAAGCTAAATGTCTGACAACAAATTCCTAATTAACAAGAATTCAACTACAGATGAGTCTAATTATTCATTAAACAGGTGTCCAGCAGACAGTTGATTATAAAAGGGTGTTACTTACCAAAGAAAACCCCTTCCCATGTCATGCTGTCCGCAATGGCACCACGTGGAAGAGAAATGTCACAAGGCCTGAGAAAGAAAATAATTTCTTTACACAAGAAAGGAGAAGGCTACAAGAAGATCAGCAAAGCTTTACTTATCAGTCAGAATACTGTAGCAAAAGTGATACAAAAATGTAAAAAAGATGGAACTGCAACCATCTCACAGACGTCCAGGCCATCCACGGAACTTAACACCTCGACAGGAGCATCTTCTGATGAAAAGGGTTGAAGAAAATCGCCATGCAAGCTCACTGCCATTAGCTAAAGAAGTATAAAGCCGAACTGGGGTGATTGTTTCCTGTGACACTATATGGCATACACTGCAAAAGAATGGCATGCATGGGTGTCATCTATGAAGGAAGACTCTCCTAAAGCCCATGCACAAAAAAATCCCATCTAGAATTTACCAGGACACATGCTGAAAAAGAGGACGGCTACTGAGACTCTGTACTCTGTAATGATGAGACCAAGATAAATGTTTTTGGAAATGATGGCTTCAAAACTGTATGGCATCGCAAAGGTGAGGAGTACAATGAAAAATGCATGGTGCCTGCAGTGAAACATGGTGGTGGCAGTGTCCTTCTGTGGGGCTGCATGAGTGCTGCTTGTGTTGGGGAGCTGCATTTCATTGATGGTATCATGAATTCACAGATGTACTGCTATATTGAAAGAGAAGATGCTACCATCACTCCGTGCCCTTGGTTGTCGTGCAGTTTCCAACATGACAATGATCCAAAACACACATCTAAGGCCACTGTTGCATTGCTGAAGAAGAAGAGGGTGAAAGTGATGCAGTGGCCAAGTATGTCTCCTGATCTGAACCCAATCGAACACCTATGGCGAATTCTGAAGAGACAAGTTGAGCATCACTCTCCATCCAGCATCCAGGCTCTAAAATAGGTCGTTCTTGAAGAATGGAAAAAGATAGTTGTTGCAGTATGTCGCCAACTTGTTCATTCCATGCCTAGAAGACTTGGTGCTGTCCTTACAAATCATGTAGGTAATACAAAATACTAGATTTAATAGTTTTTGTTGTGGGGTGTATTCATTTGTGCATCACCTACTTTGAGTAAACCTAAAAAAATTGTAATCTAAGTTATTTTTTTAACCTTACTTCATGTTATGAGCTAAACAAATGTTCTATAAAAAATGTTCTGGAAATTGTTCTTTTGTTCATTGAGATATTGATTAAAATCTTACTTTTCAAAAGGAGTGTACTCATTTATTCTGGACACTGTATATATTATCCTCAGTGAAGGAACAGCGGCTTTACATACAGGGTTTGTTTGTTCACAAACCTTCATTCCAGCCACAAATATGTCCATAACACACATTCAATGCATCAATGCTTAAACTTTATCCTGGAGGCTGAACGGGGTTGGCTATAACATTTAGCCTAGTTCCACTTGTGCCTTCCATGAGAGATTGTCACTCACAAAGTGTCAAGCCGCTGTCCTGGCAGATCAACCAACAGCTCAGATTAGCCAATTCTGTCACTTCCGGTGATGTGGAATCAGCTATCTCACTGCAAATTCCCTCAGTGCACATGCCCTTCATCTGGTCACTACAGCAAAAATATATATGATGCACTGTAATTCCCCCAACTCCACATCTTTTTTGCCTTCACCTAGAGGGTTCAAGGGGGGCTAAGTCACCCTGTAAACCTCATTGCCCAAGGTTCACTTGGGGTGGATGCCAGAGGACCGGCGGGGCGCCCCCCTTGAACCCCCCAGGCAGAGGAAAAAAAAATAGTGAAGATGGGGGAATTATATTGCATCGTATATATTTGTAGTTAGCAAGCAGTTCCATTATAGAGATTAGATTCTGTGGTGGAGCACATGCGCAGTGAGTCCATTTTTGATCAGATTTGGTTGATCTGACAGATTTGTGACAATTGGAATGTGGTTACGTAGTGGAGCGCATGAAGGAATTTGAGGTCACACAGCTGATTCTACGTAACCAGAAGTAACGGAATTAGCTAATCTGAGGAATTGGCTAATCTATCAGAACACTGGCTCTGGAATAAGGATATGGATACAAAACCATTAAGTAAATTATTAAAAGGAAAGATCCACTGACTTGTTATTCCAAATGAAACAAAATTTTCATCAAAGTTAAAGGATTCGAAAACGTTAGTTTTTTGTTCACACCCGGACCACAAATATCATATTACAAACATTTATATATCATAAATTACCTACTTTTAAACTCCAATGATGTTTCCTGACATCAAAAAAATCAAACTTTAATTTTCGCTGATGACGTCATCAATCCCCACCCTCCAATACGGGCTGTGCATGATAAGAATCAATTTCCAATCAGACAGCGATATCGTGCATACAATTAAGTGACGTTTCCTCACCATGCGCATGCGTACTGAGATCCATAAACTTGCGCATGTGCATATCCCCTCCCTAATGCCAGAATTACCCATAGAATGTTATCGCAATAAATATGGAATTAATGCTCATTATTGGTAGGGTGATTCTTGCACTGCTCTTACCTGCTCTGAGAAGCTCTGTCATCCGCTCTGCTATCCATACATGGGGCTGCTGCTTTGCTGTGAGGGACGTAAAGGATGACGATTCAGCATACCGCGCATGCGCATCGCGGCAATACTCTGCCATTTTCATAACCTGGGTTATCGGGCTGATTTGGCGATAGAAAAGCTTAGCCAGCGGTGGGATTGGAAATAGTTTGATTTTGTAAATCGGATATCTACTAAACGCTAGGTACTTGAAATGGAATGTAGATTACAAAGTGATGTAAAATGTATAGATTTTGCGACTGCAAATAACTTTTTTTTTAGGTTTAGTGTCCCTTTAAAATAGTGTATCTCCATAGAAAAAGTGAGCGTGTTAGCTGGGACTTGTGCATTACGGCATGAGCCTTAATTATAGATCATATTACGTTAAGGTTTAAAATATAAACAATACAGATTTTTAACCACTTAGTAGCTCATCAAATTACACATATATTAAAGAAACCTATAATATGATACAGACTATATTGTTGTAGTAACAGAGTGAACAATGTATTATATATTGTTCTTATTAATGCTTCACTATATACCCAAATTCCTAAATGCTTATAACACAGAACTGACAAAATATAATCATCTCCAAATTACCTTAACGAGTTCTTTCTTAAGAGACCTATATATTCAATGTCTTATTCTATAAAATGTTGTCTATGGAGATAGTAGCCCTTTTTTTAGCTCTATACGGCTATATACAAGTTTTACAGATTACTTTATCTTTGTATGGGAATTAGGAAAAGGAGAGGCTAATTAATTTGTTGAATATCTGAATGATAATGAATTTGGTATCTCTTTAACTTCTGAGTAGTAAAAAAATCGGACACTATGGTAATGATTTTGCATACTTTTTAAATGTAGAACACAGGCTGCCACTGAGACTAAAATAAAATGCTGTGGAGGTGCAAAAGTAACTTCTTTTGCACCTGTACAGGGTTCAATGGCAGCTAAGTGGATTAGTTTTTGTGCTCAGGTCCTTTCTTACCAAATCCTATCTTTACTGTTCTCCATTCCAAGATGAGTCCTTCTCATGACTATTCTTTGATGCTAGAATAAAGCAACCTTTATTAAACAGATATTTAGTATATGAGCACCATTTCATAGTGCTGTCAAAAGCTTAAATGAATTTTTAATGGAGTATTAAAATATATCTGTTAAACTCTGATACCTTATATTTCTGCTGAATATATAAGAGGGTTTTTCTTTTTTTGAATAAATTTCACTCTACTGAAAAGCTTTATTTTTAATTTTAAGCACACTGATGCCTTGAGGGATTATTTTGAAGAATATTATGTGGATTTAAATCAACACCATTTACATTTTATCTAAGTTTTAGTTAGGACACTTTAGTCTCTTTCTTGGGCATGTATCTAAATGAAATTATTGCAGTCATTGTCAGAAAGTAACATGGATGGCAGAACATCAAATGAAAATATATGGCATAATCAACACAACTGTAGCAATACAATATAGTAATAAATAATAGAGGAACATAGGGGGGCAGTGAGGGAGAGGTCTTGTTTTATTTGTGACTCGGTTACATTGCAGAAGAAAAGGGACAGTAAAGTCAATTATTACATTTCCTGCTTTTTAGATAGAGCATTTGATTTATCAACTTTTCTCATATCACCTATGTGCTTTGTTCTCTTGATATCATTTGCTGAAAAGCATACCTAGTAAACATTGGGGGCAGTAATGCACTACCAGGTGTAAGCTGGTGATTGGTAGCTGCACATATGTGTCTCTTGTCATTGGCAACCCAATGTGTTTATCTAGCCCCCGGTAGTGCATTGCACCCAGAGAACAAAGACAAATTTGATACTAGAAATTAATTGGAAAGCTGTTTAAAATTGTATGCTCTAGCTGAAAAATGCATTACACATCCGTTTAAGAAACTGATGGTATATAAATATGAAAGACTGTATATATATATATATATATATATATATATATAACCTAAAGGGATACAGTGAAAGAGAGGAAGAAAACATGTAAATATGAAAGAAAAGGAGACACAGAGGCAGCGTTCCCTCTTAAAAAAATATGATGCACCAGCATTTTTTCGAATGTCAATCTTTAACAGTTACATACTATCTGTAGGTAGTTCTTACACATTATCACTCACCATAATACAGAAGGACTGATGATATAATGCTCTCTGCTCAGAGAAGATCAAATAAAATTATCCTCAGCACTACGAGATCCCTCATGAGATTCTTAAAAGGTAGATTTTTCTATACTTCTCTAAAGGGCGTTCCCTGCATTTCTGAATGTGAAGGAGAGACAAGCCCAGTGCACAATAGCCCTGCATGACATGAGAGTTCTGCTGTATTTACACTTTGTATCTTATATTATTTTACACTTACGTTTAATTGCATTTGAACCTTGCACTTTTTATTTTGTGTTTTATTTTGTATACAGCAGTGTATTTAGGATTGTGATTTTACAAATTCTGATTATGCTTTGACAGTTTTTGTGTAACTTTAACAAATTAGGATTATACTTTGTATATGTATGCGTACAAATTACATTATACTTTGTATTTGTTCTATATAAAATCAAACTGAAAAACTGACTGCTTCAGATAGAGTTTTATTAGTTTTTATGGGCCAGATAATCAAAGAATTGAAGTTTGAAGAGAAATTATAGTGCAGAACTCAATATATTCTATAAGAAAAATAATAGAACCTAGAAGCACCAAAAAGATGAAAGATTCCTTCCATAAAAAGTAATGAGGCACTCTGGGATATAAAATTTTACAGGGGAGAGAGAAGTTAACTGGAGAATAATATATATATGATATAAAGTCTCAGTTTCAGTAAATACACATTAAAATGAAATGTTTTCACTAACATGTAACTTGTTTTTGCCACTAGTTTAGTATACATGACTTGTTTGTCAGTTATATAAGTGTATTGTGAATTTTGAGCAGACTTCACCTCCATACAGCTGGCAAGATAATTCAGTGAGTCCAGCTTGTATATAATGCATACAACATTTTACAAAATTTGTAAAAGAGCTTCAGACATACCCTGGGAACTCCCCTGTCAAGCCAAGGGAACTTCCCTGTCCCTCCCACTTTCAGAGGCTGTGTTTTATTTTACAATAGAGCAAATACAAACTGCAATGTAAATTGTAAAGGATACATATAAATATACAAAGTATGATCTTAATTTGTTAAAGTAACACAGAAACATTCAAAACAAAAATCAGACAGGTAGATTACGAGTCTTGCGTTATGAGCTGTGTGGTGCTAACGTGCAGTTTTTTCTCACTGCTCACTTACCTGCAGCGCTGGTATTATGGGTTTTTACAAACCCGGCGTTAAAAGGCAAGAAGTGAGCGTAGAGCAAAATCGTGCTCCATTCCGCACTCCAATACCAGCGCTGCTTAAGTCAGCGGTGAGCTGGTTGTACGTGCTTGTGCACGATTTCCCCATAGACATCAATGGGGAGAGCCGGCTGAGAAAAAGTCTGACACCTGCAAAAAAGCAGCGTAAAGCTCAGTAACGCAGCCCCATTGATTCCTATGGGGAAACAAAAGTTATGTTTACACCTAACACCCTAACATGAACACCGAGTCTAAACAACCCTAATCTTACACTTATTAACCCCTAATCTGCCGCCCCCGACATCGCCTACACCTGCATTATACTTATTAACCCCTAATCTGCCGCTCCGGACATCGCCGCCACCTACATTATACTTATTAACCCCTAATCTGCTGCCCCCAACATCGCCGACACCTACATTATATTTATTAACCCCTAATCTCCCTCCCCAATGTCGCTGCAACCAATTTAAATTTATTAGCCACTAATCTGCCGTCCCCAACGTCGCCGCCACTATTCTAAATTTATTAACCCCTAAACCTAAGTCTAACCCTAACCCTAACACCCCCTAACTTAAATATAATTTAAATAAATCTAAATACAAATTACTATCATTACCTAAATTATTCCTATTTAAAACTAAATACTTACCTGTAAAATAAACCCTAAGATAGCTACAATATAACTAATAGTTACATTGTATCTAGCTTAGGGTTTATTTTTATTTCACAGGCAAGTTTGTATTTATTTTAACTAGGTAGAATAGTTACTAAATAGTTATTAACTATTTAATAACTACCTAGCTAAAATAAATACAAACTTACCTGTAAAATAAAACCTAACCTGAGTTGCAATAACACCTAGCACTACACTGCAATTAAATAAATTCCCTACATTAAATACAATTAAATAAATTAAATAAAATTAGCTAAATTACCAAAAAAACAAACACTAAATTACAAAAAATAAAAAACAAATTACAAGATCTTTAAACTAATTACACCTAATCTAAGAGCCCTATCAAAATAAAAAAGCCCACCCAAAATAAAAAAACACCCTAGCCTAAACTAAACTACCAATAGCCCTTAAAAGGGCCTTTTGAGGGGCATTGCCCCAAAGAAATCAGCTCTTTTACCTGTAAAAAAAAATACAAACAACCCCCCCAAAAGTAAAACCCACCACCCACACAACCAACCCCCCAAATAAAAGCCTAACTAAAAAAAACTAAGCTCCCCATTGCCCTGAAAAGGGCATTTGTATGGGCATTGCCCTTAAAAGGGCATTTAGCTCTATTGCTGCCCAAAGCCCTAACCTAAAAAATAAACCCACCAAATACACCCTTAAAAAATCCTAAAACTAACCCCCAAAGATTCACTTACCGGGAGAAGTCTTCATCCAAGCAGCAAGATGTCCTCAACGAAGCCGGCAGAAGTGGTCCTCCAGACGGGCAGAAGTGGTCCTCCAGACGGGCAGAAGTCTTTATCCAGACGGCATCTTCTATCTTCATCCTTCTGACGTGGAGCGGCTTCATCTTCAAGACATCTGGCGCGGAGCATCCTCTTCAATCTGTATTATTCTCATTATTTTCATTACTAATGGAGGGTGCCTTATAATTTCTGAGTTGCTCATTTAAGCTTTTTATTTTAGCGATTCATTTTTCGTTTATGTTTTGTCTAATGCGGCCATGTCTTGTTTAAGTGTAACAATTTAATTTGGGGCTATTTCTAAATTTTCTTTCTGAAAATATAATATATCAATGTGATAAAGATGTAATGGTCTACAGCCATGCCTCCAAAGTGTTGGTGTTTTTAATCTAATGTTGCCACCAATTATATTATTATATTTAACTTATCTTACAATCGGCTAGATTACGAGTTTTGCATTATGAGTGAAAAAGCAGCGTTATTGCTCTTTTTCACTACCACTGGTATTACGAGTTTTGCAGGTATAGCTGTACCACACACTTTTTTGGCCGTAACGCAACATAACTACCGCAGCTTTCAAAAAGTCCTTTTTCAATGGGACTTCCATAGCGCCCAAAGCCCTAACCTAAAAAATAAACCCACCAAATACACCCTTAAAAAATCCTAAAACTAACCCCCAAAGATTCACTTACCGGGAGAAGTCTTCATCCAAGCAGCAAGATGTCCTCAACGAAGCCGGCAGAAGTGGTCCTCCAGACGGGCAGAAGTGGTCCTCCAGACGGGCAGAAGTCTTTATCCAGACGGCATCTTCTATCTTCATCCTTCTGACGCGGAGCGGCTTCATCTTCAAGACATCTGGCGCGGAGCATCCTCTTCAATCTGTATTATTCTCATTATTTTCATTACTAATGGAGGGTGCCTTATAATTTCTGAGTTGCTCATTTAAGCTTTTTATTTTAGCGATTCATTTTTCGTTTATGTTTTGTCTAATGCGGCCATGTCTTGTTTAAGTGTAACAATTTAATTTGGGGCTATTTCTAAATTTTCTTTCTGAAAATATAATATATCAATGTGATAAAGATGTAATGGTCTACAGCCATGCCTCCAAAGTGTTGGTGTATTTAATCTAATGTTGCCACCAATTATATAATATTACGAGTTTGCCTGTCTGGCCAGTACAGCCCATAACTACAAGATCCATACCGTAAACTGAAAGTCAGTAGTTATGGCTTTTATGTTACAAATCTGTAACATAAAACTCATAACTAAAGTGCTAAAAGTACACTAACACCCATAAACTACATATTAACCCCTAAACCGAGGCCCTCCCGCATCGCAAACGCTAAAATAAAATTATTAACCCCTAATCTGCCGCTCCCGACATCGCCGCCACTAGAATAAACATATTAACCCCTAAACCGCCGTACTCCCACATCGCAAACACTAGTTAAATATTATTAACCCCTAATTTGCTGTCCCTAATATCGCTGCAACCTACATTACTGTTATTAACCCCTAATCTGCTGCCCCCAAAATCGCAGTCACTATACTAAAGTTATAAACCCCTAAACCTAACCCTAAGTGTAACCCTAACACCGACTAACTTTAATATAACTAAAATAAATCTAAATAAAAATTACTATTATTAACTAAATAATTCCTATTTAAAACTAAATACTTACCTATAAAATAAACCCTAAGCTAGCTACAATATAACTAATAGTTACATTGTATCTATCTTAGGTTTTATTTTTATTTCACAGGCAAGTTTGTATTTATTTTAACTAGGTAGATTAGTTAGTAAATAGTAATTAACTATTTACTAACTACCTAGCTAAAATAAATACAAATTTACCTGTAAAATAAAACCTAACCTGTCTTACACTAACACCTAACCTTTCACTACAATTACATAAATTACATTAATTAAATACAATTAACTAAATTACAATAAACAAACAAACACTAAATTACACAAAATAAAAAAGAACTTATCAAATATTTATACTATTTACACCTAATCTAATAGCCCTATAAAAATAAAAAAGCCCCCCCCCAAAATAAAAAAAACCCTAGCCTAAACTAAACTGCCAATAGCCCTTAAAGGGCCTTTTGCGGGGCATTGCCCCAAAGAAATCAACTCTTTTACCTGTAAAAAAAAATACAAACAACCCCCCAACAGTAAAAACCACCACCCACACAACCAAACCCCCCAAATAAAATCCTATCTAAAAAAACCTAAGCTCCACATTGCCCTGAAAAGGGCATTTGGATGGGCATTGCCCTTAAAAGGGCATTTAGCTCTTTTTCAGCCCAAACCCTAAGCTAAAAATAAAACCCACCCAATATACCCTTAAAAAACCTAAAACTAACCCCCGAAGATCCACTTACAGTTTTTGAAGACCGGACATCCATCCTCAACGAAGCCGGGAGAAGTCTTCATCCAAGCGGCAAGAAGTCCTCAACGAAGCCGGGAGAAGTCTTCATCCAAGTGGCAAGAAGTGGACCTCCATGCGGGCAGAATCAGCCAATAGAATGCAAGCTCAATCCTATTGGCTGATTGGATCAGCCAATAGGATTGAAGCTCAATCCTATTGGCTGATTGCATCAGCCAATAGGAATTTTTCACTTTTAATTCCGATTGGTTGATAGAATTCAAGGGACGCCATCTTGGATGAAGTCATTTAAAAGAAAATTCAGTGTACGGCTGTATGAAGAGGATGCTCCATGCAGGATGTCTTGAAGATGGAGCCACTCCATGTCGGAAGGATGAAGATAGAAGATGCTGTCTGGATGAAGACTTCTGCCCGCATGGAGGACCACTTCTTGCCGCTTGGATGAAGACTTCTCCCGACTTCGTTGAGGATGGATGTCCGGTCTTCAAAAACTGTAAGTGGATCTTCGGGGATTAGTGTTTTTTTAAGGGTTTATTGGGTGGGTTTTATTTTTAGCTTAGGGTTTGGGCTGAAAAAGAGCTAAATGCCCATTTAAGGGCAATGCCCATCCAAATGCCCTTTTCAGGGCAATGGGGAGCTTAGGTTTTTTAGACTAGGGGGACTTTTTTATTTTGATACTAATATTAGATTAGTTGTAATTAGTTTAAATATTTGATCATTTCTTTTTTATTTTGTGTAATTTAGTGTTTGTTTTGTAATTTAGTTAATTGTATTTAATTAATGTAATTTATTTAATTGTAGTGTAAGGTTAGGTGTTAGTGTAGGACAGGTTAGGTTTTATTTTACAGATAAATTTGTATTTATTTTAGCTAGGTAGTTAGTAAATAGTTAATAACTATTTACTAACTAGTCTACCTAGTTAAAATAAATACAAACTTGCCTGTGAAATAAAAATAAAACCTAAGATAGATACAATGTACAGTGGGGAAAAAAGTATTTAGTCAGCCACCAATTGTGCAAGTTCTCCCACTTAAGAAGATGAGAGAGGCCTGTAATTTTCATCATAGGTATACCTCAACTATGAGAGACAAAATGTGGAAACAAATCCAGACAATCACATTGTCTGATTTGGAAATAATTTATTTGTAAATTATGGTGGAAAATAAGTATTTGGTCAATATCAAAAGTTCATCTCAATACTTTGTTATATTTCCTTTGTTGGTAATGACAGAGGTCAAACGTTTTCTATAAGTCTTCACAAGGTTGTCACACACTGTTGCTGGTATGTTGGCCCATTCCTGCATGCAGATCTCCTCTAGAGCAGTGATGTTTTGGGGCTGTTGCTGGGCAACACAGACTTTCAACTTCCTCCAAAGGTTTTCTATGGGGTTGAGATCTGGAGACTGGCTAGGCCACTCCAGGACTTTGAAATGCTTCTTACGAAGCCACTCCTTCGTTGCCCTGGCGGTGTGTTTGGGATCATTGTCATGCTGAAAGACCCAGCCATGTTTGATCTTCAATGCCCTTGCTGATGGAAGGAGGTTTGCACTCAAAATCTCACGATACATGGCCCCATTCATTCTTTCATGTACACGGATCAGTCGTCCTGTTCCCTTTGCAGTGAAACAGCCCCAAAGCATGATTTTGCCACCGCCATGCTTCACAGTAGGTATGGTGTTCTCTCTCCTCCAAACACGACAAGTTGTGTTTCTACCAAACAGTTCTACTTTGGTTTCATCTGACCATATGACATTCTCCCAATCCGCTTCTGGATCATCCAAATGCTCTCTAGCATACTTCAGACAGGCCTGGACATGTACTGGCTTAAGCAGGGGGACACGTCTGGCACTGCAGGATCTGAGTCCCTGGCGGCGTAGTGTGTTACTGATGGTAGCCTTTGTTACGTTGGTCCCAGCTCTCTGCAGGTCATTCACTAGGTCCCCCTGTGTGGTTCTGGGATGTTTGCTCACCATTCTTGTGATCATTTTGACCCCACGGGGTGAGATCTTGCGTGGAGCCCCAGATCGAGGGAGATTATCAGTGGTCTTGTATGTCTTCCATTTTCTAATTATTGCTCCCACAGTTGATTTCTTCACACCAAGCTTCTTGCCTATTGCAGATTCAGTCTTCCCAGCCTGGTGCAGGTCTACAATTTTGTTTCTAGTGTCCTTTGACAGCTCTTTGGTCTTCACCATAGTGGAGTTTGGAGTGTGACTGTTTGAGGTTGTTGACAGGTGTCTTTTATACTGGTAACAAGTTCAAACAGGTGCCATTAATACAGGTAATGAGTGGAGGACAGAGGAGCCTCTTAAAGAAGAAGATTCATGTCTGTGAGAGCCAGAAATCTTGCTTGTTTGTAGGTGACCAAATACTTATTTTGCACCATAATTTGCAAATAAATTCTTTCCAAATCAGACAATGTGATTGTCTGGATTTGTTTCCACATTTTGTCTCTCATAGTTGAGGTATACCTATGATGAAAATTACAGGCCTCTCTCATCTTCTTAAGTGGGAGAACTTGCACAATTGGTGGCTGACTAAATACTTATTTGCCCCACTGTAACTATTAGTTATATTGTAGCTATCTTAGGGTTTATTTTACAGGTAAGTATTTAGTTTTAAATAGGAATTATTTAGGTATTCATTGTAATTTTTATTTAGATTTATTTTAATTATGTTCAAGTTAGTGGGTGTTAGGGTTAGACTTAGGGTTAGGTTTAGGGGTTAATAACCTTAGTATAGTGGAGGGGAGGTTGGGGGCGGAAGATTAGGGGTTAATAAGTGTAGGTAGGTGGCGGCAATGTTAGGGGGGGCAGATTAGGGGTTAATAAGTTTAATGTAGGTGTCGGCGATGTCGGGGGCGGCAGATTAGAATTTAATAAGTGTAATATAGGTGGTGGTGATGTCTGGGGCGACAGATTAGGGGTTAATAAGTATAATGTAGGTATCAGCGATGTCGGGGGGCAGCAGATTAGGGGTGTTTAGACTCTGGGTTTATGTTAGAGTGTTAGGTGTAAACATAACTTTTCTTTCCCCATAGGAATCAATGGGGCTGCGTTATGGAGCTTTACGCTCCTTTATTGCAGGTGTTAGGCTTTTTTTTAGCCGGCTCTCCCCATTGATGTCTATGGGGAAATCGTGCACAAGCACGTAAAACCAGCTCAAAGCAGCACTGGTATTTGAGTGCAGTATGGAGCTCAATGCTGCTATATTGCCTGCTAACGCCGGGTTTTTGAAAACCTGTAATAGCAGCGCTATAGGGAGGTGAGTGGTGGAAATAACTTGCAAGTTAGCAGCGAGCCGCTTATAACGCAAAACTCATAATCTAGCCGAATATTATTTATTTAATTGATTTCAGTAATAACCTCCAGTAATATTATATAATTTTCTCTATTAGAATATCTTTGCGGTATGTCCTAATAAGATTAGTACATTTCAGGAGTGTCCTCCGACGTGTTATATATTTATGTAACAATATTTTTGGTTAATGGAATTATGAATATTAATAATCAATCATAACATTATCGTTATCAATACCTCCAACTTATATAGTTGGCTCTTATCTATACACTCTAGTGAAATGTCATATAATCTCTGTTTAATCTCAAATTAAATTAATTCCTAAATTCTGACCAGTTAATCTCTATGAACACATTGATTATATTTATGTAGTAACTGAATATCACTTTTGACCAGATATATATATTAACTGATTATTAAAACCTCAAGGTAATTCAACACGCTATAAAAAGCTTTAGGTCATTTAATATTCAATGGAATGATTAGTTATCCTATGTATGGATAATATTATCTAGAAGTTAACCTTAACTCAAAAATGAATTTTGTATCAAATATCACAATAAAAGTTTACTTGAACAATTTATAACATTAATCCAATGCCAAAATGTGGGTTAATGATTAAACAATACTTGATTAACAAAATATATCCCAATGTTATAATAAGAATATTAGCTCAAATTCAATAACTCTAATCTAATTTGCAGGAGATTATTGATCAACAACTAACCAAAAATAGCCTTATATCACTTCAAATAATCAACCAGAGAAATGTATATATTATTAACACAATAACCAATTCATGTGCAATTCTTAAGAGATTTTACAGTAAATTGAGCTAATGAATTTATACGTATGGACTACAAAACTCCTCTTCTTAATAATAAAATTTTGTAATTTTGAACCAGCGAGCAAAATTTTCCTTTTAAGATCAATTGAATTCTTGCTGACATATAATTTTTTTATGTTCCAGACGGATTACTATCTCCAAAGATGTGGGACAGCAATGGGGGCTAAATTTGCCCCCTCTTATGCCAACCTCTTCATGGGTTGGTGGGAGCTGTCCCACGTCTTTGGAGATGTGAATCCATTTAAAGATAAGATAATTCAATATCATTGATATATTGACAATCTTTTTTTGATTCTGGACTATGACAAACAGGAAGCAGACTTTTTCTGTAACTATCTTAACTGTAACAAATGCGGTATAGAGTTCACAGGGGAACACAGCAACGAAAGGGTCAACTTCCTTGATCTCATTGTCCAGGGAGGAAGAAATGGCTTTCCTGTAGAAACAAAAATGTACAGAAAAGAAACAGCGGGTAACATGCTGCATAAATATGAGTCCTGTCACCCAAGGCATGTACTGAAAGGGATCCCCAAAAGCAAATATATACGCATAAAAAGAAACTGCACAAATGAACAGGAATACAATAAACAGGCTAGAGAGGCTACAGAAAGATTTAAACAGCGTGGTTATAGAGAGGATATCTTAACAAAAGCCAAAGAAAATGTGGACCTCATTCCAAGGGAACATTTGTTAAAATATAGGCCCAAGAAAAAAAAACAAAAAATGACTAAACTGAAATTTATCACGACTTATAGTGCAGAATTTAACAAAATCTGCACTATAGTTGAAGAATCTCTACCAATCCTCTATTCAGACCCGATTATCAGGGAAATTTTAAAACCAGGTTTAGATTTTATTTGCAAAAGAGGCAAAATATTGGCTAATCACTTGTCTCCCTCAGATATGAAGCCCATTAAAAATACATGCTGGCTGATTAAGAAAAATGTTTTTTTTTAGGTGCAGACGTTCTATCTGCAAAACCTGTAACTTCGTCTCAGAGGGAGATAAGTTTATGTCCCACACCACACAACAAAGAGTATGACATCAAATTCTTTATAAATTGTGCTACCACACATGTGGTGTATCTACTTACCTGTGAACAGTGTAAAATTCAATATACTAGAAAAACTAAAAGATCCCTCAAAGACAGATTTTTACAACACTTGAGATCAATTGAGGACATAGACACAGATACCCCAGTTTCTAGACACTTCAAGCAGCTACATAACTCAGATGTTTCATTCCTTACAATACAGGGCATAGACCACATTACTAAATGGAAAAGGGGAGGCAATAGGGAGTTGCCTTTAAACAAAAGGGAAATCTTCTGGATGTTCACTCTTCAAACGAGTGACCCAGATGGACTTAACATAAGACGAGATTTAGATGTATTTGTATGACTCTTATACATCTCTTAAGCATATCTCCCACATAGTCAGACTTTCTGCTTTCATTATATTTATTCTGCTACTTAAATATTTTATAGATCTATATCATTGTACAAATAGAATTAAGGTTGTCTATATTACTTTATCTATTCGATATACATTAGAAAATGTGCAGTTACAAGGGTGACTTCAAATATATTGCACTTCACCCGCTAGAGATAAGAATACCTCTTTCCCTTGAGACTTTACCTGTCATGTTCCATAAGCACATAATCTGTGTTTCAAAAAATTTATGTGTTATATCATAACATTTCTATGCAGTTCTTCTATGAATTAAACAATAACTCGCTTACTCTTTTCCTTGGCTCACTCTGCAAAGGAGTGACTTAATATTAAGTACATCTCTATTTCAGTGCTACATACTGTCTTTGTAGCAACATTTAGTCACAAATCCAAAATTGTCCTGCTTATAAGCAATTATAATTTTGTACTCAACTCCAAAATTATTTGGTATCAACAAGTAACAATCCATATATCTTTTTTGGAAAATTTATTGAAAATATATTGTACAAGTAGGAACTTTATGTTGAGAAGATTTATCATTAGGTGCTCATCATATGCTTTGTTACTCATTGTATATACATCGTGCAAAATATAGTATTTATCTCTCTGTTAATCTCTGTATATATACAGTATACAGTATATAGGCGTTTGAACATGGTGTGAGCTTCCAATCAGGTACTAGATAGATGAATCTAATTAGTGGATTAGCCTTAAAAGGTGTCTGAACTGATCCTCGGGTGAGCAGTGATTGAGTGCGCATGTGCACGAAACTCGTCTGGCGAGGATCAGTTCAGCTACCTGATGGAAATTGTCACTGCTGGCTTTTCTCACTTGGATGTTTTTTACGTCTTTTTATTATTACTAATAAAGTTTGGATTTTTTCACTTTTACAAGTCTATGCCTTGGAACTTTTCTCCTTGATTTGCACATGCTACTTGTGAACTTACAAGCCATATTCTGAGCACTACCCATTCTTGGATATTAATAACATTACTTAGCACTAATATAATTATTTATGGACTACACAGGTCTATGAAGTATTAAATTATAACTATAAATTACACCTTTAAATACAGCTTTAATTAAACTACTGCTATAGAGACTACCTTTGATTTAAAATATTAAATATATTTAATAATCGCTTATGCTTTACCAGATACCAATATTTGATAGTTTCAGCTTTTCCAATCAGAGTTTTTCAAAAGTCATACGTGAAAGTATCACTATTTTGCAAGGGTAACAGGTCACAGAGTTATCTCTCTTTCCAACAGAGATTTGTTCAAGAGTCAGGCCCTAAACCAAAGTGTGTCTCTTGTTTAACAAAGTGAGTCTGTTCCTCTCTTGCATAGTGCAAAAGCCTATATCAGTGATAGACTCCTCCTTCATTATTGAATCAAAATCTTTGATTACGCCCTTAGCTCTCATTGGCTATGGTAATTTTTGCAGATCTGTTTACTTAAAGGGACACTGAACCCAAAATATTTCTTTCGTGATTCAGATAGAGCATGGAATTTCAAGCAACTTTCTAATTTACTCCTTTTATCAATTTTTCTTTGTTCTCTTGCTATCTTTATTTGAAAAAGAAGGCATTTAAGCTTTTTTTTTTGGTTCAGATCTCTGGACAGCACTCTTTTATTGGTTGATGCATTTATCAGGTTGTTCACCAAAAATAGGCCGGCATCTAAACATACATTCTTGCATTTCAAATAAAGATACCAAGAGAATGAAGAACATTTGATAATGGGAGTAAATTAGAAAGTTGCTTAAAATGTTATGCTGTATATGAATCACAAAAGAAAAAAATTTGGGTTAAGTGTCCCTTTAATTCCTCTCAATCAAGTATCTTTTTGGCTGCTATTCTCATATTGAACACCGGGGGCAACATGAGAATGTGGTTTTATCAGTAAGATACTTTAAAGTACATACAGAACAATATATATATTGACTGAGCATGTATATTTTAAGACTAGACATGGGTATATTAATATAGTATAGATTTTTATATATTTAAATATTAGACCTGGGCATAATATTAAGTCTTATAATATAGATATACAGTATATATATATATATATATATATATATATATATATATATATATATGTACACACAAAAGATATGAGTTGGCGCTATATGCAGCTGATATCTATAAGCTGTTTGTGATCTGAATAAATATCCTTATGAGTACTACTTGTCAATGACAAAAGATAGAGGGAACATGTATTATACTAAATTGTATGTATATGTTGCATCTACAATAATACTACTTATGACATATACAAAACCGTGCAGTATTGATACACAGAGAATATGCAAGTAAAAAAAAAAGAGAAAAAGATATATATATACATATATATATATATATATAAAAATATTAAGATAAAAGTCCTTTTTAAAACATTCTTAAAAAGTTCTTAATCCCAATGAGTAGTAAAATTCCAACAGAAAGTGTTCCTGCACCCAATCAGATGTGCACTTACTTTCACAGACCTCAATCAATATGAGGTAAGTAGATGGTGTGTATAATCAATCACCTCCCAGAGTATGGATCCAGTAGCTTGTGTGTTGCACACACTCCTCAGGTTCTGCTGTCTTTAGTATGAGAAACTTCCAAGCACTCCAAAACACTCTCCAATGGTAACTCCCTCAGTATTCCGGTCGTTAGTAACTCAATAACCATGGAAAGAAGCACAAGCCAAAAGAAGCTAATAGTGTTATATCATTTTATTAAAGTGCAGACTAAAAACAAACAGTTGAATTGCAAACTCACAATAGTTAACCTCAATAGTATGAGGTATCAATAAACAGCGTGAAATCCTGATACATTCCCAAACTTCAAACCTCAAGCTTCAAACAGAATGCCGTTTTCCTATCTTGTTTGTAATGGAGAAGCACAAACACCCCGTACAGTGTTAAAATGCTAGGGTATAAGTACTACCAAATTGCAGGCAATCACTTCATTCTAAAGTCCAGCTGTGATCCGTATCATAAGAAGGCTGTCATACTTATTTTCCTTCTTCATCAGACCTCTGATGAAGAAGGGAAATAAGTATGTATCCCTTTCGAAATGCGTAAGGTAGATATTTTTTTAGGCTGACAGCCTTCCTATGATACGGATCACAGCTGGACTTTAGAATGAAGTGATTGCCTGCAATTTGGTAGTACTTGTACCCTAGCATTTTAACACTGTACGGGGTGTTTGTGCTTCTCCATTACAAACAAGATAGGAAAACGGCATTCTGTTTGAAGTTTGAGGTTTGAAGTTTGGGAATATATCAGGATTTCACGCTATTTATTGATACCTCATACTATTGAGGTTAACTATTGTGAGTTTGCAATTCAACTGTTTGTTTTTAGTCTGCACTTTAATAAAATGATATAACACTATTAGCTTATTTTGGCTTGTGCTTCTTTCCATGGTTATTGAGTTACTAACAACCAGAATACTGAGGGAGCTACCATTGGAGAGTGTTTGGGGAGCGCTTGGAAGTTTCTCATACTAAAGACAGCAGAACCTGAGGAGTGTGTGCAACACACAAGCTACTGGATCCATACTCTGAGAGGTGATTGATTATACACACCATCTACTTACCTCATATCGATTGAGGTCTGTGAAAGTAAGTGCACATCTGATTGGGTGCAGGAACACTTTCTGTTGGAATTTTACCACTCATTGGGATTAAGAACTTTTTAAGAATGTTTTAAAAAGGACTTTTATCTTAATATTTTTATATATATATATATATATATATATATTTTTTTTTTACTTGCATATTCTCTGTGTATCAATACTGCACGGTTTTGTATATGTCATAAGTAGTATTATTATAGATGCAACATATACATACAATTTAGTATAACACATGTGCCCTCTATCTTTTGTCATTGACAAGTAGTACTCATAAGGATACTTATTCAGATCACAAACAGCTTATAGATATCAGCTGCATATAGCGTCGTCTCATATCTTTTGTGTATCTATTTTTTAGAAACGTCTGAGGGACTTAGCTTTCTTTTTCTGAATATCTACAATATCTACATTATCTTGAATTAATATATTACAGAAGTAGGACTCTTTTAGGTGTGAAAGCTTTTGGGGCTTGTCTGAGGACATTTCACCAGATATTCTAGCTTTGTTTCTATATATATATATATATATATATATATATATCACAATGGAAGAAAGCACTCTCAGGACTTCTCAATAGTGGGTCAACCAAAAAGGCTTAGAGTTTATTTACGTTTCGGGGTTCACACACACAGACCCCTTCATCAGAATGAAAACAGTGACAAAACATTTCTTAATATAGTGTATCAAACAATTATGCAAATACTTACAAAAAACACCTGTGTATACTTATTTCATGTTAGCACCCAGGCTGTTGACACAGGAGGTCTGATTTACTACAAGGAGGATTATATATATATATATATATATATATATATATATATATATATATATATATATATATATATATATATATATATATATATATATATATACTTTCTACTGATAATGTCTTAAGAGATGTACTTAAGAGTTATATTTCTGTTAGGGTACTTAAAATGATTTTAATAAATCTAGTACCATGTTAATAATTAATATTTCAGGAAGTTTAATTATTTTTATTTTCATCTTCTGATATTACATCGCCACATTTTCCAGTTATCTCTATATTTCATACATACCTGCAAGTAGAATTCTGTTAGAACTAATATCATTATATATATATATATATATATATATATATATATATATATATATATATATATATATATATATATATACAGTATATACAGTGGATATAAAAAGTCTACACACCCCTGTTAAAATGTCAGGTTTCTGTGATGTAAAAAAATGAGACAAACAGAACTTTTTCCACCTTTAATGTGACCTATAAACTGTACAACTCAATTGAAAAACAAACTGAAATCTTTTAGGTAAAGTTCAACTGTTCTAGTAGGTCTTTCCTGACATTTTGTTAGTGGCATCCTACAGCAAAAGCCATGAGCCCATATTTATCAAGCTCCGTACGCTTCAGTTATGAAGCAGTGGTCAAAAAGACCGCAGCTCCATAACCTGTCCGCCTGCTCTGAGCAGGCGGACAGACATCGCCGGAAATCAACCTGATCGAGTACGATCGGGTTGATTGACACCCCCCTGCTGCCGGCCGATTGGCTGTGAGTCTGCAGGGGGCGGCGTTGCACCAGCTGCTCTTGTGAGCTGCTGGTGCAATGCTGAATACGGAGAGCGCATTGCTCGCCATATTCAGCGAGGTCTGGCAGACCTGATCCGCACTGTCGGATCAGGTCCGCCAGACCTTGATAAATAGAGGCCATGGTCCGCAGAGAGCTTCTAAAGCAGCAGAGGGATCTCATTGTTAAAAGGTATCAGTCAGGAGAAGGGTACAAAAGAATTTCCAAGGCATTAGATATACCATGGAACACAGTGAAGACAGTCATCATCAAGTGAAGAAAATATGGTGCAACAGTGACATTACCAAGAACTGGATGTCCCTCCAAAATTGATGAAAAGACGAGAAGAAAACTGGTCTGGGAGGCTGCCAAGAGGTCTACAGCAACATTAAAGGAGCTGCAGGAATATCTGGCAAGTACTGGCTGTGTGGTACATATGACAACAATCACCCGTATTCTTCATATGTCTGGGCTATGGGGTAGAGTGGCAAGATGGAAGCCTTTTCTTACAAAAAAAAACCCATCCAAGCCCGGCTAAATTTTGCAAAAACACATCTGAAGTTTCCCAAAAGCATGTTGCAAAAGGTGTTCTGGTCTGATGAAACCAAAGTTGAACTTTTGGCCATAATTCCAAAAGATACGTTTTGCGCAAAAACAACACTGCATATCACCAAAAGAACACCATACCCACAGTGAAGCATGGTGGTGTCAGCATCATGCTTTGGGGCTGTTTTTCTTCAGTTGGAACTGGGCTTTAATCAAGGTAGAGGGAATAATGAACAATTCCAAATACCAGACAATATTGGCACAAAACCTTCAGGCTTCTGCTAGAAAACTGAACATGAAGAGGAACTTCATCTTTCAGCATGACAACGACCCAAAGCATACATCCAAATCAACAAAGGAATGGCTTCACCAGAAGAAGATTAAAGTTTTGGGATGGCCCAGCCAGAGCCCAGACCTGAATCCAATTCAAAATCTGTGGGGTGATCTGAAGAGGGCTGTGCACAGGAGATGCCCTTGCATTTTGAAAGATTTAGAGTGTTTTTGCAAAGAAGAGTGGGCAAATCTTACCAAGTCAAGATGTGCCATGCTGAAAAACTCATACCCAAAAAGACTGAGTGCTGTAATAAAATTAAAAGGTGCTTCAATTAAGTATTAGTTTAAGGGTGTTCACACTTATGCAACCATATTATTTTATTTTTTTATTTTTATTTCCCTTTACCTAAAAGATTTTAGTTTGTTTTTCAATTGAATTGTACAGTTTATAAGTCACATTAAAGGTGGAAAAAGGTCTGAAATGATTTATCTTTGTTTCATTTTTTTACATCGCAGAAAACTGACATTTTAACAGGGGTGTGTAGACTTTTTATATACACTGTATATATATTTGATTTTATTATTATTGACTATTTAATATATATATTTTATTTCATAATTTCACATGTCTTAATAATGTTTAAGTGCATGGACTCATTGTCTATGATCATATTTATAGGGAAGCTTATTTAATATGTACTCATTTCAAACTCTCTGTTTATTCCGAAACAGTTTGTCAAACATTTTAAACATCAATACAGACACATATTTTCTTCACTTCATATTTAATATATAGTGCAACATGGGTGAGACATGAGATATCCTTCAGAACCCACATATATATATATTACTAATATTTAGTATGTTAACTTATATGAAAACTATATAGACATTTGTTTAAACTTTAAATCTCCAAACTCTTATGCTTTCAACTTCCACAAGAAGAAAATATGTCTCCTTTTGTTACCTTTAACAAAGACACAGTCTGGGGTCTTTGTATATTTAACTCAGTATGTAATAATTAACACTTAGATAATAAGGGCTACATTCCCTGAGAACTTGTGTAACTTCCATTATTCTTATTAAATATATATATATACAGTCAAAGAATTGTCAAAGGATCTGCGGGAAAAGGTAGTTGAACTGTATAAAACAGGAAAGGGATATAAAAAGATATCCATGGAATTGAGAATGCAAATCAGCAGTGTTCAAACTCTAATCAAGAAGTGGAAAATGAGGGGTTCTGTTAAAACCAAACCACAGTCAGGTAGACCTAAAATTTCAGCCAAAACTGCCAGGAAAATTGTTCGGGATGCAAAGAAAACCCCACAAATAACTTCAGGTGAAATACAGGACTTTCTGAAAACATGTGGTGTGGATGTTTCAAGATGCACAATAAGGAGGCACTTGAAGAAAGTTGGGCTGCATGGTCGAGTCGCCAGAAGAAAGCCATTACTATGCAAATGCCACAAAGTATCCCACTTACAATACGCCAAACATCACAGAGACAAGCCTCAAACCTTCTGGCACAAAGTCATTTGGAGTGATAAGAGCAAAATTGAGCTTTTTGGCCACAACCATAAATGCTAAATTTGGAGAGGAGTTAACAAGGCCTATGATGAAAGGTACACAATTCCTACTGTGAAACACGGAGGTGGATCACTGATGTTTTGGGGATGTGTGAGCTACAAAGGCACAGGAAATTTGGTCAAAATTAGTGGCAAGATGAATGCAGTATGTTTTCAAACAGAACCCCTCATTTTCCACTTCTTGATTAGAGTTTGAACACTGCTGATTTGCATTCTCAATTCCTTGGATATATTTTATATCCCTTTCCTGTTTTATACAGTTCAACTACCTTTTCCTGCAGATCCTTTGACAATTCTTTTGCTTTCCCCATGGCTCAGAATCCAGAAACGTCAGTGCAGCACTGGATGAAAGATGCAAGGGTCTGTCAGGAGTCCTAAAACTCATTGACCTTTTATACACACACACTAATTACAAGCAAACAGATCACAGGTGAGGATGGTTACCTTTAGTCATATCAGGCCAAAATCACAAGGGTATGTAAACTTTCGATCAAGGTCATTTGGGTAGTTTCTGTTGTCATTATGATTTAAAAAGAGTAAACACAGTTGATTGATAATAAATGGCTTCAGCCAAACACTCACCATGAGTGAAAGAAAAGTTTTTGTGTTCTCATTCATATTCTCTGAAAAATGGCCAAGAAATCATAAATTCTGCCAAGGTATGTAAACTTATGAGCACAACTGTATATAGTATAGCAAGTAAGGACCTGCACTCCAACTCTCAAGTATTGAGAAACATCCACCAGGGTGCTATATCACAGCGTACAAACAGTCAAATAATAAGATAGCACTCACTGGATTATAAGGTAAAACTTAGCTTTTAAAGTCCCATGGGACCGTTTTAATTTTGATACTCTACAATAAAAGCTAAGTTTTACCTTATAATCCAGTGAGTGCTATCTTATTATTTGACTATATATATATATATATATATATATATATACACAATGTCACTCACCTATTCCCTGACACATAGGACAAAGAGCTCTGGAAATGCTATGTCTGTCTTTGTGTATGCCCTTTCCATAAGAGGGAACCTGTGTGGTGCTCACATGTCCTTAGATGCTGTGCAAACAAGTTAGTGGCACTGTGCTTTCTTTATTGTACGGTTGTTCCTCATTTGCTTTTCTGCTGTGGTGGTCCTCTTCTATAATAATATCTGATTATATCTACAAGCTCAACTCAAAATCAGCTAATTCATATACACAAATCTCATACATTTTTTTTTTTTTTTAATAATTTTTTTATTGAGGTTTTTTGCGTATAACATACATAAAACACAATACACCATTTTGTAAAAAGAACAAAATACAGAATACAAACATAGTTACACGAAAAATTACGGAGATCATACAATAGCTTGGTGAAAGATTAGTGAAACCTCAAATTTTTCAATAATATATCACATGTGACTGACCTGTTAGAAACAAAGATTCAGGCCCTATGGGCCAAAAATATGAAATATAATAGCTATCTGATGGTCAGGAGTCAAGCTCGTTAGGAGCTTCAAAGTTTATCATGCGTAGCTGGCCTATGAGGAGCTTTGTTTTAGGCCCAATGGACCTAGAGTATAGGAAATAATAGGTAACATATGACCAGAAATCTAGTTCTTTAAAAGCTTCAAACAGAGCATGAATACATGTGTAATAGGTGGGGGAAGGGGGATATTCAGCGGGTAAGCACCGCTATGTATATTTGGGAGAGAGTGAGTGGAGGGCGGAGCCATAGGAATATAGGAGTATAGTAAGAGACTTGGAGGGGCCTATTAATCATGTTAATGTAGCAAAGTAAATGGACTAATATATCTAGTTACCCAGCCCTGAATTATTAGTCATGTGAACATGTGGCATATGCCTGCCACTTGGGAGCCTTTGCTTAACTAATATAATGAGGCTATCTTATAATATATTAGAAGGGATCATTGACATGGCAATCCTATAGTACATAAGAAAACTATCCCAGTATCTACATGTAAAGGGTCTATGACTGTATTAACCTAAATCTGCTTTAGAGTCTACACAGATATGTCTTTATGTATAAATTGTTTGCTGCATACTTAGGTTACACTACGGCTAAGGCAAGAGAGTAGGAAGGAAACTCCTCAGCTTTTCTGCAGCTCAAGATGTAAAGCCAGAAATTTTTATATCTCCCTGAGCTAGGGTTATTAAGACAATGTCTCAGTGTATACCCTGCACAAAAGGGGAATAGAAGGTGTAAATTAAGAGTACTGTAGTCTTACGGTTATCTCTATGTAATATGTGTAACTCTTATGTAGGAGACTGAGGTATACAACAAGTGGGAGAACCCTTATCCTAAAGTTTAAAACCTAATAAAGAGGTTACTATCAATACAGAACTATAACTCAAGTATGTAATATGACCAAAGTTTCATCAACTAACCAGAAAACCAGATATTGACATTTGTAGCGTAGAACTTCAAGAATGCTAGGGGTGTTATAACTAAGTCAGATAGCTGAGGGTATAGTAGTACATAAATAGTGTCACGTCTTCAAATACTCAGTGGTTTCAGAAGTCCATGAACTGAATATTGAATTATAGCATCTCTGCCACAGGATAGCACCTGTTATAATTGTCTCTCGCAGAATATTGAGATTTAAAATTAGAGATAACGACAAAATACATAAGTATACTGGATAGGTGCTATTCTAGAGCAGACATTTACATATATCATGTAGAGCACTATAAGCTAAACGCAACTGGCTTCCCATCCATCTATCTAATATACATAAAAACTTTACTGTCAGCTCAGACCTTTTATCATACATTTGTACATAAACATATTTCTGACTTCCACTATGAAAATAGATTTAAGCTCAATGTAATGGAGCTAGTAACTCTGAGGAGAGTTATGTGACTAATAGGAAAGTCTAATGCAATTCAGATACAATCATCAAGTGTGCCAAACACAAAATTAAGCATACATTTGTCATATACGTAACCTCTCTTTTACAGGTAAAGTACATTGTCTTATGTAGCTTCATATAGAAGTATAGGTGCAAAGTAGTTCCCAACAGGGGATCAACGTATGTAAGATAACTTAAGAGGTGGCTTGTATCTGCTGCAGAACAAGGTAATTGCAGAGATATACTGTCAGACCTCAAGGTCGCCATTTTAGATAAAATTTTACACATAACAGAGAGCAGATGTTGTTGAACATTGAGAGCAGGTAATGAGAGATATAAAAACACAAAACACACCATAGGCTTGAATTACAAATATATAGATATGCAATTGACAATAGGATGACCCTGTAATTTTGGGCAGCATACTAAAACAATCAACATTAAATTAAAGGGTTCTTAGGGGATAAATAAGTCAGAGAGAGTTGGGCATACTCATAGTCTTCCTTTCTATGTTTCATGTAGCTGAATATGATTCTTCCTTTCCATATCTTAAGCTGGACAATGAATTATTCAAACAATTCTAAATTTATAACAACCTATGTCAGCCCTACATACTAGTATAAGTTGCATAAGTGTAAAGGTATTGTTAAGAGAAACACATTTTACCCTTCTACTTCTATGAGCCCTCTGTAGACATTTTAAGTTTAAAATTCAGATAAACATACAGGAACGATAGCGAAACCCCTGGGAGAATTTGAGTATGTGAATAGGCTAATAACTTAGTCACAATATAGAAGGAAACTTAACAGTGGGTAAGGTATTCTATAAGAAATAGAGGGCATGTCTATATATCTAATAAATAGTATAATGTAATTGTATCTGTAAGTATCAGGCTGCCCAACTAAATACAATTAGGGACTGAGTGTTTATACCAATTCGGGTACCCACACAAAGACATTAATAAAATGTTAGGGGGGATATCCCCACATGTAGAGAGAAGGCAGTGTCTTAATTTTAGGATTCAGCATCAAGTCCAGACAAATAGCAAGGAGCTTAAATGAAAATAACATAAATACCAAAGCTCAGTGTCATAGGCATAAGAGAGCCACGTGAACTTAAAATACAATTAGGGACTGAGTGTTTATACCAATTCGGGTACCCTCACATAGACATTAATAAAATGTTAGGGGGGATATCCCCACATGCAGAGAGAAGGCAGTGTCTTAATTTTAGGATTCAGCATCAAGTCCAGACAAATAACAAGGAACTTACATGAAAATAATAGAATGAAAAACTTGAAGATACAAACGATATAAAGCAAATGTCCAGGTACAAGCAAAGAGAGAAGCTATCTGCGTGACATAAATTCTCCAAACCAGTCAAGCAGTCAATTGTAAATTTCCAGGTTAGCAGGGTATTTCAGTGTGTAAAGACACATCCAGCCTATGTCTATCCTACACCTTTTTTCGTTATGTGGGAGGTATATGTCTCAGTAATCCGTATCTTCTGGCTTCTCAAGCAACCTGACAAGAGTGAGTTACTGTCAGCGTCCATTACAGATGGGCTCCCGAACCCTGGATTTTGCAAACTACCCAGGTCATAATTGATAGCCATCCTGAGCGCCCAGTCACTGTCCACCCGGTCTCTATGCCATTTGTAGAGGATGTAGTTAGTTTCCTGTATGCGCCCGCCGGGACCGGCCGCATCCCGTCGGAGCGCGCCCAGGCCTGTACAAGCGAGCTGTATCTGGGCATGGAGGACCCCATCATAAGGTGAAGACTTACATAGAGGCTTCCGGCAATCTATCGGGGTAGGTGTAGCTAGCGACTGCACCTCTTCTCTGCTGTATGGCGATCTGTCTACGCTGAGTAGCGGCACCGCCTCGTCTGTCAGTACAGCCGTAGTACGGATCTTTAGTAATCTACTCGTCGCTATCTCCTGCATTAATGGGAGCAGCGTGAACGGTAGTTCCGTTTCCAGCTTAGCAGATGTGGTGGCAAATAAGGTGGATGGGCTGACGTCATCCCGTATGTCCTCATGCTCTTCTTGGGAATATAGGTTCCCGTCTTGTGTCCGGATCTCTGGCTTTCTCATAGCTGACCTTAGGTTGGCTGATAAGTCTTCATAGCTGGCAGTCAATTTCAGATTGAACTTCCATATAGCCTCATAAATATCTGCCGAAACTGTCTCCATGTTTGTCTCCGTATCTTTAGTAGGCCTCATAAGCCTGTATGTGGTATTGAAGGCAGACTGATATAAATATTCAGGAAGATAACTTTCCAATAGCTTAGGTTCAGTCCTGCATGCTCAAAATTAAGTTTTTGGGGCAAACTGCATTAAAGATGCTGCAATTTACCGTTATTTTACAAAGGTTTCAGCAGGAGCTCTCTAACATGCGTCCTCTTTGTTTGGCTGTTGGCTCCGCCCCCCAAATCTCATACATTTTATACTGAGCTAGAAAAAAAGTTATTGGAAACACATTAAGGGAAAAACAATTTTATAGTATACTGTCCCTTTAAGTAAATTAATTAATAAATAAATACATTAATTAAATTTTTTTACATTCCCATTGGCTACAAATGTTTTGCTTCTGTGAAAAGCTATGATAATCGTTGACAGACCCCTACTTGCTTTTAATTGTTTTCACTTACTTTTACTGTTATATAAATTAAGCATTTTTTAAATTTAATCTTCAAACTGCAGCTTTCTTATTGTCTTGAATTGCTTTGAAATTAATAACTGCTATATATCATTTGTTTGCATTATTTAAAACTAATACCATACTTATTACTCATATATGTCCTTGTTAATTAGCTCTATAATCATTTTCCAAAATCTTTTATGACTACCTTGCTGTGGTTATATTCTAAGGATACAAATATCTGGACTTTGTCACAAAGGGGAACTAATACTAGTTTAAAGGAACATATATTATATAGATGTATTATATATACAAATTGCAAAGATGTACTATCAAAATAAAGCTTTAACATTATAACTTTATTATCATTTGCAAAACTCTGCACATTGTGCTAACAAACTCTTTGAGAACCCAGGTGAGAATGTTTATCTTAAAGGGACATGAAACCCAAATGTTTTCTTTCGTGATTTGGAAAGAGCATACAATTATAAACAACTTTCTAATTTACTTCTATTATCTATTTTGCTTCATTCTCTTGATATTCTTTGCTGAAAAGCATATCTAGATATGCTTAGTAGCTGCTGATTGGTAGCTGGACATAGATGCCTCCTGTGATTGGTTCACTGTGTGCATTGCTATTTCTTCATTAAAGTATATCTAAAGAATAAAGCAAATTAGGTAATAGAAGTAAATTGGAATGTTGTTTAAAATTACATTCTCTACCTTAATCATGAAAGAAAATGTTTAGGTATAGTGTCCCTTTAACTACTTTGATTATGGCATTTAGTGATAACTGTAAATGAGTTTATGCTTAAAGGGATAGAAAGATCAAAACTTAAATATGCATGGTTGTCAATTTTAAATAGAAGCATGTTTACAATATATTTCTATTAAATGGCATAGACACATGAGCTGTGAGGGCCCATGCACCAGCATTCACAGTATTGTGTCCATGAAGACTTAATTTGTGTCATACAAGCCACTACTGCCATTCTGAGAAGGTGCAGTGTTTGAATACTAATGCAAGAGCCCTCGAAGCATATGTGCATATGCTGCTAAAAACATTAATAACTTTTACTAGGCACATTTTTACTAAAAGAAGTATATTGTAAAAATATTTCTATTTAAAATGGAAATTCATTCATGCACATTTCACTTTTGACCTTTTTATCCCTTAAAGTAATTGTTTCTTATGTAGCTTGTTCAGGCAATTTGCAAAATTTTGCAGAATACTTGGGTTACAGAACCTGACTTGTAGCCTCTCTAGTGTGGGACAAACACCATTTTTACAGCAAAATCAAAATATTTTATGAGTGCACATTGTTATAATGTTAAATTTTCATTAATTAACAAATTAATTAATTAAATAAATAAGTAATTCCCCCTTAAATACTAATAATATAACATTCCCATCATAAATGATTATTAAATAGTTCCCAATTTGTGAACGTGTGTTCAGTTCATGCAAATTGCAGGTATGGTTAATAATTAATCTCAGAGGCTTTTGAAAAAAATGAACCATGTTAGTTCTGATCCGATTAACTAACATACTGTTTAAGAGTGAAAACGTTGCTTTGAAATGAGCCAGACCTTTATTACTCATTTACTCATTGAAGAGTTTAAAACCCTGATGATCCAAAGTGCCACAAGCAGCAAGATATTCAAAAGGGATCATCTCAATGTTGAGTAAGCTGGGGAAATATTTCAAGCAGTTGACATTAGTGTTTACTATACATTGCAATTGGTGGCGATGCTGGTAATATATTCCAAGCAGCATTGCCACCTACATTGCTGATATTAGGTAAAGGATCCCTTTTACATATATCACACAATTAAAAGAATAAAGAAGCAATGCATTAAAGGGACAGTCTACTCTAGAATTTTTATTGTTTAAATCAACTGTCAGCCGTATTGAATCAGTCCAGGATTAGACCCAACTGGTAGAATGATAATTTAAACACACGCTAGCACACTGAGAGGAAACCAGGATGTGACCTACTCAGGAAAGAAAAAACTGTTAGATTGCAGGATAACAAAACTGTGTACTCACAGATGATGCAGGGTCACGGAACAGGTTCTGGATGAGATGAGGGAGTACAATGTACAGAAACTTAAAGCAGGTTAAGGATGTTCCTTTTAGAATAGTCAGGCAAAGCAGAGGTCAGTATCACATTAATGCAGGCAGAGGATGATCCATTGGAGTGGTCAGACAAAGCAGAGGTCAGTATCACTTTAAAGAAGGCAGAGGATGATCCGTTAGAGTGGTCAGGCAAAGCAGAGGTCAGTATCACTTTAAAGCAGGCAGAGGATGATCCGTTAGAGTGGTCAGGCAAAGCAATGGTCAATGTCCCTTTAAGCAGGTTTAAGGATGTGGCAATAGAGAGGTCAGGCAAAGCAATAGTCAATGTCCCTTTAAGCAGGTTTAAGGATGAGGCAATAGAGTGGTTAGGCAAAGCAATGGTCAATGTCCCTTTAAGCAGGTTTAAGAATGAGGCAATAGAGTGGTTAGGCAAAGCAATGGTCAATGTCCCTTTAAGCAGGTTTAAGAATGTGGCAATAGAGAGGTCAGGCAAAGCAATGGTCAATGTCCCTTTAAGCAGGTTTAAGGATGAGGCAATAGAGTGGTTAGGCAAAGCAATGGTCAATGTCCCTTTAAGCGGGTTTAAGGATGAGGCAATAGAGTGGTCAAGCAAAGCAATGGTCAAATGCCCTTTAAAGCAGGTTAAGGGATTCGGCAGCAGAGTAGTCAGGCAGGCAATGGTCAAATTATCCTTTAAAGCAGGTTAAGGGATTCGGCAGCAGAGTAGTCAGACAGGCAATGGTCATATTATCCTTAAAAGCAGGTTAGAAGAGCAAACACTTACGGACCCAAAAGAAGCAGGAAGCAGGCAATGCTATCCGACAAACAGGCACCAGAGAGAAGTCCCGCCGGAGATTTAAAGGCCAGTGACGCGTGGGGGGGCATAACACAGGAAGGCCGCGTCAGGTTACTAAGCAACATGACGCGGCGGATACAGAGAGATATCCGGGAGCTGCTGCGACACGGCAATGATCGGTTCATGACATCAACACTGTTATAGTAATACACTTTTTACCTCTGTGATTATCTTGTATCTAAGCCTCTGTAGACTACCCCCTTATCTCAGTTCTTTTGACAGACTTGCATTTAGCCAATCAGTGCTGACTCATAAATAACTCCACAGGAGTGAGCACAATGTTTATCTTTATGACACACATGAACTAGCAGTGTCTAACTGTCAAAATGCACTAAGATAAAACGCAGCCTTCAAGAGCTTAGAAATCAGTTTGAGCCTAACTAAGGCCTAGATTTGGAGTTTGGTGGTAGCCGTGAAAACCGGCGTTAGAGGCTCCTAACGCTGGTTTTAGGCTACCGCCGGTATTTGGAGTCACTCAAAAAAGGGTCTAACGCTCACTTTTCAGCCGCGACTTTTCCATACCGCAGATCCCCTTACGTCATTTGCGTATCCTATCTTTTCAATGGGATCTTTCTAACTCCGGTATTTAGAGTCGTGTCTGAAGTGAGCGTTAGAATTCTAACGACAAAACTCCAGCCGCAGAAAAAAGTCAGTAGTTAAGAGCTTTCTGGGCTAACGCCGGTTCATAAAGCTCTTAACTACTGTGCTCTAAAGTACACTAACACCCATAAACTACCTATGTACCCCTAAACCGAGGTCCCCCCACATCACCGCCACTCGATTACATTTTTTTAACCCCTAATCTGCCGGCCGCCACCTACGTTATACTTATGTACCCCTAATCTGCTGCCCCTAACACCGCCGACCCCTGTATTATATTTATTAACCCCTAACCTGCCCCCCACAACGTCGCCGCCAGCTACCTAAATAATTAACCCCTAATCTGCCGACCGCAAAGAGCCGCCACCTACATTATAGCTATGTACCCCTAATCTGCTGCCCCTAACACCGCCGACCCCTATATTATATTTATTAACCCCTAATCTTCCCCCCTCAACGTCGCCTCTACCTGCCTACACTTATTAACCCATAATCTGCCGAGCGGACCGCACTACTATAATAAAGTTATTAACCCCTAATCCGCCTCACTAGCCCTATAATAAATAGTATTAACCCCTAATCTGCCCTCCCTAACATCGCCGACACCTAACTTCAATTATTAACCCCTAATCTGCCGACCGGAGCTCACCGCTATTCTAATAAATGTATTAACCCCTAAAGCTAAGTCTAACCCTAACACTAACACCCCCCTAAATTAAATATAATTTAAATCTAACAAAATTAATTAACTCTTCTTAAATAAATTATTCCTATTTAAAGCTAAATACTTACCTGTAAAATAAATCCTAATATAGCTACAATATAAATTATAATTATATTATAGCTATTTTAGGATTAATATTTATTTTACAGGTAACTTTGTATTTATTTTAACCAGGTACAATAGCTATTAAATAGTTAAGAACTATTTAATAGCTAAAATACTTAAAATAATTACAAATGTACCTGTAAAATAAATCCTAACCTAAGTTACAATTAAACCTAACACTACACTATCAATAAATTAATTAAATAAAATACCTATAATTATCTACAATTAAACCTAACACTACACTATCAATAAATAAATTAAATACAATTCCTACAAATAAATACAATGAAATAAACTAACTAAAGTACAAAAAATAAAAAAGAACTAAGTTACAAAAAATAAAAAAATATTTACAAACATTAGAAATATATTACAACAATTTTAAACTAATTACACCTACTCTAAGCCCCCTAATAAAATAACAAAGCCCCCCAAAATAAAAAAATGCCCTACCCTATTCTAAATTACTAAAGTTCAAAGCTCTTTTACCTTACCAGCCCTGAACAGGGCCCTTTGCGGGGCATGCCCCAAGAAGTTCAGCTCTTTTGCCTGTAAAAAAAAACATACAATACCCCCCCCAACATTACAACCCACCACCCACATACCCCTAATCTAACCCAAACCCCCCTTAAATAAACCTAACACTAAGCCCCTGAAGATCTCCCTACCTTGAGTCGTCTTCACCCAGCCGAGCCAAATTCTTCATCCAAGCGGAGCAAGAAGAGGTCCTCCATCCGGTAAAAGTCTTCATCCAAGCGGGGCAGAAGAGGTCTTCCATCCGATTGAAGTCTTCATCCAAGAGGCATCTTCTATCGTCATCCATCCGGAGTGGAGCGGCAGCATCCTGAAGACCTCCGACGCAGAACATCCATCCTGGCCGACTACTGAACGACGAATGACGGTTCCTTTAAATGACGTCATCCAAGATGGCGTCCCTCGAATTCCGATTGGCTGATAGGATTCTATAAGCCAATCGGAATTAAGGTAGGAATATTCTGATGGGCTGATGGAATCAGCCAATCAGAATCAAGTTCAATCCGATTGGCTGATCCAATCAGCCAATCAGATTGAGCTTGCATTCTATTGGCTGTTCCGATCAGCCAATAGAATGCGAGCTCAATCTGATTGGCTGATTGGATCAGCCAATCGGATTGAACTTGGTTACTTGAGAAAATGCAGTAAGGGTGTTAGTTTTTTTTTTGCAAACAAACTGTCCACTGACCTCGGCGTCTCTCACGGTTATCCAAACCGGAAGAAGCGGAAATTAACCAGCTTGCAAAAGATCACCTAAATCCTCTGGTCACTCAGTAGTGCCGTAGCAGCGGCAGAATCACAAAAGAAAAGCAGAGAGCAGGCACTACGACAAGTATCAGTAAAAGTAAAATCTTCAAATTTTATTGTGGAACACCTTAAAACTCCACAGATGCAGGTAGACATACAGGACAGAATGTCTGATGTGTTTTGCCTCCCTAGAGTCCTATCTATACACCTTCTGTGATAAATGTTTTGTTCCAAGGAGCTAGCACCATCCTGAGCTGAGATATAGAGCTTAAAGAAACATAATGTGCAAAATGTTTATATGTACATGTACATTGTAATGAGATCTAGAGATCAGTTTTTGTTCCAAGGAGCTAGCACCATTCTGAGCTGAGATATAGGGGTAGATTAATATACTGTTGCTCGGACATGATCATGTCCCCCCAACATCGCTAAAAGCTGACAGCATACGCTGTCTGCACTTTACATTGCACAAGCATTTCTGGTGAAGTGCTTGTGCAATGCTGCCCCCTGCACATTCGCTAGCAGGGGGTGTCAATCATCCCCATAGTATTCGAAGGCTTGCTTGGAAACAGCTACATTCACAGCTTAATAAATCTAGCCCATAGAGTTTTCCGTAAACATCTATATAACCAAAATTTGTTGTGTGCCATGACACAAAGACAGCTGATGTGGTTAAAGGGACACTGAACCCAAATTTTTTTGTTTCGTGATTCAGATAGAGCATGCAATTTTAAGCAACTTTCTAATTTACTCCTATTATCAAATTATCTTCATTCTCTTGGTATCTTTATTTAAAAAGAAATAATTCTAAGTTTTGATGCCGGCCCATTTTTGGTGAACAACCTGGGTTGTTCTTGCTGATTTGTGGATAAATTCACCCACCAATAAACAAGTGCTGTCCATAGTTCTAAACCAAAAAATAGCTTAGATGCCTTATTTTTCAAATAAAGATAGCAAAAGAACAAAGAAAAATTGATAATAGGAGTAAATTAGAAAGTTGCTTAAAATTGCATGCTCTATCTGAATCACAAAAGAAAATAATTTGGGTTCAGTGTCCCTTTCAACCAAGTAAAATAAAAAATAAATAACTGGGGGTTTTGCAATACCAATACATAGAGGTAATCACTCAAAAAAAAAAAAAATAATAATACAAAAAAAAAAGAAAGAAAATTAGAAATGGTCAAGAAACCTATTTTGGACCACTTGAGATCAATTAATCCTAAAGCTACATTACAGTTCTTTTGAACTACCCGTCTGTACAGTGTGTAAATCAAATCATAATTTACATGTATAAGATTAACCTACTGTAATCTGAATTCATTCTGATCACGGGTAAACAATATATGCAATTTGTATAGGCATGATGGCTATAATGATCATGTTTGCTCTTTAATTTTTTGATGCTTTTAAAAGTTAAATGTAAAAAAAAATATTTGTAATTACTGATAGAAGAAACACCTTTTCTAGTTTGGCAAGATATGCACTTGAAATCAAGAACCCTACGGGTTTCAATTAGAAAGAAATTAACTTATTTCATCTTCTAAAATTGGACAGTTCTAACTTCTCACTCTGGAAATCATGAAATCGCTCCATTGCAATAATGTAACAGACAAAATATTAGGCTTTTAAACTGGATTGCTTCTTCGTGGTGGGGATATAAAAAGGAAACATGCATTTGTGATATATAATGCAAATTCCTATGCCTAAGAAGTCTGCAGAGGGCGCAAGTATAACTCATTTTTTAAACATGCATTTGTGGCTTTCAAGCGGGATTTCACCTTCAAGAATGGACTTTTAAAAAAAAAAACTGTACCTTTGTGATCGGCATTTTATTAGTGTTAATGCAAAAACTAGAAACTGCACTGCCGTGAGTTTTGTCTTTGCGGTAACAAATCCTGTTTGGAATCACAGAGGCGCAGTTCCATTACAAAGCCGGTCACAAAAGTAAGATCGCATTTGAAAGCCCTTTTATGAAGATGACTGTACTGAAACTGCCAATTGCAAGTGTGAATTTGAAACATTTACAGAAAGTGATTGCTACTAGCCATTTCTAACTGTTGGGGTCCTGATTTCCATTTTCTCACTTCTCCTTAATATCCCCTTAGCTGTACAGAATATTGCATATTAAAACATATACTTATGTAAATGTGTGTCTTGCCCACTGCAGACAAATTATACAATATCAGTGAATAGAGCTTCAAATTAAAGGGACACTGAACCCACATTTTTTTATTTTGTGATTCAGATAGAGCATGCAATTTTAAGCAACTTTCTAATTTACTCCTATTAGCAAATGTTCTTCATTCTCTTGGTATCTTTATTTGAAAAGCAAGAATATAAGTTTAGATGCTGGCCCATTTTTAGTGAACAACCTGGGTTGTTCTTGCTGATTGGGGGATAAATTCATCCACCAATAAACAAATGCTGTCCAGGGTTCTGGACTTTCTTTTTCAAATAAAGATAGCAAAAGAGCGTAGAAAAAAATGATAATAGGAGTAAATTAGAAAGTTGCTTAAAATTGCATGCTCTATCTGAATCACGAAAGAAAAAATTTGGGTTCAGTATCTCTTTAACCAATACCACATATACAAATACACATCTAACAATTGTCTTGGAATACCTGCAAAGTCAAAAAGACCAGTTCAGAACTTTATGTATTGCCTTTAGGTGTTGAACTCAATAAGTATAAAATGGTCTTGAAAAACTGTTGAAAAGTATCCAGATTATGAATTGTAATAGCAGAGAACTTTTTGTATCCATGGCAAAAATAGAGCTTTTTTGAGGTCTCCGAGAAACAGCCAAAACCCACTATTGTGGTAGCATTGAAATGAAAAGTGCCCACCAAAAACAAAGTGACATAGATTGGTAACAACCCCTAATTCACCAATTTGGGAACTAAGAACTAGAACTGGCAATACTTATAGTCAGAAAAAAGACTGGGTCAGCAACTTCAGACTGGAATAAACGATGTATCAATAGTTGTAGCCATAAATGGAGTGGAACAGCAATTGGACAACTGAAAACTGGACTTGATAAAACTGACAGCCAGTAATAGACTAGGCCAGCAAATTAAAAACTGTAGATCTGACTTAATATTTGTAGCCAGGAATAGACTAATTCAGCATCTTGACAACTGAAGATGGAATTGACCAAATGGGCAGGAGCCACCATAATTCATGTAACAGATTGCAAAGGCAGTTTAATGAAAAATACTTTGCAATATATACAGTAGTAGTCACCATCATATATCCTATTTAAAGTCACTGTTCCTGTTTTACATACTGTACTTCACACAAGTTTATTCACAATGCAGTGAAGAGTGAAGTCAGCATGACGACAGTTGTCTAATATTCCAGAGAGTCAGACCACTGCACACACCAGATGACCCATTACAATCATTTTTCAAATTAAATGAAATCAGAAATGTCCAGTCAATTTATTTTAAAGGCTTCCCCTTTGTTCCCAGTTTATTATTTTATAATGTATGATTAAAATCAAAAGTTGAATATTTTTGCTAGGTTTTGTCTTGAATAAAAAATATGTTAGAGGGATAGTAGTAGTAGAACCAATGTTTAAAAAGATATTAGGCTCTCCACACTAACTACACTAACAGAAAAAGTGTCTCTTAGATGCATGGTTATCCACTCAGTGGGCTCTATTTAACAAGCTCCGTATGGAGCTTGATGGTCCCTGTTTCTGGCGAGTCTTCAGACTCGCCAGAAAAAGCAGTTATGAAGCATCGGTCACAAAGACCGCTGCTCCATAACTTGTCTGCCTGCTCTGAGCAGGCGGACACATATCGCCGGAAATCAACTCGATCGAGTACGATCGGGTTGATTGACACCCCCCTGCTGGCGGCGTTGCACCAGCAGCTATCGTTTACATTATTTTTTTCCGGGTTCCTTCATTTGGTATCATTTTATTACATATATTGGCCTCTAGTTATCAACGTGTCTACTTACCTGCCTTCGCCGGCCCCAATACGCCCGCCTAAGTTCGCCTACCATCGCCGCCGCGGACCTGAATACGCTCGCCAAAGTTATCAATAAAGCTGTCAAAAAGCTGCGCACCAAGTACGGGGCGATGAGCAGCGGACTGTAATAGTTATCACTCATCCGATCTCGCTGCTCTTTGGCTTTTTTACAGCTTTATTGACAAGCTGTCACTAAGCACCCACACTAACTACACTGTTCTACCCCCTATACCGGCGCCCCCCGCAACTAAATAAAGTTATTAACCCCTAAACCGCCGCTCCCGGACACCGCCACAACTATAATAAATGTATTAACCCCTAAACCGCCGCTCCCGGAGCCCACCGCCACCTACATAATACCTAGTAACCTCGCCCCCCCTCCCCTCTGCCTCTGAACATCGGGCGATTGAAACTGAACTTTGTGAACAGTGAAACACACAGACTGTGGATAACTGTTCCCTGGGACCGGAGGGATTGATTTTTTGTTTTGACTCATATTGTTTGAAGATCTGTAACTCAAAGCAGCTCTTACGCCTCTGATGTCTCTGCTTGAACAGCTTAAAAGGTCTCAGGTCACTATACAGACCTGAGAAGCTGATTGGTGAGTAACGGCTCCTGGTAGCCAAACATCAACAGCTTGTGACTGAGTGAATTACTAAACAGTGATATTCGAACTTCAAGAGATGACAGGTATTGTAAAACCGTATCTTTAAGTGACATTAAGAGGCTTGGATTTTATAAAAACATTGCCTAGGAAAAAAAAGGGATCCTTTGCTTTATTTCAATATACTGACTAATTTGTGGATACAAAAAAACGAATTAAAACTTGTGTAAAAGGCACAAAAAGGAGAACTGTATTGACCAAATTGTTTCAGATTGAATACACGATTTAAAGGGACAGTCAACCTTGACAATAATGTGTTCCCTATCATTAGTTTGGTCCTTAATAAGGTCTCCTACCTGTGTCCCAGAACGCTGCTCACAACGGTGTGATTGTTATTTTCATAAGAATGCCGATGTTTGCCGTTTTAAAATGGCCCCCAACTCCTCCTCCAATGACATCACTCATGTCTCCTTTGCAAAACACTGAGCGGTGTCTCTATGGGCTCGCAAATAATCGTACCCCGACGCATGCGCATGCGCATTGTCAAGCCGGTGACGTCACTGCACAAGTTCACCCGGAACTTTTGTATGCCAATTTAGTTCCTAGGGAACAATTTGTCACTCGCACTCGCACAATCCCACCCGGGCTCGCCTCAAAATGCCCCAAAACCTCTAGCATCCATGTGGCCAGGATCATCCTCATGTGTATATATAAAACAGAAACCAGCACCCAGATACTCACATCTCTGACGCTCAAATCGATCGGGCTGGCTTCTGATGGTGCAAGCTTTAAAACGCTCCCCAACACTTCCGGTGGGGGTTTTGCGCATGCGCAGTTAATAGGTGCACAATGTGGTGACGTAATCAACGTCATAAACGTACACAGGCACGAAATTTGAAAAACAGAAAACGAAGAGGCCTGAGAATGAAGAAGACGGCGGTAGGAGCAGTTGGGGGGCCATTTTCAAACGGCAAACCTCGGCAATCATATGAAAATAACATTCAGACTGTTCTGAGCAGCGTACTGGGACACAGGTAGGAGACCTTATTAAGGACCAAACTAATGATAGGGAACACATTATTGTCAAGGTTGACTGTCCCTTTAAGTACATTTGTATTCATTCGCTGTATCTTCTTCTTTGGTATAATTCTCTGTTTTATATGAGGTATTTGAATATAAAAGCTTGCATACTGAGACTATTTGTATCAACTAAGTCAATTGTTATTAATTAAATGTATCAACTGAATTAATTGATTTTAACTCTAGTTGTATTTTTAATTCCCATATAGAATAGTAAGTGAAATTAAGACACCGGTGTCTGAAAAATATAGGAATAATTGTCAGAATTTTAGAGTGTTTAATAAATATTTTGATGTGTTTATAATTTGTGTGAAGATTTTTTATGTTCAAAAAAATTTTATGTTCAAATTTAAATATTTGAAGGTAACTTTCTAAAAGAACTTCTCTTAAAGTAAACCTCAGGCACATATGATTGGAAGAAGATATTTCTCTATTTTTCCTTGATTTTTTCCTTGATTTTAAAGTGATTTGATTTTGACTTTTAAAAAAACTTTTGATTCAACATAATATATATTTGTAAGGACATATTTAATAGCAGACAGCTCTTTGAGCGCCTCCTACAATCTCCCCTCTTTTTAACTTTTGTTACTGGTTACATTTTTTGGAGAGAAGTGTAACATTAGTGGGTGTGCATGGTGCTGCTGGAACCAGGCTCCTAGACAAACTTTGTTGATTGACCTATAGTAACCCCTATCATGCCCCCCCTATACCGCCGCCACCTATAATAAATTTATTAACCCCTATCCTGCCGATCCCGGACCCCGCCGCAACTAAATAAATGTATTAACCCCTAAACCGCCACTCCCGGACCCCGCCGCCACCTATATTAAACTTATTAACCCCTATCCTGCCCCCCCTACACCGTCGCCACCTATAATAAATTTATTAACCCCTATCCTGCCCCCCCTATACCGCCGCAACCTATAATACATTTATTAACCCCTATCCTGCCCCCCCTACACCTCCGCCACTATAATAAAATTATTAACCCCTAAACCTAAGTCTAACCCTAACCCTAACACCCCCTAACTTAAATATTAATTAAATACATCTAAATAAATTTAACTCTTATTAAATTAATTATTCCTATTTAAAACCAAATACCTTTAAAATAAACCCTAATATAGCTACAATATAAATAATAATTATATTGTAGCTATTTTAGGATTATTTTTATTTTACAGGCAAATTTCAATTTATTTTAACTAGGTACAATAGCTATTAAATAGTTATTAACTATTTAATAGCTACCTAGTTAAAATAAAGAGAAATTAACCTGTAAAATAAAAACTAACCTAAGTTACAATTACACCTAACACTACACTATACTTAAATAAATTATTCCTATTTAAAACTAAATACTTACCTGTAAAATAAAGCCTAAGATAGCTACAATGTAATTAATAATTACATTGTAGCTATTTTAGGATTTATATTTATTTTACAGGCAACTTTGTATTTATTTTAGCTAGTTAGAATAGTTATTAAATAGTTATTAACTATTTAATAACTACCTAGCTAAAAGAAATACAAAATTACCTGTAAAATAAATCAATGGGATGTCGAGCAGCAGCGAACATGAACTTTTGCTATGGTCAGACTCCCATTGATTCCTATGGGATCCGCCGCCTCCAGGACGGCGGTTTGAAAACCAGGTACGCTGGGCCAGAAAAGTGCCGAGCGTACCTGCTAGTTTTTTGATAAGTAGCAAAAGTAGTCAGATTGTGCCGTACTTGTGTGCGGAACATCTGGAGTGACGTAAGAATCAATCTGTGTCGGACTGAGTCCGGCGGATCGAAGCTTACGTCACAAAATTCTACTTTTGCCGGTGTAAAGGGCTTGATAACTTAGGCGAATCAGCCTCGCCACAAATACGCTGCGGAATTCCAGCGTATTTGAGGTTGACGGCTTGATAACTAGGGGCCATTATATATATATATTTATTTTTAATTTTTTTTTAGATACTCTGGTTAGATATGTCTTAAAAGGACATAAAACCCAAAATGTTTCATTCATGATTCAGACAGAGTATGCAATTTTAAACAACGTTCTAATTTACTTGCTTCATTATCTTGGTACCATTTGTTGATGAAGCAGCAATGCACTACTGGAGTCCGATGAATGCATTGAGTGAGCAAATAACATAAGGCATATACAGTATGTGCAGCCACCAAACAGCAGTTCCTGAACAAAACAAATTAGATAATAGAAGTAAATTGGAAAGTTGTTTAAAATAACATGCTCTGTCTGAATCATCACAGAAACAAAATTGGGTTTCATGTCCCTTTATTAATTGTCAAATATAAATGAGACATTGAGAAATGTTATGTCCTTGATTTAAGCACTAAGAAATTCCGATTATCCTAATATTTTGAAGGTATAATCTAGATTTTATTAAAGACACAGAGACGAGTATTTTTGCATTCTCTCTTTTTACTACTCAATGCAGCTTTTAAAAGTAACAGAATGACATAAACAAACATATTAAAACAGCATAGAAAACAGATAACCACAATAAGTAGCTAGAGATAGAGCTAACTTATAACTCCAAGAAAAAAGTGACCAATCAGAGAAGGAATAGTGACCATAAACTGTCCAATGAGCATCCAAACTTCCTCTTTCTTGACTGATGCTCACCAATGGAAAAATTTTTAGAACTAGTAACAGTCCAAAAAGTCCTAAACAGAACAAAACAAATGTATAACAGTTGAAAGTTTGATTGAAGAACAACTTGTGGGATAAGAACTTGATTGCAGAAGAAGACTTGGATTTAAGGATACTTGTAAGGTGAAAATCCTCTTGAACAGAAGGTACAAATCCCGATTTAAGGAAAGGATTTCTTTCAGATGGAAACTGTCAAAATAAGAAAAATAAGTAATAATAACCATATAACAATCCTTAAAGGGAGGGTATCAAACACAATTGAGGAGGGAAAATACTCGTCTCTGTGTCTTTAATAAAATCTAGATTATACCTTCAAAATATTAGGATAATCGGAATTTTATTACAAGACCAGAGACTCCTATTTTTGCAAGTTTAAAGCACATCAATCCTATCATAAACTATTTAAGAAAATAAGTTAAGTGAGGCATGTTGAATGGGTCTGAAATAGAATTGTTTAAAGGTAGAGTCTGAAGACCAATCTGCCGCATCCAAAATCCGCTGAAGTGGAGCAGACTTCAAAAAGGCTTTAGAAGCAGCAGAACCTCTAACTGAATGGGCTGAGAAAGAAATATCGATCCCAGCTTCTTTCATGACCCATTTAACCCATCTCGCTATGGAAGTAGAGGATACAGCAGCATGAGGGGGAATAAAGGAAATTAAAAGTTGGTTATTAGAAGGATTTCTAAAAGGTAAAGTTTTGGATTCGTAAGATTTCAAACATTCAACCACACAAAGGGAAGGTTCAGAAGGAAGGTAAGGGTAAAAGATAGATGTGGAAAGGGTTTTAGTTCTTCTTGAAATGAAGAAAGTAACACCCTCCGGAGAGAAGCGTTTAGCATTCCAGTCTAGGGCTTTAACGTCAGAAACTCTTCTGAAAGAAATTAGGCAAAGAAGAGTGGCGAGTTTAACTGTGAGTTGTTTAAAAGATAATGAGGCATTATGTGGCCAGGACTTAAAAAGGGAAAAAATTAAGTCCACATCCCAGAAAAATTCATGTTTAGGAACTGGAGGTCGTTTTAGTCTCATGGCTTTGAGGATTCTACAAACTAAAGGATGTTTACCTACAGGAACATTATTAACCAAAATATGCCTAGCAGAAATAGCTGAGCGATGGACATTGATGGTTCTATATGCTAAACCTAAATCAAAAAGGTGTGATAAGTAATTAATAATGTCAGTTAAATCTGAAGAAATGGGATCCAGATTCCTTTGCAAGCACCAGCTAGACCATTTAGACCAAGCGGCAAAGTAGCATCTACGAGTGCCCGGGGCCCAAGATTCCTGAAAGAGGGATCTTGCTCCAGCCGAAAGGCCTCGGAGAGCCCAGGGTCCCCTGAGATCGTCCATGCTACCAGGAGAAGAGAACCTTGAAGGACTAGATCGTGATAATTGCCCTCTGGATCCGTTAGAAGATGGGGAAGACAAGGAAGAAGAATTGGGAGATCTATGGACATTTCCAGAAGGGATGGATACCATGACTGTGTCGGCCAAAGAGGGGTCACAATCATTAGACGAAGGAGATCCCTGCGGACAATCGAAATTGTCCTCGGGATCATCGAGAATGGAGGAAACGCGTAGACTCCCAGACGCGGCCATGGATGGAGAAAAGCATCTATGGCAGGTGCTTCCGGATCTGGGCGCCAGCTGAAATAAGGAAGGATTTGAAAATTTGTCCTGGATGCGAAAAGATCCAAACAAAAGCGACCCCTGAGAGATTGGAGAGAGAGAAAAAGACTCCTGTCCAATTTCCAATCGCTGAAATCCGTCAAATGACGAGATCCCCAATCCGCCATTGAATTCGATTGTCCTGGAATATATTCTGCTCTGACTGAAATGTTCCTGTCCAAACAAAGATGGATAAAATCTTTGGTGATATTGGACAGATCCCTGGACTTGGTGCCTCCCAAACGATTGAGATACTGCACCGCAGATATATTGTCCATGCGCAGTAAAATAGAAACTGGAGAAGAAGACTTTGCAAAACTCTTGACTGCAAACGAGCCAGCCAATAATTCTAAACAATTTATATGAAAGCGTTTTTCTTCCAGAGTCCATTTGCCACCTGTGATGGAAGGACCGCAACGAGCTCCCCAGCCTGAAATGCTGGCATCGGATTCGATGATGAAATCCGGAGTTTTGCCAAAAATGGCTCTGCCGTTCCAGGCCTCTAAATGTGAAAGCCACCAAGAGAGTTCTTCTTTCGCTTCTGGAGATATGGGAATCAAATGAGAGTAGGAAAAACCTTTTCTCAAATGAAGGATTTTCAATCTTTGAAGTTCGCGATAATGAAGAGGGGCAGGAAAAATAGCCTGAATAGAGGATGAAAGTAACCCTACTATCCTGGCTATAGTTCTGATGGGGACTGAATCTTTGGATAAAGTTTTGGAAATCTCTTTCTTTATATTCTTCACTTTGTCTAATGGGAGACTCAAAGTGGAAAGGATTGTATCTATCTTGAAACCTAAAAAGATTAAAGATTTGGTAGGAACCAGAACTGATTTCTGTTTGTTTACTATGAAACCCAGAGATTCCAAAAGGGAAACTGTTGAAAACAGATGGTTCTGGAGTGAGAGGAAATTCTGGTCCATAATAAGTATGTCATCCAAATAAATAATTAGACGGACACCTCGAAGTCTCAACCAAGCTATTACAGGTTTGAGTAATTTTGTGAAAATCCAAGGAGCAGAGGATAGGCCGAAAGGAAGACAGGTGAAATTCCAAAACTGATCTTCCCAACGGAAGGTTAAAAATTTCCAGTGCTCTTGAGCGATTGGTACGGTTAAATAGGCGTCTGTGAGATCTAAACGAACTAACCAATCGTTTTCCCTTAGGCATTCTCTTAATAAGTGAATGCCTTCCATCTTGAAATGATGGTAAACAACGTAAGCATTTAAAGATTTCAGATTTATAACTGGTCTGAATTGGTTGTTTTTCTTTTTGACAAGAAAAAGATTGCTTAAATAACAATCTTGAGGATGATGGACCGGAAGAATAGCTTTTTTGGAAGAAAGGGAAAAAATTTCTTTTTGTACCAGAATTTTGTCTATTTGGGAAAAATGAATTGGTTGTGGAAATTTTATTTGAATGGGAAGGGAAATAAATTCTATGAAAATTCCTGATACCGCTTGAAGAACCCAAGGGTCGGAAGTGATTGAAGCCCAGTTTTGGGCAAATAAAGCGATTCTGCCACCAATTCTGTTTCGGGAAGAAGGGATTTGAGGGGGAACCAATAATCTTACCTGGAGCTTGTCTTGCTCTTGATCTACCCCTGAAGCCTCTTTGGTTCCAAGGGCGGCTCCTTGCTGGGAAGAAAGTTGTTGAGGTTGTAGGCTCTTGGAAACTTCTGCTGAATTGATATTGATGTTGGGTAGAATAATAGGGTTGATGGGACTGGTTATAATGAGACCTGGATAGGAATGGTTGACGGCCGGGAAAGCGGCCTCTGCCTCTCCCGGCCCTGTCAGAGAAACTCTGATTAGGGTAAAAAATCTTTTTAACAGAAGTTTTAACCTTATTGAGATTTGAAAAGGTGTTCACGTATTGATTGAGCTCTTTCAAATAAGAGTCACCAAATAACAACCCATTGTCATCCGGGGATATTTCATTGGAAGCGAAATCCGATATTTTTGGATCGATTTTTCGCAATATATTTCGTCGTCTCTCTAGGGTCATGGCAGCATTTGTATTGCCTATAAAGCATAGGAGCCGTTGGACCCATTCTCTGACAACATATGGATCCAATGGGGCATTCTCTGCAACACCCTGTTCTGAAAGTTCGAATAACTTGGTCAGGGGGCCTATGGAGTCTAACAATTTATCTTGACAAATCCTCCAGGATCTATCAATTCCTTTTTTAACTTTGTAACCTGGGGCACCAATGAACTTAAGGATTTTAGGGTCAACCTCAGGGGTGATTGATGCATTTTTAGGGAGTAATGGGCGAGGACATTCCGCTCTCATCTTATTGCGAGACTGTTTCTTTAAAGGTTTCCTGAGCTGGAAGTCGATAAATTTTGCCACCTCTATATTGGGGCACCATTCCGCAGAGCGGGGATGGTGAAGCTCATCAGGATTAAATCTTGGAATACCCAGACAATCTGTGAATTCTGTCTCCTCCTCAATATATTCTTTTAATTTTTTATGCATTTTCTTATGCCTTTTAATAGCAGGGGTATAATCTGAATTTTCAGATTCTACATCTAAAGAATCTGAGTTTAAATCTGTATAACTACCATCCTCAGAGTTGTTATCCTCAGAGGATGATTTTTCAACATTATTTTCATTTTCTTTAAATATTGTACTTGTGTTATTATCTCCCATTTGGACACCCCTGGGATTTGGGGTTCTGTTAGCAGCAGTTTTTGTTCCCTTGCTGCGAGGAATTGCGGTGTCAGACAAAAGCTGACGAGATTTTGTTATAAGCTTTTTGCTGGCAATTACAGAAATTGAGGGATTTTTTCTCTTTAAAGATTTTTTAGTTTCTTTAATGACCATTAATGAAGACATTTTATTGAAAAGATTGTTCATTGAAGAATCAATCATAATTTGAACAGTCTGTGCTGTTAAAGGAGGAGTACTTTCTGGGTTTTCAGACATTTTATAAACTGAAAAAAATTTTAATTTATAATTTAAATACAACTTTATAAAGTTCCTTAATAAATTAAAAAGCACAAAATTTAAATATATTAGGAAATATTTTGAACAAAATATCTAAATTACCATTAATTTATATATTAATAACACTTAGAGTGATTTAACAAATATAAAAACCGCTTAATAATGCAAAAGTAACTTGTGAAGTATTACCACAAGATGGCAATGTAGGCAAAGAAATGGTTAGTGAAATAAATTGCTTTTGTTTGTGAGGGAAGATGGCAACAAATGTTGTCGGTCGTGAGGTGAATCTAACTCAGACTGACTGGGAAGGCAAAACACGTCAGACTGAGGGGGCGGGAAGGAAAGTCCGGCCCACAAAATGGCGACCGGAACATTAGTGACAGAGGGAAATGGAGGAGAGAGACTGACTGATAAACAGTTCAGTCAGAAAAACGGAAACCGGAGGTAATGGGGTATTATTTTAACTGAAATATAAAACCGGAGGGGAAGTGGAATGTATTCTCATGTATATAAAAAGTAAATAGCCGAAAAAACGGAAGCAAATTTAAAACATTAAAACGTTTGTTAAATATAGCATAAGCCAAACAATGAAATGGGGCAAAATTATGCAAACTATGAGGAATAATAACTAAATGAAAATAAACAAATATATTGAATAAAACTATAAACTTTATTGGAGATAAAATTTATAATACTTATCTTGCTGAGCAGCAAAAAGAAAGAGGAAGTTTGGATGCTCATTGGACAGTTTATGGTCACTATTCCTTCTCTGATTGGTCACTTTTTTCTTGGAGTTATAAGTTAGCTCTATCTCTAGCTACTTATTGTGGTTATCTGTTTTCTATGCTGTTTTAATATGTTTGTTTATGTCATTCTGTTACTTTTAAAAGCTGCATTGAGTAGTAAAAAGAGAGAATGCAAAAATAGGAGTCTCTGGTCTTGTAATAAAATCTGCAGGAAAGATAATTTAAAAATATAGCTTGTGAGTCTATTTAACTAGATAGTTACAGAAAAATGTAATTCTGAAGATTTCCTGTTGTGTAATGCATAGGGGGTTGTACTCTTATAGCAAGCTTTTTTCCCTTTAATTTTCATTCTTCAAAGCTTGTATTGGAATGTTTCACCTTGTACCTGAGCAGTGTTGCTCTAATTTCATATCCCTGTGGTAACTTATTTATTATCAATAACTGTGCAAATTCAACCCAAAAATAGTTAAAGCCAATATTTAAGTTTTATTCTAAAAAACAAAAGTATGGGGATGTCTAAGTTGTCCATTTAACGAAAATTCTAAATTTAAATTCTGCACCCTATTTCACAATGTTCCATTAACTATACACAAGGACAACTAGTGAAAGATGTTCCATACTTCAGGATATTGTCCTTTTAAAAAGTAAATTAAAATTGCAGTGTCGGACAATTTTCTTATTCTCCCAGCCTCTTCCTTCTCTTTTCTTCTTGCTTTGCTCTTCTTAGTTTCAAATATTCTTCTATATAGCTCTAAGATCTTTCTTGCTCTAGAGACATTGTTTATATTATAGCTTATGATTGAATTGCATGGGTTTACTTCTGGACACTTATTGTTAATAGTTCGAGATTGGTCTCCCATTCATCGACTCATGTTGAACTTTTGCATAGTCAATCTTTTAGACCCTTATAACAGGCCAGGTTTTCATTATAGCTGAACCAGTGCACAGGTGAAATAATTAGCTAATGGGTGAGAGCAGGTTAGTAACCATGGTGTTACTGATCAGCTGATTACTTCACCTGTTCAGTAATAATGAAAACCTGGCCTGTTGGAGGTAGGTGAGGACCGCAGTTGTGAAACACTGCTTTATAAGACATATGCCAATGAGGATCCTACGAGACCAAGGCTCCACTAAAATAAATCATATGCTGTTGCTCCACTGACCATGTATTTTTTTTATATACAACTTTTTGTATTAGGTATTGGAACAATTCAATGGTAAAGTCTTCTGTTTTTGTTATGTGTATTACATTCAATAAAACAGTTAAAGTAAAAAAATAAAAAAACATTTAAAAATTAAAAACATTAAAGAAGGTTAAGCGTTTCATTTTGTATTAAATGGACACTTATAGCTATAATGTCATAATGCCATAGCTTTTGTGTGTTTAAATTAAAATGTAATAGATGGCTTTAGCAAAAGGTCTTTGCTACTGAATTTATTTTCATTGTTGTAACCAATTTATATGTATGAGAAATAAAAGTTGAATTCCATTTGCAGGTTTAACTTTCGCAGTTTACGCTGGGCCAAAGCCATGATGTACGCTATCGAAGAAATAAATAATCGAAATGACATTCTTCCTAATATTACTCTTGGTTACCAGATATTTGATACATGCTTCACCATCTCCAAAGCAGTGGAAAGTACCCTGACATTTCTGACTGGACAAAATGAAACACACCCCAACTTCCGATGCAGTGCTGGGGCTCCCCTTGCTGCAGTGATTGGAGCTGGAGGATCAGCCTTATCTATTGCCACTGCCAGAATCCTAGGACTGTACTACTTCCCTCAGGTAATCTCTCAGAACATTTTCCTAAATAATATACATTTTTTTATAAAATGCTACAAATATTAGTTACATATTTAATTTATCACTTGCTGATAATTATTGTGCAAATAAAACTTGTGAACATGAATGAAAATGCAGGTTTGTTATTAATCTGTCTTTCTTAAAGGGGCACTGTAGTCAACTTTTGTGTCATTTGAATGAAGGTAAACTCCCCAAACATTGATTTGTTATTATACTAGCAGAGACAAGTCCATCTACATAAGTAAAGAATCATCAGTTGTTGTTATTAGCCAGTGAGGATTAGCAGGACGCATACAACCAATACTACATTATTTATTTCAATTTAAAGTGACTGTAATTGCTATGTTTGTCTTATTGAATGCAGTATATCTACATGAACCTAATGATCAGTTCTAGTCAGGGGCCTCAATCTTCCCTCTATTAATACTTTAATAATACCACTTAACTCCATCTCGTCATTCTACTTCATTCTACCAGATATGTTTAATTCATGACACAGCAGGGGGTGCAGGAAATCAGAAACTGTCCTGCTGTATATATTCAATAGCAGAACAAGCTTACTTGTTTCATTCTAGGTTGTGTGCCCATCGACAATATGTAAAACAATAGAAACTGCATTTACATATTCTAGGCAAAAACAGACACATATGATCTTTATTTGTTTGTTTTAAGATATGGTAGTTTCTGATTGTCTGTACCACCCTCTGTGTCAATGGGGAAAAAAAATGCTCGGAAGAAGGGACGAAGGGGGTAAGCAGTGTAAATCTTACTTTTTCATATGAATGTTAGTACAATCTTCCTCTAAAGATGATAAAGATCACTGCATATAGTAATAAAGTACAATGCACCTATGTGATTTATATTTACAATTATTCAATTATTTAATTTCTAGTAGCTACATCTTCTAGTGACAACACCTGTGTGTCGTTTTCAGTTTAGTAGTATTTTCATTAAAGTTTTCTCTTGGATGCTTTTTTGTGAAGTCAGGTAATAATTTGGGTAACATATTATCTCTACTTTGAACAAACCTATATTTGAAATGTAAAAAATAATACTTCTAGATTAAATTAATTTTGTTCTATATTTCTTTGAAAGAAGTAGATCTTATTAGGAAATCAGGAACAACACGTGGGTGTTCACTGGGTTCATATATGCATATGTACCCTTAGTTATTTCTGATATATTTTGGGGTAAGCTCCAAGAATGGGAATCATTGACTGAAAGCAATTTGCAATTTAACATTTAGGTGATGTAGGAGAAACTAAAATTAACTACCAGCATAACACATGGTAGGATTGTTATCTTTAAATCTGTTTCATTATTGACTTCTTCATGGAATAGACTAGGTGACTCCAAGAAATATACAAAAACAAGTAGTAAGGCAATTTCCTCCAGTCCTTAATCTCAGTGATGCTAAGATAACCAACAGAAGGACACCAATTCCCTTTGTGTTTCTAATGCACTTATTAATGTCTATGTATATGGCATACTATATATATATATATATATATATATATATATATATATATTTCTTTAATACAGTTGGTGAGAGCTCATGATCCATTACTCCTGGGAATGACTCTTCCTTACCACTATGAGGAGGCAAAAATGTCCAAACCCCAAGAGCCCTATAAAACCCCTTCCACCTTACACATACCTCAGTCTTTACTTCGCATCTGCTGGAGGTGGTCGAAGAATGAAGATGTGCATTTGATTCTTCAGAAAGAGGTGTTTTCAGTCTATATTGAGGCTTGGTTTCCCATTAGAGTACAGTGCTTGTCAGAGGGATGTACATAGGGTATGGTTTGTGATTCTTTTTTCACCTCATGGGAGATAATTTGTCACAGGGACTTGTCTTTTGCCTCCCTCTACGTATCTACAATATACTCCTATTTCATTTTTTACTTTTGAGGTAAAATATCTTTCTTTTTTACATAGAGATGTTAAGGTGATATTTTCTAGTCAGCTTTTTACAGCTATACTGCATCACTTTCAAGTGTTTAAACATTTGGTTATTATGGCCCTTTAAATACAATGCTGTATACAAAATAAAATACAAAATAGAAAGTGCAAAGTTTAAATGTAATACATTTAATCTGAAGTAAAAAGTGATATAAAATAGATAGCACAAAGTGTTATCTCCTTCACATACATAAATGCAGGGAATGCCAATTTTAGAAGTAAAGCAAAATCTGCCTTTTGAAAATTTCGCTAGGGATCTCCCAGTGCTTGAGGATCATTTTGGAATATTTCACCTGAGCAGAGAGATTTTAACCTTTTAATGCCGTTATGCCGTTGTATTCCATCATCTAAAGCTTCCAATCATTTCTGTTCCTTTCGTCAGAATAAGGAACAAAAGGTTGACTCCTCTGCCCAGTCTGGAGGCCTAGTGCTAACTGGAACAAGTCAAAGCAGGCTAAAAAAAATCTCTCACCACTACTAAATATGCATGAATGTGCGGCCCCCTGATCCAGAAGTTCTGGTAGGGGGCAGGTTAAGTCTCTTTCTGAAGGTTTGTTTTCAGTCTGTTTCAGATCCCTGCGTTCTGAATATAGTATTCCAGGGATATTGAATAAGATTCAGAACAAGGCCTCACAGAGGATGTTTTTTTCTGTCCAATGTGCAAAGAAATCCTTTAAAAGTTCAAGCTTTTTTTTCAGTCTGTCTCAGATCTGGAAGCTATGGGACTGGTTGTACCAGTTCCTTTAGAGGAACAGAGGATTTTATTTTATTTAAATCTCTTCATTGTTTCACAAGAAGAAATGTACTTTCAGACTAGTTCTGCATCTGAAAGTTCTGAACAAGTTTGTAAGGATTCCATCTTTTAAAATGGAATCTATTCAGACTATTCTGCCTTTTGTTCGGCAAGGTAAGTTTATGTCCAAAATAAATTTAAAGGATGCTTACCATGAGAACATTACCAGTTTCTGAGGTTAGCCTTTCTTGACAAGCATTTTCAGTTTGTTGCTCTACCATATGGTCTGGCTACAGCTCCAAGAAAATATTTACAAAGGTTCTGGCTGCCCTTTTACCTTGTATCAGAATTCAGGGTAGTGCAGTGTTTCCTTACCTGGACGATATCTTTGTTCAAGCTCCATCTCTTCCTTTAGCAGAATCTCACACCATTTGACTTTTGTTTTTTCTTCAACAACATGGTTGGAGGATCAGTTTTCCAAAAAGTTCTTTGATTGCTTAAACATAGGTTCAGTCTCCATGAGGCTTTCTCTAACATTTCCCCTATGTTGCTATTTGTATGGATGTTCTAGGTCTTATGATTGCAGCTTCAGATGCAATATTGTTTACTCATTTTCATGAGACCTCTTCAGCTGTGCATGCTTCTACAATGGTACAGAGATTACACTTAGCGGCCTCAAAGGATATTTTAAGTCAGTCTCTAACTTGGTGGCTGGATCATCAGTTTATTATTCTAGGGGCTTCTTTTGCTCATCGTACCTGGACTGAGATCACTACAGATGCAAGTCTCTCAGGTAGGTGAGCTGTTTGGTGGTTTCTAAGAGCACAGGGAGATTGAGATCTTCGGGAGGCAAGGTTACCAATAAATGTTCTAGAACTCAATGCTATTTTCAGGGCTCATCAAGTTTGGCCTCTGTTAAAAAGAGATTAAAAAGAGATTCTCATCCCCATTTTCAAACAGACAATGTCACTGCATAAGCTTAAGTCAACAATCAGGGGGAACACACAGTTCCATAGCCATTAGGTAAGTGTCTTGAATTCACTTCCAGCTACACTGCTCATAGGTCAGATCTGGTCTCCACTCCGTTGCATAGGATAGCTCCGGGAGGTGCGGTTATGACAAACAGCATGTCATAATTTCAAAAGTGCTATAACATGGTACACACCCGCGGCCGAGTGAGCCGCAAACAAAATACAAAAAGGGCAAAAAGGCAGCACTCAAGGGAAAGTCAAATAAATTTTCAAGACTTTATTGAGTTATTTAAAATTGCACACTCCAACACCTGGAGGACAGAAGAAAAGAACAATCCTTATGCGTTTCATGCCCGTAGGCACTTAGTCATAGGATAAATACAACACTAATCTGCTTCCCTTTTTGTTGACCTCTCATCCAATCAAAAGGCTTCTGATTTTACATAATCAAATACGTCAGCAAAAAAGGGAAAAAAGGCCTCTATGTATCAAGCCGTCGACTTTCTTGCATTCAATGGCACCGATACGCTCACCTAAGATCACCTGACATCACCGCCGCGGACCTGAATACGTTCTCCAGAATTATCAAAAAAGCTGTCAAAAAGCCGCGCACCAAGTACGGGGCGATGAGCAGCGGAGTTTTGATAACTTACAGTCATCGATCTCGCTGCTCTTCGGCTTTTTCACAGCTTTCTTGCTACCCTGTCAATAAACACCGACACTATACTATACTGTTTACCCCCTATACCGCCGCTCCGAGACCCCCCGCAACTAAATAAAGTTATTAACCCCTAAACCGCTGCTCACGGACCCCGCCGCAATGCTAATAAATGCATTAAAGCCTTAACCCGCGCTCCAGGAGCCCACCGCCACCTACATTATACTTATTAACCCCTAATCTGCTGCCCCCTATACCACCGCTACCTACATAAAGTTATTAACCCCTATCCTGCCACTCCCGAACCCTGCCGCAACTAAATAAATTGTTTAACCCCTAAACCGCCGCTCCCAGAGCCCACCGCCACCTACATTATATTTATTAACACTACACTATAATTAAACAAATTCCCTAAATTAACTACAATTAAATACAATTAAATACAATTAAATACAATTAACTAAAGTACAAAAAAACAAACACTAAATTACAGAAAATAATAAAATAATTACAAAAATTTTAAACTAATTACACCTAATCTAATCCCCCTAATAAAATAAAAAAGCCCCCCAAAATAATAAAAAGCCCTACCCTATACTAAATTACAAATAGCCCTTAAAAGGACTTTTTGCGGGGCATTGCCCCAAAGTAATCAGCTCTTTTACCTGTAAAAAAAATAACAGTACAATCCCATCCGGAGCGTAGTGGGTCCATTTTCAAGACATCCAACGTGGAGCATCCTTCCAGGCCGACGACTACCCGATGAATGAATATTCCTTTAAATGACGTCATCCAATCGGAATTAAGGTAGGAAAAATCCTATTGGCTGATGCAATCAGCCAATAGAATTGAAGTTCAATCCTATTGACTGATGCAATCAGCCAATAGGATTTTTCCTACCTTAATTCCGATTGGCTGATAGAATTCTTTCAGCCAATCGGAATTCAAGGGACGCCATCTTGGATGACATCATTTAAAGGAATATTCATTCGTTGGGTAGTCGTTGGCCTGGAAGGATGCTCCGCGTCGGATGTCTTGAAGATGGACCTGCTCCGCTCCGGATTGATGAAGATAGAAGATGCCACCTGGATGAAGACTTCTGCCCGTCTGGAGGACTACTTCTGCCCGGCTTCGATGAGGACTTCGGCCCGGTTGGGTGAAGACTTCTCAAGGTAGGGTGATCTTCAGGGGGTTAGTGTTAGGTTTTTTAAGGGGAGATTGGGTGGGTTTTAGAGTAGGGTTGGGTGTGTGGGTGGTGGGTTTTAATGTTGGGGGGGGTATTGTCATTTTTTTTACAGGTAAAAGAGCTGATTACTTTGGGGTAATGCCCCGCAAAAAGTCATTTTAAGGGCTATTTGTAATTTAGTATAGGGTAGGACTTTTTATTATTTTGGGGGGGCTTTTTTATTTTATTAGGGGGATTAGATTAGGTGTAATTAGTTTAAAATTCTTGTAATTATTTTATTATTTTCTGTAATTTAGTGTTTGTTTGTTTTTGTACTTTAGTTAATTGTATTTAATTTCATTTAATTGTATTTAATTATATTTAATTGTAGTTAATTTAGGGAATTTATTTAATTATAGTGTAGTGTTAGGTGTAATTGTAACTTAGGTTAGGTTTTATTTTACAGGTACTTTTGTATTTATTTTAACTAGGTAGCTATTAAATAGTTTACTATTTAATAACTATTGTACCTAGTTAAAATAAATACAAAATTGCCTGTAAAATAAAAATAAACCCTAAACTAGATACAATGTAATTATTAGTTATATTGTAGCTAGTTTAGGGTTTATTTTATAGGTAAGTATTTAGTGTTAAATAGGAATAATTTAGTTAATGATAGTAATTTTATTTAGATCTATTTAAATTATATTTAAGTTAGTGGGTGTTAGGTTTAGGGTTAGACTTAGGTTTAGGGGTTAATATGTTTATTATAGTGGTGGCGGTGTAGGGGGGGTCAGATTAGGGGTTAATAAATATAATGTAGGTGGTGGTGGGCTCCGGGAGCGGCGGTTTAGGGGTTAAACACTTTATTTAGTTGCGGCGGGCTCCGGGAGCGGCGGTTTATGGGTTAATAAATTTAATGTAGGTGGCGGCGGTGTAGGGGGGGCAGATTAGGGGTGTTTAGACTTGGGGTACATGTTAGGGTGTTAGGTGTAGACACTATCATAGAAATCAATGGGATATCGAGCAGCAGCGAACATGAGCTTTCGCTGCTTTCAGACTCCCATTGATTCCTATGGCATCCGCCGCCTCCAGGGCGGCGGATTGAAAACCAAGTACGCTGGGCCAGAAAAGTGACGAGCGTACCTGCTAGTTATTTGATAAGTAGCAAAAGTAGTCAGTTTGTGCCGAACTTGCATTCGGAACATCTGTAGTGACGCATATGTAAGCATATGTAAGTGTTACGTCACTATATTCTACTTTTGCTGGTCTGTAGGGTTTGATAACTAAGACGAATCAGGCTCGCCACAAATACGCTGCGGAATTCCAACGTATTTGCGGTTGATGGATTGATAACTAGAGGCCAAAGTGTCTTGAATTCTCTTATGGGCAGAAACCAATTACTGTCTAGTCTCTATGATTCATATTTCAGGGGTGAGCAACTTTGGAAGCGGACTTTCTCAGTCATCAATCTCTACATCCAGGGGAGTGGCCTCTTCACCTTTGACCTAGAGGTTTCTCTGATTCAGTGATTGAAACCTTAATTCAGGCCCATAAGCCTGTAACTAGGAAAATTTATCATAAGGTCTGGAAGGCCTTTATTTCTTGGTGTATGGTTCACAATATTTCCTGGCATTCTTTCAGAATTCCTTGGATTCTGCAGTTTCTATCAGTTCTCTGAAGGGGCAGATTTCTGTACTTTTAGTCTTGTTTCATAGGAAAATTGGTAATCTTCTTAATATCCATGGTTTTGTTCTTGCTTTGGTTTGTATTAAAGCCAATTTCTTCTCCATGAAATCTTAATTTGGTGTTTTCCAGGTTCCTCCTTTAGAACCTTTGCATAAGGTGGATATTAAGCTGCTTTTTTTAGCCATTTATTTTACTATAATAGTTTCTGAGTTATCTGCTCCTTATCTTATTTTTCATCAGGATTAGGCAGTTTTGCAGACTACTTTTGACTTATTGCCTAAGGCTGTTTCTTCAGACAACATAAGCAGATATATTGTTGTCACTTCTATATTTTCTGATCCTAAGAATTCTTTAGAGAGATCTTTGCATAATCTGGATGTTGTCAGTGCATTGAAATATTACATTGGTGCTACTAAGAACTTTAGACAAACTTCTAGCTTGTTCATTCACTTTTATGGTTCTAGAAAAGGACTTTGGCTTCTTGGTTGAAACTTTCGATTCACAGGACTTTTTGGAAGTGAGTAAGCCTCCACTGCAATGGATTACTGCTCATTCTACTAGGTAAGTTGCCACTTGACCATATTTACAAGGCAGCTACCTTGTACTCTTTGAATACTTTTACAAAATTCTACCATTTTGATGTTTTCGCTTCTTCTGAGACAACCTTTGGCAGGAAGGTCCTTCATGCAGTCTCATCTTGATTTTTCTTGCCTGACTAATTTATTTTTTAAGTGCCTTCAATAAAAAAATGTATCGAGCTTGTGGATTTAATTTTTTGAGTAAAAATATATGTTTTTTTTTAAATCCCTTCCTTTATGTAATTGCTCGTGGACTCCACGGCTTGGGTATTAATTCCCAGGATTAATGGATCATGGTCTCCCACCACCTGTATAAAAGAAACATTGTGCTTACCTGATAAATTAATTTCTCTCATGGTGGTGAGAGTCCACAAGACCCCACCCTTTGTTTTTTGGTTATGTATTCTCTTTAGCTCATCTTTTTTTGTTCCCTGCTCCTTTATGGCTCTTAGTCCTTTTTATTACCTCACTTGCTTGGCTATACATTAGACTGAGGTATGTGTGAGGTGGGAGGGGTTTTATATGGCTGTTGGGGTTTGGGAATCTTTGCATCCTCGTAGTGGTAAGGAAGAGTAATTCACTTGAGTAATGGATCATGAACTCTCACCACCATGGATGAAATTAATTTGTCAGGTAAGCATAAATTATGTTTGTTTTACCATATGCAAACTTTTACCATATATGTACTTGTTACCATTTGTATAATTTTTACCATATACAGTATATACTTTTTAACATAAATGTACTATTTTTTACCATATACATACTTTTTACCGTATGCATACTTTTTACCCTATATGTACTTTTACCATATACATACTTTTTACTGTATACGTACTTTTTACCATATACATACTTTTTACTGTATACGTACTTTTTACCATATACATACTTTTTACTGTATAAGTACTTTTTACCATATACATACTTTTAACCATATACATACTTTTTACTATATACGTACTTTTTACCATATACATACTTTTTACCAAATATATACTTTCTCCTTATACATACTTTTTTTTTTACCACATACATACTTTTTACCAAATACATTCTTTTAACATATGCATAATTTTTACTAAATACATACTTTTTACCATAAGCATACTTTTTATTGTCTGCACATAATTATAACAATAGCATTTCAAGAGGGTTAAAACCTTTTTGGACAGTTCTTAATAAATATTTTTAACTACAGTAAGAATTTCCTCTCACCATGTCTAATTGTATTTATTTTACAGGTTGGGTATGCATCATCTTGTTCTGTTCTTAGTGACAAATTCCAGTTTCCATCTTTCCTCCGTACAATACCCAGTGACGTAACACAATCAAAGGCTATGTCAGAACTTGTCACATACTTTGGATGGTCCTGGGTGGGAACTATAGCAGCAGATGATGACTATGGGAAATATGGTATAAAGCTCTTTAAAGAAGAGGTGGAAAAACATGGGGTTTGCATTTCCTTTTCTGAAACCCTCCCTAGAATATATAACAAGGAATCAATAGACAAAATAGTAGAAGCTATAAGAAAATCTTCAGCTAATATCATTGTCATTTTTTCATCAGATATAGATCTCAGTTCATTAATGGAAGCCCTGGCACAAACAAACATAACTGGGAAAACATACATATCCAGTGAAGCCTGGACAACATCTGCACTAATTGCTAAGCCAGAGTATATTAATTTCCTTGCTGGAACAATTGGCTTTGCTGTTCGAAGAACAGAGTTACCAGGTTTTGAAGACTTTCTCTATGACATACACCCAGAGCATGGGACTGATGATCTGGTGTATGAATTCTGGGAGGAAGCTTTTAATTGTACTTGGCCAACAAACAGGGCATCGTTTTATACAAATATCAGTGCTGAAGCAACAGTTGCTGGAAGGAAAAGAAATATTTCCCCTGTCCTTTGTACTGGAAGAGAAAGGTTAAAAGACATTAAGAATACATATACAGATGTATCTCAGCTCCGCATCACATACAGTGTTTACAAATCTATCTATACAATTGCACATGCTCTTGATGATTTAGATAAATGTATTCAAGGCAACGGACCCTTCCCTTCTAAATCATGTGCACAGTTGCTTGATTTTGAACCATGGCAAGTAAGTATATTCCAGATGAATTAATTTCCTCTCTCCTACAGATAATAGTGTTTCAATTTTAATAAAAATAGGATAAACTCTCAATGGTGTCACTAACATTGACCCACTTTTATTTTTTAAGAACTTATAATATATATATATATATATATATATATATATATATATATATATAGTGGGCTCAAAATTTCAATTCTAATTCCACCCACACCACTCCCACTACTTCACCCCCTCTTTGTATATATTAAGCCATTGTGAAACATTTTGTAATATTATCTTTATTTTATACCATAAGAAATTAAATAATGCTACCTATAGTAATAAATTAACAAAAATAAGTTCATAGCAGTTAACTAGAGGTTCTAGGGAAGACAACAACTGTATAGAAAATGGAAGTTGTTGAATATAGAGAATGCAGAGAGTGCTGACAGTCACAGAAGGTCATAGCAGACCTGGATTTTTTTTATATATTTATCATCTCTCCCTTCTCTCTCTTAACTATCTTTCTCGACTAACTCCTCTCTTCGGTCTCTCTTTTTACCCTTTCCCTTATCTCTCAGGCCATATCTTCTCTTTATACTCTTTTTTTCACCTCTATCATATCTATACACCCTTTTTTCTCCATTCTCTCTTAAATTCTATCTTCTTCTCCACTTTCACTTTTTCTCTTCACTAGTGGGGTCCACTCATATTATAAGTTGAAAATAATGCGATCGCTCAAATACAATTGCATCTAACACTAAAACTTCTTACGTGACCTGAAAGGTTGTGTAAAGAGTTTGGCAGGACGAAACAGTTGTATTTAACTACTCTTTTAACACCTAAACCGCCACACCCCCACATCGCAAAATACCCCTCTACACTATTAACCGCTAAACTGCCACAACCCCACCACAAACTACCCCTTTACACTTTTGACCCCTAAACCCCCACAACCCCACCACAAACTACCTCTCTACAGTATTAAACCCTAAATTACCACAACCCAACCACAAAATACCCACTAATATCTAAGACTCCTAACCAACTAACCCCCTAACCTAACACTCCCTAAGTTACCCCAAAAATAAAATAACCTTACCTAAAAAAAAACAACCTAACAGTACCTTAAAAATAAAAAACTTAACCTTACGTTAAAAAAACAAACAAAAAAAACATAACCTTACCTGAAATATAAAATAACCTAACATTACAGAAAAAACTAATTACCAAAAAAAGTTATGATTTTTCTAAAACCCATTTAAAAAAAATAAATAAAAAAAAAATAAAAAAACTATCATCCAGATTACGAGTTTTGCATTATGAGCGGCTCAGTACTAACTTGCAAGTTATTTCCCCCGCTCACCTTTAATAGCGCTGCTATTACAGGTTTGCAGGCAATATGGCAGCGTTGAGCTCCATACCGCACACAAATACCAGCGCTGCTTTGAGCTGGCTTTACGTGCTTTTGCACGATTTCCCCATAGACATCAATAGGGAGAGCCGGCTAAAAAAAAAGCCTAACACCTGCAATAAAGGAGCGTAAAGCTCCGTAACGCAGCCCCATTGATTCCTATGGGGAAAGAAAAGTTATGTTTACACCTAACACCCTAACATAAACCCTGAGTCTAAACACCCCTAATCTGCCTCCCCCGACATCGCTGACACCTACATTACACTTATTAACCCCTAATCTGCCGCCCCCGATATCGCCGACGCCTACATTACACTTATTAACCCATAATCCGCCACCCCCGACATCGCCGCCACCTACCTACACTTATTAACCCCTAATCTGCTGCCCCCAACGTCGCCGCCACCTACCTACACTTATTAACCCCTAATCTTCTGCCCCCAACATCATCGCTACCTACCTACACTTATTAACCCCAAATCTGCCGCCCCCAACGTCGCCGCCACCTACCTACACTTATTAACCACAACAGCAAGGGTCCACAGCACCAAATAACGAGGAAAAGTTCTTGTGTTTATGTAATTTATTTAACTTTTAGCTTACAAAGAGCATGATTAAGGGTGAACAACCCGAAACGTTGCTTGTTTGCTGCTGTGTGCCTACATGCTTTTTGTAAGCTAAAAGTTAAATAAATGACATAAAGACAAGAACTTTTCCTTGTTATTTGGTGCTGTGGACCCTTGCTGTTGTGGATACATTAAGAGGTGTTTGCAGTGACCCTCTACCACCTGCACCAGGTAGTGTGCTGTTTGTCTATTCTGAACTGTTGTACACTTATTAACCCCTAATCTGCTGCCCCCAACGTCGCTGCAGCCACTATACTAAAGATATTAATCCCTAAACCTCTGGCCTTCCACATCACTAACACTAAATAAATATATTAACCCCTAAACCTAAGTCTAACCCTAACACCCCTAACTTTAAAATAATTAAAATAAAGCTAAATACAAATTAATATTATTACCTAACTAATACTTATTTAAAACTAAATACTTACCCGTAAAATAAAACCTAACCTGTCTTACACTAACACCTAACATTACACTACAATTAAATAAATTACATTAATTAAATACAATATACTAAATTACAAAACATAAAAAACACTAAATTACACAAAATAAAAAAGAAATGATCAAATATTTAAACTGATTACACCTAGTCTAATAGCCCTATCAAAATAAAAAATCCCCCCAAAATAAAAAAAACCCTAGCTTAAACTAAGCTGCCAATAGCCCTTAAAAGGGCCTTTTGCGGGGCATTGCCCCAAAGAAATCAGCTCTTTTACCTGTAAGAAAAAATACAAACAACCCCCCAACAGTAAAATCCACCACCCACACAACCAAACCCCCCAAATAAAATCCTATCTAAAAAAACTAAGCTCCCCATTGCCCTGAAAAGGGCATTTGGATGGGCATTGCCCTTAAAAGGGCATTTAGCTCTTTTTCCTTGCACAAACCACTAATCTAAAAATAAAACCCACCCAAGAAACCCTAAAAAAAACCTAACACTAACCCCCGAAGATCCACTTACAGTTTTTGAAGACCGGACATCCATCCTCAACGAAGCCGGGAGAAGTCTTGATGACGTCAATTAAAGGAAAATTCATTCTTGAAGAGCCAACGAAAGAAGAGGATGCTCAGCGCCGGATGCCTTATAGATGGAGCAATGCCCATCCAAATGCCCTTTTCAGGGCAATGGGGAGCTTAGGTTTTTTAGATAGGATTTTATTTGGGGGGTTTGGTTATGTGGGTGGTGGGTTTTACTGTTGGGAAGGTTGTTTGTATTTTTTTTTACAGGTAAAAGAGGTGATTTCTTCGGGGCAATGCCCCACAAAAGGCCCTTTTAAGGGCTATTGGCAGTTTAGTTTAGGCTAGGGTTTTTTATTTTGGGGGGACTTTTTTATTTTGATAGGGGTATTGGATTAGGTGTAATTAGTTTAAATATTTGATAATTTCTTTTTTATTTTGTGTAATTTAGTGTTTTTTTATTTTTTGTAATTTATTTAATTATATTTAATTAATGTAATTTATTTAATTTTAGTGTAATATTAGGTGTTAGTGTGAGCCAGGTTAGGTTTTATTTTACAGGTAAATTTGTATTTATTTTTACTAGGTAGTTAGTAAATATTTAATAACTATCTACTATTTATTCTACCTAGTTAAAATACATAGGTCTAGATTTAGAGTTGGACGGTAGCCGTGAAAACCAGCGTTAGAGGCTCCTAACGCTGGTTTTAGGCTACCGCCGGTATTTGGAGTCAGTCAGGAAAGGGTCTAACGCTCACTTTCCAGTCGCGACTTTTCCATACCGCAGATCCCCTTACGTCAATTGCGTATCCTATCTTTTCAATGGGATCTTTCTAACTCCGGTATTTAGAGTCGTGGCTTAAGTGAGCGTTAGAAATCTAACGACAAAACTCCAGCCGCAGAAAAAAATCAGTAGTTAAGAGCTTTCTGGTCTAACGCCGGTTTATAAAGCTCTTAACTACTGTGCTCTAAAGTACACTAACACCCATAAACTACCTATGTACCCCTAAACCGAGGTCCCCCCACATCGCCGCCACTCGATTACATTTTTTAACCCCTAATCTGCCGACCGCCACCTACGTTATCCTTATGTACCCCTAATCTGCTGCCTCTAACACCGCCGACCCCTATATTATATTTATTAGCCCCTAATCTGCCCCCCTCAACGTCGCCTCCACCTGCCTACACTTATTAACCCCTAATCTGCCGAGCGGATCTCACCGCTACTATAATAAAGTTATTAACCCCTAATCCGCCTCACTCCCGCCTCAATAACCCTATAATAAATAGTATTAACCCCTAATCTGCCCTCCCTAACATCGCCGACACCTAACTTCAATTATTAACCCCTAATCTGCCGACCGAATCTCGCCGCTACTGTAATAAATGGATTAACCCCTAAAGCTAAGTCTAACCCTAACCCTAACACCCCACTAAGTTAAATATAATTTAAATCTAACGAAATAAATTAACTCTTATTAAATAAATTATTCCTATTTAAAGCTAAATACTTACCTGTAAAATAAACCCTAATATAGCTACAATATAAATTATAATTATATTATAGCTATTTTAGGATTTATATTTATTTTACAGGTAACTTTGTATTTATTTTAACCAGGTACAATAGCTATTAAATAGTTAAGAACTATTTAATAGCTAAAATAGTTAAAATAATTACAAAATTACCTGTAAAATAAATCCTAACCTAAGTTACAATTAAACCTAACACTACACTATCAATAAATTAATTAAATAAAATACCTACAATTACCTACAATTAAACCTAACACTACACTATCAATAAATTAATTAAATACAATATCTACAAATAAATACAATGAAATAAACTAACTAAAGTACAAAAAATAAAAAAGAACTGTTACAAAAAATAAAAAAATATTTACAAACATCCGAAAAATATTACAACAATTTTAAACTAATTACACCTACTCTAAGCCCCCTAATAAAATAACAAAGACCCCCAAAATAAAAAAATGCCCTACCCTATTCTAAATTACAAAAGTTCAAAGCTCTTTTACCTTACCAGCCCTTAAAAGGACCTTTTGTGGGGCATGCCCCAAAGAATTCAGCTCTTTTGCCTGTAAAAAAAATGGAATTAGCTATTTATTAGCTATTTATTAGCTAGGATTAACTTTAGAGCACAGTAGTTAAGAGTTTTATAAACCAGCGTTAGACCAGAAAGCTCTTAACTACTGACTTTTTTCTGCGGCTGGAGTTTTGTCGTTAGATTTCTAACGCTCACTTAAGACAATATAAATTATTATTTATATTGTAGCTATATTAGGGTTTATTTTACAGGTAAGTATTTAGCTTTAAATAGGAATAATTTATTTAAGAAGAGTTAATTTATTTCGTTAGATTTAAATTATATTTAACTTAGGGGGGTGTTAGAGTTAGGGTTAGACTTAGCTTTAGGGGTTAATCCATTTATAACAGTAGCGGCGAGATTCGGTCGGCAGATTAGGGGTTAATAATTGAAGTTAGGTGTCGGTGATGTTAGGGAGGGCAGATTAGGGGTTAATACTATTTATTATAGGGTTATTGAGGTGGGAGTGAGGCAGATTAGGGGTTAATAACTTTTTTATAATAGCGGTGCGGTCCGCTCGGCAGATTAGGGGTTAATAAGTGTAGGTAGCTGGCGGCGACGTTGTGGGGGGCAGATTAGGGGTTAATAAATATAATATAGGGGTCGGCGGTGTTAGGGGCAGCAGATTAGGGGTACATAGCTATAATGTAGGTGGCGGTGGTGTACGGAGCGGCAGATTAGGGGTTAATAATAATATGCAGGTGTCAGCGATAACGGGGGTGGCAGAATAGGGGTTAATAAGTGTAAGGTTAGGGGTGTTTAGACTCGGGGTACATGTTAGAGTGTTAGGTGCAGACGTAGGAAGTGTTTCCCCATAGAAAACAATGGGGCTGCGTTAGGAGCTGAACGCGGCTTTTTTGCAGGTGTTAGGTTTTTTTTCAGCTCAAACAGCCCCATTGTTTTCTATGGGGGAATCGTGCACGAGCACGTTTTTGAAGCTGGCCGCTTCCGTAAGCACCGCTGGTATCGAGAGTTGCAGTGGCGTTAAATTATGCTCTACGCTCCCTTTTTGGAGCCTAACGCACTGAAAACCCAGCCATTCTGTGAACTCTAAATACCAGCGGTATTTAAACGGTGCGTGGGAAAAAAAAGCATGCGTAGCTAACGCACCCCTTTGGCCGCAGAACTCTAAATCTAGGCGATACAAACTTAGATGTGAAATAAAAATAAAACCTAAGATAGCTACAATGTAACTATTAGTTATATTGTAGCTAGATAAGGGTTTATTTTACAGGTAAGTATTTAGTTTTAAATAGGAATTATTTAGTTAATGATAGTAATTTTTATTTAGATTTATTTTAATTATATTAAAGTTAGGGGTGTTAGGGTTAGACTTAGGGTTAGGTTTAGGGGTTAATAACTTTAGTATAGTGGCGACGGTGACGTTGGGGGCGGCAGATTAGGGATTAATAATATTTAACTAGTGTTTACGATGCAGGAGTGTGGCGGTTTAGGGGTTAATATGTTTATTATAGTGGCAGTGATGTCTGGAGCGGCAGGTGGAGGCGACGTTGAGGGGGGCAGATTAGGGGCTAATAAATATAATATAGGGGTCGGCGGTGTTAGAGGCAGCAGATTAGGGGTACATAAGGATAACGTAGGTGGCGGTCGGCAGATTAGGGGTTAAAAAATGTAATCGAGTGGCGGCGATGTGGGGGGACCTCGGTTTAGGGGTACATAGGTAGTTTATGGGTGTTAGTGTACTTTAGAGCACAGTAGTTAAGAGTTTTATAAACCAGCGTTAGACCAGAAAGCTCTTAACTACTGACTTTTTTCTGCGGCTGGAGTTTTGTCGTTAGATTTCTAACGCTCACTTAAGCCAATATAAATTATTATTTATATTGTAGCTATATTAGATATATATATATTATATATATATATTATATATATATATTAAATATAAATCCTAAAATAGCTATAATATAATTATAATTTATATTGTAGCTATATTAGGGTTTATTTTACAGGTAAGTATTTAGCTTTAAATAGGAATAATTTATTTAATAAGAGTTAATTTATTTCGTTAGATTTAAATTATATTTAACTTAGTGGGGTGTTAGGGTTAGGGTTAGACTTAGCTTTAGGGGTTAATCCATTTATTACAGTAGCGGCGAGATTCGGTCGGCAGATTAGGGGTTAATAATTGAAGTTAGGTGTCGGCGATGTTAGGGAGGGCAGATTAGGGGTTAATACTATTTATTATAGGGTTATTGAGGCGGGAGTGAGGCGGATTAGGGGTTAATAACTTTATTATAGTAGCGGTGAGATCCGCTCGGCAGATTAGGGGTTAATAAGTGTAGGCAGGTGGAGGCGACGTTGAGGGGGGCAGATTAGGGGCTAATAAATATAATATAGGGGTCGGCGGTGTTAGAGGCAGCAGATTAGGGGTACATAAGGATAACGTAGGTGGCGGTCGGCAGATTAGGGGTTAAAAAATGTAATCGAGTGGCGGCGATGTGGGGGGACCTCGGTTTAGGGGTACATAGGTAGTTTATGGGTGTTAGTGTACTTTAGAGCACAGTAGTTAAGAGTTTTATAAACCAGCGTTAGACCTGAAAGCTCTTAACTACTGACTTTTTTCTGCGGCTGGAGTTTTGTCGTTAGATTTCTAACGCTCACTTAAGCCAATATAAATTATTATTTATATTGTAGCTATATTAGGGTTTATTTTACAGGTAAGTATTTAGCTTTAAATAGGAATAATTTATTTAAGAAGAGTTAATTTATTTCGTTAGATTTAAATTATATTTAACTTAGGGGGGTGTTAGAGTTAGGGTTAGACTTAGCTTTAGGGGTTAATCCATTTATAACAGTAGCGGCGAGATTCGGTCGGCAGATTAGGGGTTAATAATTGAAGTTAGGTGTCGGTGATGTTAGGGAGGGCAGATTAGGGGTTAATACTATTTATTATAGGGTTATTGAGGTGGGAGTGAGGCAGATTAGGGGTTAATAACTTTTTTATAATAGCGGTGCGGTCCGCTCGGCAGATTAGGGGTTTATAAGTGTAGGTAGCTGGCGGCGACGTTGTGGGGGGCAGATTAGGGGTTAATAAATATAATATAGGGGTCGGCGGTGTTAGGGGCAGCAGATTAGGGGTACATAGCTATAATGTAGGTGGCGGTGGTGTACGGAGCGGCAGATTAGGGGTTAATAATAATATGCAGGTGTCAGCGATAGCGGGGGCGGCAGAATAGGGGTTAATAAGTGTAAGGTTAGGGGTGTTTAGACTCGGGGTACATGTTAGAGTGTTAGGTGCAGACGTAGGAAGTGTTTCCCCATAGAAAACAATGGGGCTGCGTTAGGAGCTGAACGCGGCTTTTTTGCAGGTGTTAGGTTTTTTTTCAGCTCAAACAGCCCCATTGTTTTCTATGGGGGAATCGTGCACGAGCCCGTTTTTGAAGCTGGCCGCTTCCGTAAGCACCGCTGGTATCGAGAGTTGCAGTGGCGTTAAATTATGCTCTACGCTCCCTTTTTGGAGCCTAACGCACTGAAAACCCAGCCATTCTGTGAACTCTAAATACCAGCGGTATTTAAACGGTGCGTGGGAAAAAAAGCACGCGTAGCTAACGCACCCCTTTGGCCGCAGAACTCTAAATCTAGGCGATACAAACTTAGATGTGAAATAAAAATAAAACCTAAGATAGCTACAATGTAACTATTAGTTATATTGTAGCTAGATAAGGGTTTATTTTACAGGTAAGTATTTAGTTTTAAATAGGAATTATTTAGTTAATGATAGTAATTTTTATTTAGATTTATTTTAATTATATTAAAGTTAGGGGTGTTAGGGTTAGACTTAGGGTTAGGTTTAGGGGTTAATAACTTTAGTATAGTGGCGACGGCAGTATAGTTGGGGGCGGCAGATTAGGGATTAATAATATTTAACTAGTGTTTACGATGCAGGAGTGTGGCGGTTTAGGGGTTAATATGTTTATTATAGTGGCAGTGATGTCTGGAGCGGCAGATTAGGGGTTAATAACTTTATTTTTGTGTTTGCGATGTGGGAGGGCCTTGTTTTAGGATTTAATAGGTAGTTTATGGGTGTTAGTGTACTTTGTAACACTATAGTTATGAGTTTTATGCTACAGCTTTGTAACGTAAAACCCATAACTACTGACTTTCAGTTTATGGTACGGATCTTGTAGTTATAGGCTGTACCGCTCACTTTTTGGCTGGACAGGCAAACTCGTAATACCAGCGCTATGGAAGTCCCATTGTAAAATGACTTTTCAAAAGGTGCGGTAGTTACGTTGCGTGAAGGCCAAAAAAGTGTACGGTACAGCTGTACCTACAAGACTCGTAATACCGGCGGTAGGGAAAAAGCAGCGTTATACTCATAACGCAAAACCCGTAATCTAGCCATATACTAACACTAAACTACAACAATTAACCCCCCTAACACCAATTTACAAGTAACCCCCAAAAATGCAACACTATTAACTCCCTTGCTGCCACACTGCCAAACACAAATGACCCCGTTACAATGTTAACCCCCTAACTGCCCACATATCCCACCACGAGTGTACATGAGTATTGCAGATATTCATGGAAGCAAAAAATATGCAGCCAAATAAAAAGTAAAACATAGCAGATAATTCAATATTGATGTTGCCTAATATTGAATGCAGGCTTTAACTTAACCATTAATGTGAACTCATCGCATGTGTACAATCAATTGTTAATTATTAGTTTTAATAATTTTCTAATTAACATGATTCTATCTCTAAACACTTTATTGCAGTCATAAATTTGCATTTTTTTAGATTCAAATGGTTAACTGCGTTATTAAATTTTATTATTAATATAAAAAGGATTCCATTAATTATCATGTGACTTTACCATGTGCAAGAAATTTAACATTTAAAAAAGCTGTGATACCAGTCAAGAAATTCCACTGAAAAAGAGAGAATGAGAGAGAATTGCCAGCCAACATATGCCACTGAATAAAAAGAGATAAAAGAGAGAGAGATAAAAAGGGATTTCACACCAGCTTAAGGGTCAGGGAAGGAGGTGGTCCTCTCAAAAGAGTCTTAAAGATTTTAGATATGAAGGCAACAAGAGTAAACTGGGATGTCGATTGTTCTAAAACAGAGATTTTCATACCGTTGTTATGAACACAAAGGTATTTCCTTGAAAACTAAGGGGCATATTTATCACGCTCCGTATGGAGATTAAAGCCTCGTGTTTCTGTCGAGCCTTCAGGCTCGCTAGAAACACAAGTTATGAAGCAGCAGTCTAAAGATCGCTGCTCCATAACCTGTCCGTCTGCTCTGAGGGGGCGGACAGACATCGCCTTAAATCAACCCGATCCAATACGATCGGGTTGATTGACACCTCCTGCTAGCTTCTGATTGGCTGTGAATCTGCAGGGGGCAGTATTGCACCAGCAGTCCACAAGAACTGCTGGTGCAATGATAAATGCAGAGAGCGTATGCTATCGGCATTTATCGATGTGCGGCAGACATGATCCGCAATATCGAATCATGTCTGCTCGCACATTAATAAATAGGCCCCTTAATGAAAAAAATATCTTGAGCAAAACATGTATGATTTTTTGGAGTACACTATTGTGTTAATCATCATTTTCTATAATGTTTTCATGTATATATTTGTTGTATTTTTGTTGTTGCAAGCATTGCCCCAATGTGAGGCTCTGATTATCTCACTCACATGAAATTCTTTAATTTTGCCTCTTGCACATGCTCATTTTCCAGTTAAAATGCTGCTTGCAGGAAGCAGTTTGGAAGCATTTCTTTACTCACATTTAAGTAGATTGATTTTGCCCCTTTAAAAATACATGATTGGTGCAACATTTTATTAAGTCATTTTGGTCTTAGGGAATTTTTTGGAAGAAAAATATGTGGTAAGCTTTTTAACAGGAATATATCTCTTTAAAATATTCTTATTTAATCAACATCCCATTAAAAAAACATAGCTTGGCAGTTGGAGTCTAGGGCGGAGCAATACTAGATAGAGTTGGGTGGTTAGGGGGCATGACTGACTGACTGGGCACAGTCTGGGCATGTCTTGGTTTGGATGTCTGTGGGTTTGGTTTGGACACCCCAAGTTTGATTGATCATAATTGGGTCAAAACGAGAGTAGAGTGAAACTGCAGAAGAGAGCCATTAAATCAGAATAATCCTGCAAATCGCAGAACGATTAGGAGCACTGAAATAAGTTAGATGAAAATAATAATCAATATGGTTACAAGATTCCAAACTCAAAATGTATAATGTTAATTTAAAGTTGATACATAAAGAATGTTAGATTTAGTCTGAAGCCAAACTACTGGCTAGATTACGAGTTTTTGTTGGTAAGGCTTGCGTTGCTAACGAGCCTTTTTTTCCCACCGCTCCCTTAAGACAACGCTGGTATTACAGGTTTCTTTAAACCTGGCGTTAGCCGCAAAAAGGTGAGCGTAGAGCAAAATTTAGCTCCACATCTCACCTCAATACCAGCGTTGCTTAAGTCAGCGGTGAGCTGGCTAAACGTGCTCGTTCACGATTTCCCCATAGGAAACAATGGGGCTGAGCTGGCTGAAAAAAACACCTGCAAAAAAGCAGCGTCCAGCTCCTAACGCAGCCCCATTGTTTCCTATGGGAAAGGAATTTTATGTCTGCACCTAACACCCTAACATGAACCCTGAGTCTAAGCACCCCTAATATTACACTTATTAACCCCTAATCTGCTGGCCCCGCTATCGCTGACACCTACATTATATTATTAACCCCTAATCTGCCGCTCCGGACACCGCCACCACCTACATTATCCCTATGAACCCCTAAACTGCTGCCCCCAACATCGCTGACACCTACATTATATTTATTAACCCCTAATCTGCCCCCCCAACGTCGCCGCAACTATATTAAATTTATTAACCCCTAAACCTAAGTCTATCCCTAACCCTAACACCCCTCTAACTTAAATATAATTTAAATTAAACGAAATAAATTTACCATCATTAAATAAATTAATCCTATTTAAAACAAAACACTTACCGATAAAATAAACCCTAAGCTAGCTACAATATAACTAATAGTAATCTTAGGATTTATATTTATTTTACAGGCAACTTTGTATTTGTTTTATCTAGGTAGAATAGTTATTAAATAGTTATTAACTATTTAATAACTTCCTAGTTAAAATAAAGACAAATATACCTGTAAAATAAATCCTAACCTAAATTACAATTACACCTAACACTACACTATAATTAAACTAATTACCTAAACTACCTACAATTAATTACAATTAAATTAAATAAACTAAATTACGGGAAAAAAACACTAAATTACAGGAAAAAAAGAATTACAAGAATTTTAAACTAATTACACCTAATCTAATCCCCCTAATAAAATAAAAAAGCCCCCCAAAATAATAATATTCCCTACCCTATACTAAATTACAAATAGCCCTTAAAAGGGCCTTTTGCATGGCATTGCCCCAAAGTTATCAGCTCTTTCACCTGTAAAAAAAATACAATACCCCCCCAACATTAAAACCCACCACCCACACACCCAACCCTACTCTAAAACCCATCCAATCCCCCCTTAAAAAAACCTAACACTACCCCCCTGAAGATCTCCCTACCTTGAGCCGTCTTCACCCAGCCGGGCACAAGTGGACTTCCAGAGGGGCAGAAGTCTTCATCCGATCCGGGCAGAAGAGGTCCTCCAAAAGGCAGAAGTCTTCATCCAGACGGCATCTTCTATCTTCATCCATCTGGAGCGGAGCGGGTCCATCTTCAATCCAGCCGACGCTGAGCCATCCTCTTCCATCGACGTCCTAACGAAGAATGAAGGTTCCTTTAAATGATGTCATCCAAGATGTCGTCCCTTGAATTCCGATTGGCTGATAGGATTCTATCAGCCAATCAGAATCAAGGTAGGAAAAATCCTATTGGCTGATCCAATCAGCCAATAGGATTGAAGTTCAATCCTATTAACTAATAGTTATATTGTAGCTAGCTTAGGTTTTATTTTTATTTTACAGGTAAGTTTGTATTTATTTTAACTAGTTAGACTAGTTAGTAAATAGTTATTAACTATTTACTAACTACATAGTTAAAATAAATGCAAACTTACCTGTGAAATAAAAGTAAAACCTAAGCTGTCTTACACTAAAACCTAACATTACAAAAATATAAAAACGAACGGCTAGATTACGAGTTGTGCAATAGACTGAAAAAGCAGCGTTAACAGGTCCTAACGCTGCTTTTTCCCTACCGCTGCTATTACGAGTCTTGCAGGTTTAGGGTCACCGCACACTTTTTTGGCTTTACCGCAAAACGACTTACATAAACTTCGTAAAGTCTTTTTTCTATGGGACTTCTATAGCGCCGGGATTACGAGTCTGTCCTGGGAGGCCAAAAAGTGAGCGGTACACCCTAGTGACCCTACCCCTTCAAGAGTCCTAACACATTTAAAAGTCAGTAGTCAAGAGTTTTATTGTACAACGCCGTAACATAAAACTCATAACTAAAGTGCTAAAAAGTACACTAACACCCATAAACTACCTGTTAACCCCTAAACCAAGGCCCTCCCGCATTGCAAACACTAATATAAATTTTTTAACCCCTAATCTGCCTCTCCGGACACCGCCGCCACCTACATTATATTTATGAACCCCTAATCTGCTGCCCCCAACATCGCCGACACCTACATTATATTTATTAACCCCTAATCTGCCGCCCCCAATGTCGCCACAACCTACCTACACTTATTAACCCCTAATCTGCCGCCTCCAATGTCGCCGCCACTATAATAAACATATTAACCCCTAAACCGCCGCACTCCCAAATCGCAAACATTAGTTAAATATTATTAACCCCTAATCTGCCGTCCCTAACATAGCCGCCACCTACCTACATTTATTTACCCCTAATCTGCCGCCCCCAACATCGCCGCCACTATACTAAATGTATTAACCCCTAAACCTAAGTCTAACCCTAACCCTAACACCCCCTAACTTAAATATAATTTAAATAAATCTAAATAAAATTACTATCATTAACTAAATTATTCCTATTTAAAACTAAATACTTACCTATAAAATAAACCCTAAGATATCTACAATATAACTAATAGTTACATTGTAGCTAGCTTAGGGTTTATTTTTATTTTACAGGCAAGTTTGTATTTATTTTAACTAGGTAGTATAGTTATTAAATAGTTATTAACTATTTAATAACTACCTAGCTAACATAAATACAAAAGTACCTGTCAAATAAAACCTAGCCTAAGTTACAATAACACCTAACACTACAGTATAATTGAATAAATTAACTAAATTACCAACAATTAAATAAATTAAAATAAATTAGCTAAAGTAGAAAAAAAACACACTTAATTACAGAAAATAATAAACAAATTACAAGATATTTAAACTAATTACACCTAATCTAATAGCCCTATCAAAATAAAAAAAGCCCCCCCAAAATAAAAAAAAACCCTAGCCTAAACTAAACTACCAATAGCCCTTAAACGGGCCTTTTGCGGGGCATTGTCCCAAAGTAATCAGCTCTTTTACCTGTAAAAAAAACAAACAAACAACCACCCAACAGTAAAACCCACCACCCACACAACCAACCCCCCAAATAAAATACTATCTAAAAAAACCTAAGCTCCCTATTGCCCTGAAAAGAGCATTTGGATGGGCATTGCCCTTAAAAGGGCAGTTAGCTCTTTTGCGGCACAAACCCTAACCTAAAAATAAAACCCACCCAACACTAACCCCTGACGATCGACTTACAGTTGAGAAGACCGGACATCCATCCTCAAGGAAGCGGCAGAAGTCTTCATCCAACCGGGCCGAAGTCCTCAACAAAGCCGAGAGAAGTCTTCATCCAAGCCGGGCAAAGTGGTCCTCCAGACGGGCAGAAGTCTTCATCCAGATGTCATCTTCTATCTTCATCCATCTGACGTGGAGCAGCTCAATCTTCAAGGCATCTGACGCGGGAATCCTCTTCTTCATCCTCTTCTTCTGACGGACTAACGACGAATAAAGGTTCCTTTAAGTGACATCATCCAAGATGGCGTCCCTTAGATTCCGATTGGCTGATAGAATTCTATCAGCCAATCGGAATTAAGGTAGAAAAAATCCTATTGGCTGATACAATCAGCCAACAGGATTGAGCTTGCATTCTAATGGCTGTTCCAATCAGCCAATAGAATGCAAGCTCAATCCTATTGGCTGATTGGATCAGCCAATAGGATTGAACTTCAATCCTATTGGCTGATTGCATCAGTCAATAGGATTATTTCAACCTTAATTCCGATTGGCCAATCGGAATCTAAGGGACGCCATCTTGGATTACGTCACTTAAAGGAACCTTCATTCGTCGTTAGTCCATCGGAAGAAGAGGATGCTCCGCATCGGATGTCTTGAAGATGGAGCCGCTCCGTGTCAGATGGATGAAGATAGAAGATGCCGTCTGTATGAAGACTTCTGCCCGTCTGGAGGACCACTTCGCCTGGCTTGGATGAAGACTTCTCCCGGCTTCGTTGAGGACTTTGGCCCGGTTGGATGAAGACTTCTGCCGCTTCCTTGAGGATGGATGTCCGGTCTTCAGAACTGTAAGTCGATCTTCAGGGGGTTAGTGTTAGGTTTTTTTAAGGGTGTATTGGGTGGGTTTTATTTTTAGGTTAGGGTTTGGGCCACAAAAGAGCTAACTGTCCTTTTAAGGACAATGCCCATCCTAATGCCCTTTTCAGGGCAATGGGGAGCTTAGGATTTTTTAGATAGTATTTTATTTGGGGGGTTGGTTGTGTTGGTGGTGGGTTTTACTGTTGGGGGGGTTGTTTGTATTTTTTTTTTACAGGTAAAAGAGCTGATTACTTTGGGGCAATGCCCCCCCTTTTTTATTTTGATAGGGCTATTAGATTAGGTGTAATTAGTTTAAATTAATTCGTTTTTTTTTTTTACTTTAGCTAATTTAATTTAATTTATGTAATTGTTGTTAATTTAGTTAATTTATTTAATTATAGTGTAGTGTTAGGTGTTATTGTAACTTAGGTTAGGTTTTATTTTACAGGTACTTTTGTATTTATTTTAGCTAGGTAGTTATTAAATAGTTAATAACTATTTAATAACTATTCTACCTAGTTAAAATAAATACAAACTTGCCTGTAAAATAAAAATAAACCCTAATCTAGATACAATGTAACTATTAGTTATATTGTAGCTATCTTAGGGTTTATTTTATAGGTATTTAGTTTTAAATAGGAATAATTTAGTTAATGATTTTATTTAGATTTATTTAAATTATATTTAAGTTAGAGGGTGTTAGTGTTAGGGTTAGACTTGGGTTTAGGGGTTAATACATTTAGTATAGTGGCGGTGACGTTGGGGGCGGCAGATTAGGGGTTAATAAATGTAGGTAGGTTGCGGCGATGTTAGGGATGGCAGATTATGGGTTAATAATATTTAACTAATGTTTGTGAGGCGGGAGTGCGGCGGTTTAGGTGTTAATATATTTATTATAGTGGCGGCGACGTTGGGGGCAGCAGATTAGTGGTTAATAAGTATAGGTAGGTTGCGGCGACATTGGGGGCAGCAGATTAGGGGTTCATAAATATAATGTAGGTGGCGGCGGTGTCCGGTGCGGCAGATTAGGGGTTAATATAATGCAGGTGTTGGAGATGTTGGGGGCGGCAGATTAGGGGTTAATAAGTGTAACATTAGGGGTGTTTAGACTCTGGGTTCATGTTAGGGTGATAGGTGTAAACAAAAATTTTATTCCCCCATAGGAATCAATGGGGCTGCGTTACTGAGTTTTATGCTGCTTTTTGGCAGGTGTTAGACCTTTTATCAGCCTGCTCTCCCCGTTGATTATTATGGGGAAATCGTGCACGAGCACGTACGACCAGCTCACTGACTTAAGCAGCGCTGGTATTGGAGTGTGGTAAGGAGCAAAATTTTGCTCAACGCTCACTTCTTGCCTTTTAACGACGGGTTTGTAAAAACCCGTAATACCAGCGCTGCAGGTAAGTGAGCAGTGAGAGAAAACTGCTCGTTAGCACCACACAGCTCAAAACGAAAAACTCGTAATCTGGCCGAAACATTACAAAAAATAAAAAACACTAAAATTACAACAAAATTATTCAAAACAATAAAAATTATTCATATTCTAATACCCTGTTTAAAAAAAAAAAAAAAAACACCCCAAAATAAAAAACCCTAATCTATAATAAACTACCGAGAGCCCTTAAAAGGGCCTTTTGTAGGGTATTGCCCTAAAGAAATCAGCTCTTTTTCTACAAAAGAAAAACAAACACCCCCTAACAGTATACAAAACCCCACCCCCCAAACCTACAAAATAAAAATAAAGTAAAACCTAATCTACCCATTGCCCTGAAAAGGGCATTTGTATGGTCATTCAGCTCTTTTGCTGCCCATTAAAAATAAAAAAATGGCTATTCTAAAAAAAAAACACCCCAAAAAAAAACAAAAACAAAAAACAATACACAAAATAGCAAAGTATCCAAAATAATAAAAATTATTGCTATTCTAATACCCCGTTTTTAAAAAAAAAAAAAAAAAAACACCCCAAAATAAAAGAGGCCTTTTGTAGGGACTTTTGTAGGGCATTGCCCTAAAGAAATCAGCTCTTTTTCTAAAAAATAAAAACAAACACCCCCTAACATTACAAACCCCCACTCCCCCAAAATCCACAAAATAAAAAACCTAACTTCGAATCATCCAATAGGAATGAGAGCTGCTTAAATCCTATTGGCTGATTTGAACAGCCAATAGGATTTTAGCAGCCCTAATTCCTATTGGCTGATTTAAATGTTTCACCCAATAGGAATGCAATGGTACCTTGCATTTGAATCCTCAGTGTGTGGTGGACGATCGCATGAAGAGGATCTCCACGTCGGATCAATGGACCTCCGCTTTGGACCTTTGCCTGGACCTCCGCCTCCGCACATCGTCCGATCCGCCTCCGCAGGGATGAAGAAGATGCCGGTCCTGCGATGGATGAAAAGACAATATAAGAAGACAGATGCGCCACATGGCCCAATATTGTTTGGTACAGAGAAAGAATTGTTATGTGTGTCAGATACACTCACATGTGATGAAGCACCTCTAGTAGTGCAAATGGAGTGGTCTGGGGTCAATCACAGTCACCCAGAAGACTGGCCTCCCGAAGATGTTTGGGAATCTGTGAATAGTGGTAGATAACACAGGGTGGCTATATGGCCTAGTACTGTTTGACCCAAGCAGGATGAAATTAAGTATTTAAAATGCACTCACATTTGTTGAAGCATCTCCTTTGATGCTGTAGGAGCAGGCTGGGATCAATATAGTCACCCAACAGACTTAATCACAGGTAGTGGGGGAACTCCAGAAGTACAGTGAAGAAAATTGGTAAAATGTCATGTTTCCAAAAAATATATTGTGGCAGCAAGTGGTAAAAGTAATCAACTTACTTTATTAAAACTGTTAAAAACAAGTAGCGTTTCTCCGCCACCAGTGGCTGTTTCATCAGGCTTAGTAAAATAGGTAACAAACACTTGCTATATATGCCATACAAACAAATTAGGTTAATTGGCAACTCCTGGTGAGGGAGTTGCCTAAAGATAACACTCAGGTAAGTAGTGACCAATCAAAAAGGAGTTTCATGTAGTGACATCACCATGTAAACATTGCAATAATGGTTAATCCTATGACAGATAGCAATATTTAGACATTGTATTCACAGGTATAAAGATTTGGCATTCATATATGCTAACAATATATATATAACTAACAATTAAAAAATTGAGAAACATTTGGAAAACCTTTACATATTGAATGGACCCATGTGTGTTTTATGGGACATGAGAGTGCAGTTGGGCACGCTGCAAAATGTGTATCTGTGTAAAAATCTTCTCAAGTGATATTAGTAGTGTGAGAAGAGGTAGCTTGCAAACTTAGTCTAAGTTAATCAGTTGTGAATATGCACAATCTAACGACTTCACATATACCCATAAACAAAATAACACTTGTGCTTGATCGTGAAACACTATTATAGCAATGACATCAGACTTCCAAATGTTACTTACTAAAGAGGTGTTAGATACTAGTATCATTGTGTGTAAAATGATTTTGGCGTCTGACAGTCTGCTCTGCGAATGTGTGAGCGTAAGATGAATCAGACTCATGTCAGTTGAGTGGCGTCTGAGAATAGGATTAGTCTGATGATTGGGCAATGGAACAGTGTTGTCAAACAAGGGGCGGGGCTAGCGCGGAATGTAGATTTAAGAGTGTGTCGGAATGTCATAATTAACAGCATGTATGTGGCATGATGGAAACATTAATCACAATATGGGGTACAGCAATACCACAGTATACGACATGCGAGGATAGGGCTTCTCCAGAAGTTCGACAGTGTGTGATTAAACATTAACGGCTAGATTTAGAGTTTTGTCGGTAACGACCCGAAAAGCTAACGCCGGCTTTTTTCTGGCCGCACCATAAAAATAACTCTGGTATTGAGAGTCCACATAAAGGCCGCGTTAGGCTCCAAAAAAGGAGCGTAGAGCATATTTAACGCAGCTTCAACTCTCGATACCAGAGTTGCTTACGCAAGCGGCCAGCCTCAAAAACGTGCTCGTGCACGATTCCCCCATAGAAAACAATGGGGCTGTTTGAGCTGAAAAAAACCCAAACACCTGCAAAAAAGCCGCGTTCAGCTCCTAACGCAGCCCCATTGTTTGCTATGGGGAAACACTTCCTACGTCTGCACCTAACACTCTAACATGTACCCCGAGTCTACACACCCCTAACCTTACACTTATTAACCCCTAATCTGCCGCCCCCGCTATCGCTGACCCCTGCATATTATTATTAACCCCTAATCTGCCGCTTCGTAAACCGCCGCTACTTACATTATCTCTATGTACCCCTAATCTGCTGCCCTAACATCGCCGACCCCTATATTATATTTATTAACCCCTAATCTGCCCCCCACAACGTCGCCTCCACCTAACTACACTTATTAACCCCTAATCTGCCGAGCGGACCACACCGCTATTATTATAAAGTTATTAACCCCTAATCCGCCTCACTAACCCTATAATAAATAGTATTAACCCCTAATCTGCCCTCCCTAACATCGCCGACACCTAACTTCAATTATTAACCCCTAATCTGCCGACTTGAGCTCACCGCTATTCTAATAAATGTATTAACCCCTAAAGCTAAGTCTAACCCTAACACTAACACCCCCCTAAATTAAATATAATTTTAATCTAACGAAATTAATTAACTCTTATTAAATAAATTATTCCTATTTAAAGCTAAATACTTACCTGTAAAATAAATCCTAATATAGCTACAATATAAATTATAATTATATTATAGCTATTTTAGGATTAATATTTATTTTACAGGTAACTTTGTATTTATTTTAACCAGGTACAATAGCTATTAAATAGTTAAGAACTATTTAATAGCTAAAATAGTTAAAATAATAACAAATTTACCTGTAAAATAAATCCTAACCTAAGTTACAATTAAACCTAACACTACACTATCATTAAATTAATTAAATAAAATATCTACAATTACCTACAATTAAACCTAACACTACACTATCAATACATTAATTAAATACAATATCTACAAATAACTACAATGAAATAAACTAACTAAAGTACAAAAAATAAAAAAGAACTAAGTTCATCCAACCCAAGCGGGGGCTAGACATCCACTGAAGAAGTCCAGAAGAGGGTCCAAAGTCTTCATCCTATCCGGGAAGAAGAGTAGATCCGGACCGGCAACCATCATCTTCCAAGCGGCATCTTCTATCTTCATCCGATGAGGACCGGCTCCATCCTGAAGACCTCCACCGCGGACCCATGTTCATCCGGCGACGTCCAACTGAAGAATGACGGTTCCTTTAAGGGACGTCATCCAAGATGGCGTCCCTCGAATTCCGATTGGCTGATAGGATTCTATCAGCCAATCGGAATTAAGGTAGGAATATTCTGATTGGCTGATGGAATCAGCCAATCAGAATCAAGTTCAATCCGATTGGCTGATCTTGGATGACGTCCCTTAAAGGAACCGTCATTCTTCAGTTGGACGTCGCCGGATGAAGATGGGTCCGCGGTGGAGGTCTTCACGATGGAGCCGGTCCTCATCGGATGAAGATAGAAGATGCCGCTTGGAAGATGATGGTTGCCGGTCCAGATCTACTCTTCTTCCCGGATAGGATGAAGACTTTGGACCCTCTTCTTCAGTGGATGTCTAGCCCCCGCTTGGGTTGGATGAAGATATCGGAGCCAGGACGGATCGGTGTGATACCCGGTGAGGTGAAGACAAGGTAGGATGATCTTCAGGGGCTTGGTGTTAGGTTTATTTAAGGGGGGTTTGGGTTAGATTAGGGGTATGTGGGTGGTGGGTTGTAATGTTGGGGGGGGTATTGTATGTTTTTTTTTACAGGCGAAAGAGCTGAATTCTCTGGGGCATGCCCCGCAAAGGGCCCTGTTCAGGGCTGGTAAGGTAAAAGAGCTTTGAACTTTAGTAATTTAGAATAGGGTAGGGCATTTTTTTATTTTGGGGGGCTTTGTTATTTTATTAGGGGGCTTAGAGTAGGTGTAATTAGTTTAAAATTGTTGTAATAATATATTTTTTTATTTTTTGTAACTTAGTTCTTTTTTATTTTTTGTACTTTAGTTAGTTTATTTCATTGTAGTTATTTGTAGGTATTGTATTTAATTAATGTATTGATAGTGTAGTGTTAGGTTTAATTGTAGGTAATTGTAGGTATTTTATTTAATTAATTTATTGATAGTGTAGTGTTAGGTTTAATTGTAACTTAGGTTAGGATTTATTTTGCAGGTAAATTTGTAATTATTTTAACTATTTTAGCTATTGTACCTGGTTAAAATAAATACAAAGTTACCTGTAAAATAAATATTAATCCTAAAATAGCTATAATATAATTATAATTTATGTTGTAGCTATATTAGGATTTATTTTACAGGTAAGTATTTAGCTTTAAATAGGAATAATTTATTTAATAAGAGTTAATTAATTTCGTTAGATTAAAATTATATTTAATTTAGAGGGGTGTTAGTGTTAGGGTTAGACTTAGCTTTAGGGGTTAATACATTTATTAGAATAGCGGCGAGATTCGGTCGGCAGATTAGGGGTTAATAATTGAAGTTAGGTGTCGGCGATGTTAGGGAGGGCAGGTTAGGGGTTAATAAATATAATATAGGGGTCGGCGGTGTTAGGGGCAGCAGATTAGGGGTACATAGCTATAATGTAGCTGGCGGCTCTTTGCGGTCGGCAGATTAGGGGTTAATTATTGTAGGTAGGTGGCGGCGACGTTGTGGGGGGCAGGTTAGGGGTTAATAAATATAATATAGGGGTCGGCGATGTTAGGGCAGCAGATTAGGGGTACATAGGGATAATGTAGCTGGCGGCGGCGTGCGGACGGCAGATTAGGGGTTAATAAGTGTAGGTAGCTTGCGGCGACGTTGTGGGGGGCAGATTAGGGGTTAATAAATATAATATAGGGGTCGGCGGTGTTAGGGGCAGCAGATTAGGGGTACATAAGGATAACATAGTTGGCGGTCGGCAGATTAGGGGTTAAAAAAATTTAATCGAGTTGCGGCGATGTGGGGGGACCTCGGTTTAGGGGTACATAGGTAGTTTATGGGTGTTAGTGTACTTTAGAGTACAGTAGTTAAGAGCTTTATAAACCGGCGTTAGCCCAGAAAGCTCTTAACTACTGACTTTTTTCCTGCGGCTGGAGTTTTGTCGTTAGATTTCTAACGCTCACTTCAGACACGACTCTAAATACCGGAGTTAGAAAAATCCCATTGAAAAGATAGGATACGCAATTTACGTAAGGGGATCTGCGGTATGGAAAAGTCGCGGCTGAAAAGTGAGCGTTAGACCCTTTTTTGAGTGACTCCAAATACCGAAGGTAGCCTAAAACCAGCGTTAGGAGCCTCTAACGCTGGTTTTCACGGCTAACGCCAAACTCTAAATCTAGGCCTAAGTTAGTGTCGTCAGGGAAGGGGGAGTGGAGAAATTATGGAGAGTATCTAAACGTCAATTCTATCAACATGTATGTGGCATGATAGATCGATGGTGTAAGTGAGACACTAATTGCTATAAAGTTTAACATGATCTCTACATATAATAGAGGTTAAAACAACTAAGTATATTATTATTAGTCATAGATGGCTATCAAAAAACACTATAGAAATGACAGTCAGTTAAGAAGAGTGAGAAGAGTAGTGTTAACTATATAAACAGCTAGCTGCTGATAGATGATGAAGAGTGCTCTATAATATGAGCGTGATGGTGAAGTTACATGACTTATAAAAGCCTATCAATAGGTGTATAGTGTAATAGAGTATCTGTGAAGTCTAAATGGTCTAATTGATAGTGTAGGGAACAAGAGTGAGGATCTGTGTGAATATGGTGTGGTAGCACCATTAAATGTGTCAAACTCGTGTTATTAACATTGTGTTTGGGGAGCTACACAATGCTAATATATAGTGGTGAAACAATCTATAAATAATATTTAAGACAATAGTAAAAATCATATAGCAATCTATACTAATGAGGTGTGTGATAACGGAATTAAAGATGCCATACAAATTGGTAGGATATAGTAGTGTCAAGTAAGAACATAATAGTGTTGAGTGCACCATTGTACAAGGGGAATTAGGTTCAGAGTGTAAAATAAGAATGTGTGGGCTAACTTCAAAGATCAAATGCTGCTATGTCCACACATTCATTGAGACTATCTGGAGCTAGGTTGTGCAGTTTATGTATCCAATAGGTTTCTCTACGGCATAGACTCAGCATGGGATTGTGACTGTTTCTTGGTATCTGTTCAATGGGGATAATGGAAGTCGTTTTTAAACTTCCCTTATGGGCATAAGCACAATGTCTTGATAGACTATGTTTCAAAAACTTACTTTTTATATTATATGTATGTTCACTCCACCGTCTTTTGATGGTGTGGCTAGTGCGTCTTACATATTGGACCCCACAAGAACATTCAGTTAGGTATACCACATAGGTAGATTCGCAAAAGAGTCTTTTTGTTATTTTAAATTGTTCTCCTGTGTGATTGGAGTAGAAAGTGTTAGTCCCACTTTTTACCACCTTACACATATTGCATCTAGAGTTTAAGCATTTAAAGACTCCATTCCGGGGCATAAAGTTACCCAGAAAAGTTCTATTGATTTTTACTTTGATGTTATTGAAGTTTATTTTGTCTCTAACAATTTTACTAGGTGCTAATTTGTTCTTGAGCATAGGAGCCCTTCTATAGACTATTCTCGGTTTGGAAGAAATATACTTCTTAAGATATGGATCATCACAAATTATCATCCAATGATTGGATACAATCTTTTTAATTTCACGATATTGACTGCTATATCTTGTAATTAATAAAGGTGTGTTGATGTTATCCTTTAATTTTAGTCTCCGACATAATTGTACCAGAAGGTGAGAAGTATAGTATTAAATCTAAATATTCAATCTTCGTGGATTGAATGTTGCTGGTAAGCTCCAGACCAAAGTCATTGGCATTCAAGGATGCAGAAAAATGAGAGGCCTCCTCATGTGAGCCCCTAAAAAGAAAAATAAGGTCATCTATATACCGGCCATAGAACACCAGACTCACACCAATAGGTGACCCATAGATATGGGTCTCCTCAAATTTGCCCATGTAAAGAGTCTGGTGTTCTATGGCCAGTATATAGATGACCTTATTTTTCTTTTTAGGGGCTCATATGAGGAGGCCTCTCATTTTTCTGCATCCTTGAATGCCAATGACTTTGGTCTGGAATTTACCAGCAACATTCAATCCACGAAGATTGAATATTTAGATTTAATACTATACTTCTCACCTTCTGGTACAATTATGTCGGAGACTTTTTTTTAAAAAGTCAATTGCAACAGTTTTCTCAATTTTAACAGTAATCACTACTATAGTTGGAAGAAAAATGTGCCCTATGGGCAATTCAGACGCATATGACGAAACTGTAGCACTATAGAAAGCTATAAAGCACAGTCCATCATTTTGAAGGACAGATTTTTAGAAAAGGGGTAGCCTTTGGAATTGAAACAAAAGGGCTATCTCAGAGCCTTGCATGAAGATAGGAAGGTTTATTTTACACAAAATCAAAACAAAAACAAAAATGGAAAACAAAAATTAAAGAATGACATCAACACACCTTTATTCATTTCAGGATATAGCAGTCAATATTGTGAAATTGAAAAGATTGTATCCAATCATTGGCCTAAAATTTGTGATGATCCATATCTTAAGAAGCATATTTCTTCCAAACTGAGAATAGTCTATAGAAGGGCTCCTGCACTCAAGAACAAATTAGCACCTAGTAAAATTGTTAGAGACAAAATAAACTTCGATAACATCAATGTAAAAATCAATAGAACTTTTCTGGGTAACTTTATGCCCCGGGAGGGGGTCATTAAATGCTTAAAATCTAGATGCAATATGTGTAAGGTGGTAAAAAGTGGGACTAACACTTTCCACTCCAATCACACAGGAGAACAATTTAAAATAACAAAAAGACTCTCTTGTGAATCTACCTATGTGGTATACCTAATTGAATGTTCTTGTGGGGTCCAATATGTAGGACGCACTAGCCGCACCATCAAAAGACGGTGGAGTGAACATACATATAATATAAAAAGGAAGTTTTTGAAACATAGTCTATCAAGACATTGTGCTTATGCAGCATTTGATCTTTGAAGTTAGCCCACACATTCTTATTTTACACTCTGAACTTAATTCCCCTTGTACAATGGTGCACTCAGCACTATTAAGTTCTTACTTGACACTACTATATCCTACCAATTTGTATGGCATCTTTAATACCGTTATCACACACCTCATTAGTATAGATTGCAATATGTTTTTGACTATTGTCTTAAATACATACACCTCTAAATATAATTTATAGATTGTTTCACCACTATATATTAGCATTGTGTAGCTCTCCAAACACAATGTTAATAATACGAGTTTGACACATTTAATGGTGCTACCACACCATATTCACACAGATCCTCACTCTTGTTCCCTACACTATCAATTAGACCATTTAGACTTCACAGATACTCTATTACACTCCACACCTATTGATAGTTTATTATGTCATGTAACTTCACCATCACGCTCATATTATAGAGCACTGTTCATCATATATCAGCAGCTAGCTGTTTATATAGTTAACACTACTCTTCTCACTCTTCTTAAGTGACTGTCGTTTCTATCCTATAGTGGTTTTTGATAGCCATCTATGACTAATAATAATATACTTAGTTGTTTTAACCTCTATTATATGTAGAGATCATGTTAATCTTTATAGCAATTAGTGTCTCACACCATCGATCTATCATGCCACATACATGTCGATAGAATTGACGTTTAGTTACTCTCCATAATTTCTCCACGCCCCCTTTCCTGGCGACACTAATTTAATGTTTAATCACACACTGTCGGGCTTCTCCAGGAGTAGCCCTATCCTCGCATGTTGCATACTGAGAAGATTGCTGTACCCCATATGGTGATTAATGTTTCTATCATGCCACATACATGCTGTTAATTATGACATTCCGACACACTCTTAAATTTTCATTTTGCACTAGCCCCGCCCCTTGTTCGACGACACTGTTCCATTGCTCAATCATACACGGTTTAGGCTTCCATCGGACTAATCCTATTCTCAGACGCCACAGAACTGACATGAGTCTGATTCATCTTACGCTCACACATGCGCAGAGCAGCCTGTCAGATGCCAAAATCATTTTACACACAACGATACTAGGATCTAACACCTCTTTAGTAAGTAACATTTGGAAGTCTAATGTCATTGCTATAATAGTGTTTCACGATCAAGCACAAGTGTTATTTTGTTTATGGGTATATGTGAAGTCGTTAGATTGTGCATATTCACAACTGAATAACTTAGACTAAGTTTGCAAGCTACGTCTTCTCACACTACTAATATCACTTGAGAAGATTTTTACACGGATACACATTTTCTAGCGTGCCCAACTGCACTCTCATGTCCCATAAAACACACATGGGTCAATTCAATATGTAAAGGTTTTCTTCTACAAGATATGATGAGTCCACTGATTTCATCGTTACTTGTGGGATATTAACCTCCTGCTAACAGGAAGTGGCAAAGAGCACCACAGCAGAGCTGTATATATAGCCCCTCCCTTCCCTCCAGCCACAGTCATTCTCTTTGCCTGTGTTAGTAATAGGAAGAGGTAAAGTGATGTGTTAGTTTAGATTCTTCAATCAAGAAGTTTTTTATTTTTAAATAGTGCCAGAGAGTGCTATTTTTCTCAGGGGGAAATCATCAGTCTATTGCTTCACAAAGAGGAGACATATTATTTTCTGCCCTGATGTTTATGAACTTAGCAAACATTATCTAAGATCCATAATGGTTCCCAAAACGTAGCTGAAGGTATGTGTGAGAAAATCTCCAGTGTGGAGACCGGTGTCTTGCTACAAGCAACTTTGAGTATGTGCAGTCTTTTATTTTCTGGGGAGACTTGATATACCAGAACAGGCTGACATTATCCCCTATTGGGGGATGGGTAAGCAGTATGCACTAAGAAAAATATTTGTGTACCTGAATCCCTTTATTAATTTATTTACTTATTTCATGGCCAGATGTTTTATTCACATTGGGGCTTATGTTTGGGCTTGACGCTGGGAGACTAAAGCGGTTTATGGTATGAATGCAGGGGTTTGATCTGCACTAGGACGCATGTTTTTTACTTTGATTATCATGTCAGGCATGTTTGTTTGGACCCATTCAGTACTGAGCGGGGCTTATTTTCGCGTGCTCTGTCTTCATTGACATTGCATAGCTGGCAGAGGCTGGAGGCTTAAGTTGTCTGTACTCGATAAGTCTTTTCTATATATCCGGACATCTGGTTAATTCCGGGGGCAGGTAGGCCTATAAATTGTATAAATAATAAAGTTTATATTCTGAGTGTTAATATTGTGTTTGGGCTTATCTTGCAAGTGGATGCAATATTAAGGAACGGTTTTTGACACATTAAAACTGTTTTTTTCAGGCTAAAAAGTGTGTTTGCAGTAAAGGTTTCAGTAAAATAGTTGCGCTTTTAAAATTTAAAGGTGCAGTACAATTTTTTTGGTGTTAATTTTTTTTCGCTTTTTTAGTATAATCAAGACTCAATATTTAGCAAGGTACGACTATTATCAGTACTGCTAGTCTGTTTAACATGTCGGACAGTGAGGAGGAAACTCATTGTTCTATGTGTTTAGATGCCACTGTGGAACCCCCTCTGACTTTTTGTCCCTGGTGTACTGAGAGGGCCTTATAATGCAAAGCACAAATTTTATGTAAAGAAAATGTGTGTAAAGATGATTCTCAAGCTGAAGGGAAACAGGGTGTACCGCCAGTTTCTCCCCAAGCGTCACAACCTCTAACGCCCACCCAAGCGACGCCTGGTTCTTCAACCGCGTCTAATTCATTTACTTTGCAGGATATGGCTGCAGTTATGTCAACTACCCTTACAGAGGTGTTATGCAGTAGAACAGAGGACAATGTGATTGCGGATCACTCTGATGCGTTGTTGGCTATTTCCGATGTACCCTCTGAGGGATCTCAATTGGGGGTTAGGGAACTTCTATCTGAGGGGGAACTTTCCGAATCGGGAAGTGCGTTGCCTCAGACAGACTTGGATGTCATGTCCTTTAAATTTAAGCTTGAATACCTTCGTCTTTTACTTAGGGAGGTTTTAGCGACTCTGGGTGACTGTGATCCTATTGTGGTACCACCAGAGAAGTTGTGTAAGATGGACAAATACTTAGAGGTACCTGCTTACACTGACGTTTTTCCAGTTCCTAAGAGAATTCCGGAAATTATTAAGAGGGAATGGGACAGACCGGGTATCCCGTTCGCTCCCTCTCCTAATTTCAAAACGATGTATCCTATTTCTGACACTGTTCGGGACTCCTGGCAAACAGTCCCTAAGGTGGAAGGAGCTATATCTACCCTGGCTAAGCGTACCACTATTCCTATTGAGGACAACTGCGCTTTCAAAGACCCTATGGATAAGAAATTGGAGGGTCTCCTAAAGAAAATGTTTATTCATCATGGTTTCGTCTTGCAACCTACGGCATGCATTGTACCAGTTACAACTGCAGCTGCCTTTTGGTTTGAGGCCCTAGAAGAGTCTCTTAAGACTGAGACTCCTTTAGAAGATATATTAGATAGAATTAAGGCTCTCAAGCTGGCTAATTCTTTTATCACAGATGCCGCCTTTCAAATTGCTAAATTGGCAGCTAAGAATGCTGGATTTGCCATTTTGGTGCGTAGAGTGCTATGGTTAAAGTCTTGGTCTGCTGATGTATCATCTAAATCAAAGCTTTTGGCTATTCCTTTCAAGGGTAAGACCCTATTCGGGCCTGACTTGAATGAAATCATTTCTGATATCACTGGAGGTAAGGGTCATCCCCTACCTCAGGATAAGGCGGTTAAATTGAGGGGTACACAGAATAATTTTCGTTCCTTTTGGAATATTAAAGGAGTACCCTCTTCTTCTTCTTCCTCTTCCTCCACAAAGCAGGAAGGGAATTTTGCTCAAGCCAAGTCCGCCTGGAGACCCAACCAAGCTTGGAACAAGGGTAAACAAAACAAGAAGCCCGTTGCTACTACCAAGTCGGCATGAAGGGACGCCCCCCGATCCGGGACCGGATCTAGTAGGGGGAAGACTTTCTCTCTTTGTCCAGGCTTGGGAAAGAGATGTTCAGGACTCCTGGGCACTAGATATCGTGACCCACGGGTATCAACTGGAATTCAAAAGTTGTCTCCCAAGAGGGAGGTTTCTTCTTTCACGATTGTCTGTAAACCAGATAAAAAGAGAGGCGTTCTTACATTGTGTAAAAGACCTCTCTACTTTGGGAGTAATTTGTCCTGTCCCAAGACTAGAGCAGGGACGGGGGTTTTACTCAAATCTTTTTGTGGTTCCCAAAATAGAGGGAACGTTCAGACCCATTTTAGATCTCAAGAGTCTAAACAAGTTTCTCCGTCTGGCATATGAGACTGCTGGACAGCAGCCTCCTTAAAGAATTACAGCTCATTCCACTAGGGCTGTGGCTTCCTCATGGGCATTTAAAAACGATGCTTCTGTTGAACAGATTTGCAAGGCTGCAACTTGGTCGTCTCTTCACACTTTTTCCAAATTTTACAAATTTGATACTTTTGCTTCTTCTGAGGCTAGTTTTGGGAGAAAGGTTCTTCAAGCAGTGGTGACTTCCGCTTAGGTTCCTGTCTTGTCCCTCCCTTTCATCCGTGTCCTGTAGCTTTGGTATTGTATCCCACAAGTAAGGATGAAATCCGTGGACTCGTAATATCTTGTAGAAGAAAAGTAAATGTATGCTTACCTGATAAATTAATTTCTTCTACGATATGACGAGTCCACGGCCCACCCTGTCATTTTTAAGACAGATTTAGATTATATTTTATTTTTTATATACTTCAGTCACCTCTGAACCTTTGGCTTCTCCTTTCTCTTTCTAACTTTGGTCGAATGACTGGGGGTGGAGGGAAGGGAGGGGCTATATATACAGCTCTGCTGTGGTGCTTTTTGCCACTTCCTGTTAGCAGGAGTTTAATATCCCACAAGTAAAGATGAAATACGTGGACTCGTCATATCGTAGAAGAAATTAATTTATCAGGTAAGCATAATTTTACTTTTTCAAATGTTTCTCAATTTTTTAATTGTTAGTTATATATATTGTTAGCATATATGAATGCTGAATCTTTACACCTGTGAATACAATGTCTAAATATTACTATCTGTCATAGGATTAACCATTATTGCAATGTTTACATGGTGATGTCACTAAATGTAACTCCTTTTTGATTGGTCACTACTTACCTGAGTGTTATCTTTAGGCAACTCTCTCACCAGGAGTTGCCAATTAACCTAATTTGTTTGTATGGCATATATAGCAAGTGTTTGTTACCTACTAAGCCTGATGAAACAGCCACTGGTGGCTGAGAAACGCATTGCTACTTGTTTTTAACAGTTTTAATAAAGTGAGTTGATTACTTTTATCACTTGCTGCCACAATATATTTTTTGGAAACATCACATTTGGTTACCAATTTTCTTCGCTGGACTTCTGGAGTTCCCCGACTACCTGTGATTAAGTCTGTTGGGTGGCTATATTGATCCCAGCCTGCTCCTACAGCATCAAAGGAGATGCTTCAAAAAATGTGAGTGCATTTTAAATACAGGTGGCCCTCGGTTTACAACGGTTCAATTTGCACCGTTTCAGAATAACAACCTTTTTTTCAGTCATGTGACTGCTATTGAAAAGCATTGAGAAGCAGTGCATTGATTAAAATAGCCAGTAGGTGTAGCTGTCCGCTTGTGTTGCAGATATGCAAGCCAATCAAGCTTAAATTAATCAGTTTAACCAGACCTGAGCTATCGAGCAGATTGCAAAGGAACAAGCTCTTCCTGTCTATAAATCAGTCCAGATTGGAATGCACAGAAAGAACTGTTTGCAGGAAAAAAAAGTAAAGTCTGTGTTGTGTGATTATTTTATTAGGTTTATAATGCTGTTTAGCAAATGTTTTTGTTCATTTAACTTAGTTTAATTATATATTCTTTGTTGTGTGATTATCTTGTTTGGTTTATAATGCTGTTTAGCGTTTAAAGTCTTCATTTCAAAGCTTTAAAAATAATGTATTAGGTGTTACTTATCCCAATTTTAGAGGGGCCTGGAACATAACTCCCTCACTTCCCATTGACTTACATTATAAACTGGGTTCCAATTTACAACGGTTTCGATTTACAACCATTCCTTCTGGAACCTAACCCGGTGTAAACTGAGGGCTACTTGTACTTAATTTCATCCTGCTTGAGTCAAACAGTACTAGGACATATATGCACCCTGTGTTATATACCACTATTCACAGATTCCCAAACATCTTTGGGAGGCCAGTCTTTAGGTGACTGGTATTGACCCCAGACCGCTCCATTTGCACTACTAGAGGTGCTTCATCACATGTGAGTGTATCTGACACACATAACAATTGTTTCTCTGTACCAAACAATATTGGGCCATGTGGCGCATCTGTCTTCTTATATTGTCTTTAGATCACTGATGCTGGATCCTGGCCTTGGTCCTTTACAGATTGCTGCCTCTGATGACACCATCATCTTCTAAAGAGACTTTCTTGTATAACATTATCTAGCTTGAATACACATTTTTACTATATTCACATATAGTTTACGGTCTTATACTAGTGTGGATTTATGCTAACATCTATCAATATTCATTGTATGTTAAGTTTTATACACTGTATCATTTTTATATATATTCTTGTTTTATATATTTTCTCCACCTGTAACACTCTGGCTGTATATATTACAGACTTGTTTACCACTAACTTATGTTTATATGTTTAGTGGTTTGGTGATCATATAATTACTCTCACAGTAAGGGCGCCCCCCTATACTATTTTCTTTCTTCCCGCGATGGATGAAGATGGATCCACCTGGATAAAGATGGAGCCACTGGATAGATCCGCCTGGATGAAGATGGAGCCGCTGGGATGAAGATCGTTCAAGCCAGACTTCAGCAACTGTGAGTACCTAAAGAGGGGTTAGTTTTAGGTTTTTTTTTGGGTGGGTTTTTTTTTAGATTAGGGTTTGGGCTATTTGAAAAAGAGCTGAATGCCCTTTTAAAGGGCAATGCCCATACAAATGCCCTTTTCAGGGCAATGGGTAGATTTTTTTTTTTTTTTTAGAGTTAGGTTTTTTATTCTGGGGGGTTGGTTGGGTGGTGGGTTTTACTGTTGGGGGGGTCTTTGTATTTTTTTACTGGGAAAAGAGCTGATTTCTTTAGGGCAATGCCATACAAAAGGCCCTTTTAAGGGCTATTGGTAGTTTATTGTAGGCTATGGTTTTTTTTTTTTTAAAACAGTTTTTTCATGCTAAAAAGCGTTTTTGCAGGTTTCAGTAAAATAGTTGCGCTTTTAAAATTTAAAGGCGCAGTACAATTTTTTTGGTGTTAATTTTTTTTCGCTTTTTTAGTATAATCAAGACTCAATATTTAGCAAGGTACGACTATTATCAGTACTTCTAGTCTGTTTAACATGTCGGACAGTGAGGAGGAAACTCATTGTTCTATGTGTTTAGATGCCACTGTGGAACCCCCTCTGACTTTTTGTCCCTGGTGTACTGAGAGGGCCTTATAATGCAAAGCACAAATTTTATGTAAAGAAAATGTGTGTAAAGATGATTCTCAAGCTGAAGGGAAACAGGGTGTACCGCCAGTTTCTCCCCAAGCGTCACAACCTCTAACGCCCACCCAAGCGACGCCTGGTTCTTCAACCGCGTCTAATTAATTTACTTTGCAGGATATGGCTGCAGTTATGTCAACTACCCTTACAGAGGTGTTATCTAAGTTGCCAGTGTTACAGGGTAAATGCAGTAGAACAGAGGACAATGTGATTGCGGATCACTCTGATGCGTTGTTGGCTATTTCCGATGTACCCTCTGAGGGATCTCAATTGGGGGTTAGGGAACTTCTATCTGAGGGGGAACTTTCCGAATCGGGAAGTGCGTTGCCTCAGACAGACTTGGATGTCATGTCCTTTAAATTTAAGCTTGAATACCTTCGTCTTTTACTTAGGGAGGTTTTAGCGACTCTGGGTGACTGTGATCCTATTGTGGTACCACCAGAGAAGTTGTGTAAGATGGACAAATACTTAGAGGTACCTGCTTACACTGACGTTTTTCCAGTTCCTAAGAGAATTCCGGATATTATTAAGAGGGAATGGGACAGACCGGGTATCCCGTTCGCTCCCCCTCCTAATTTCAAAACGATGTATCCTATTTCTGACACTGTCCGGGACTCCTGGCAAACAGTCCCTAAGGTGGAAGGAGCTATATCTACCCTGGCTAAGCGTACCACTATTCCTATTGAGGACAACTGCGCTTTCAAAGACCCTATGGATAAGAAATTGGAGGGTCTCCTAAAGAAAATGTTTATTCATCATGGTTTCGTCTTGCAACCTACGGCATGCATTGTACCAGTTACAACTGCAGCTGCCTTTTGGTTTGAGGCCCTAGAAGAGTCTCTTAAGACTGAGACTCCTTTAGAAGATATATTAGATAGAATTAAGGCTCTCAAGCTGGCTAATTCTTTTATCACAGATGCCGCCTTTCAAATTGCTAAATTGGCAGCTAAGAATGCTGGATTTGCCATTTTGGTGCGTAGAGTGCTATGGTTAAAGTCTTGGTCTGCTGATGTATCATCTAAATCAAAGCTTTTGGCTATTCCTTTCAAGGGTAAGACCCTATTCGGGCCTGACTTGAATGAAATCATTTCTGATATCACTGGAGGTAAGGGTCATCCCCTACCTCAGGATAAGGCGGTTAAATTGAGGGGTACACAGAATAATTTTCGTTCCTTTTGGAATATTAAAGGAGTACCCTCTTCTTCTTCTTCATCTTCCTCCACAAAGCAGGAAGGGAATTTTTGCTCAAGCCAAGTCCGCCTGGAGACCCAACCAAGCTTGGAACAAGGGTAAACAAAACAAGAAGCCCGTTGCTACTACCAAGTCAGCATGAAGGGACGCCCCCCGATCCGGGACCGGATCTAGTAGGGGGAAGACTTTCTCTCTTTGTCCAGGCTTGGGAAAGAGATGTTCAGGACTCCTGGGCACTAGATATCGTGACCCACGGGTATCAACTGGAATTCAAAAGTTGTCTCCCAAGAGGGAGGTTTCTTCTTTCACGATTGTCTGTAAACCAGATAAAAAGAGAGGCGTTCTTACATTGTGTAAAAGACCTCTCTACTTTGGGAGTAATTTGTCCTGTCCCAAGACTAGAGCAGGACGGGGGTTTTACTCAAATCTTTTTGTGGTTCCCAAAATAGAGGGAACGTTCAGACCCATTTTAGATCTCAAGAGTCTAAACAAGTTTCTCCGTCTGGCATATGAGACTGCTGGACAGCAGCCTCCTTAAAGAATTACAGCTCATTCCACTAGGGCTGTGGCTTCCTCATGGGCATTTAAAAACGATGCTTCTGTTGAACAGATTTGCAAGGCTGCAACTTGGTCGTCTCTTCACACTTTTTCCAAATTTTACAAATTTGATACTTTTGCTTCTTCTGAGGCTAGTTTTGGGAGAAAGGTTCTTCAAGCAGTGGTGCCTTCCGCTTAGGTTCCTGTCTTGTCCCTCCTTTCATCCGTGTCCTGTAGCTTTGGTATTGTATCCCACAAGTAAGGATGAAATCCGTGGACTCGTAATATCTTGTAGAAGAAAAGTAAATGTATGCTTACCTGATAAATTAATTTCTTCTACGATATGACGAGTCCACGGCCCACCCTGTCATTTTTAAGACAGATTTAGATTATATTTTATTTTTTATATACTTCAGTCACCTCTGAACCTTTGGCTTCTCCTTTCTCTTTCTAACTTTGGTCGAATGACTGGGGGTGGAGGGAAGGGAGGGGCTATATATACAGCTCTGCTGTGGTGCTTTTTGCCACTTCCTGTTAGCAGGAGTTTAATATCCCACAAGTAAAGATGAAATACGTGGACTCGTCATATCGTAGAAGAAATTAATTTATCAGGTAAGCATAATTTTACTTTTTCAAATGTTTCTCAATTTTTTAATTGTTAGTTATATATATTGTTAGCATATATGAATGCTGAATCTTTACACCTGTGAATACAATGTCTAAATATTACTATCTGTCATAGGATTAACCATTATTGCAATGTTTACATGGTGATGTCACTAAATGTAACTCCTTTTTGATTGGTCACTACTTACCTGAGTGTTATCTTTAGGCAACTCTCTCACCAGGAGTTGCCAATTAACCTAATTTGTTTGTATGGCATATATAGCAAGTGTTTGTTACCTACTAAGCCTTATGAAACAGCCACTGGTGGCTGAGAAACGCATTGCTACTTGTTTTAACAGTTTTAATAAAGTGAGTTGATTACTTTTATCACTTGCTGTCACAATATATTTTTTGGAAACATCACATTTGGTTACCAATTTTCTTCGCTGGGACTTCTGGAGTTCCCCGACTACCTGTGATTAAGTCTGTTGGGTGGCTATATTAATCCCAGCCTGCTCCTACAGCATCAAAGGAGATGCTTCAAAAAATGTGAGTGCATTTTAAATACAGGTGGCCCTCGGTTTACAACGGTTCAATTTGCACCGTTTCAGAATAACAACCTTTTTTTCAGTCATGTGACTGCTATTGAAAAGCATTGAGAAGCAGTGCATTGATTAAAATAGCCAGTAGGTGTAGCTGTCCGCTTGTGTTGCAGATATGCAAGCCAAGCAAGCTTAAATTAATCAGTTTAACCAGACCTGAGCTATCGAGCAGATTGCAAAGGAACAAGCTCTTCCTGTCTATAAATCAGTCCAGATTGGAGATGCACAGAAAGAACTGTTTGCAGGAAAAAAAAGTAAAGTCTGTGTTGTGTGATTATTTTATTAGGTTTATAATGCTGTTTAGCAAATGTTTTTGTTCATTTAACTTAGTTTAATTATATATTCTTTGTTGTGTGATTATCTTGTTTGGTTTATAATGCTGTTTAGCGTTTAAAGTCTTCATTTCAAAGCTTTAAAAATAATGTATTAGGTGTTACTTATCCCAATTTTTAGAGGGGCCTGGAACATAACTCCCTCACTTCCCATTGACTTACATTATAAACTGGGTTCCAATTTACAACGGTTTCGATTTACAACCATTCCTTCTGGAACCTAACCCGGTGTAAACTGAGGGCTACTTGTACTTAATTTCATCCTGCTTGAGTCAAACAGTACTAGGACATATATGAGCCCTGTGTTATATACCACTATTCACAGATTCCCAAACATCTTTGGGAGGCCAGTCTTTTAGGTGACTGGTATTGACCCCAGACCGCTCCATTTGCACTACTAGAGGTGCTTCATCACATGTGAGTGTATCTGACACACATAACAATTGTTTCTCTGTACCAAACAATATTGGGCCATGTGGCGCATCTGTCTTCTTATATTGTCTTTAGATCACTGATACTGGATCCTGGCCTTGGTCCTTTACAGATTGCTGCCTCTGATGACACCATCATCTTCTAAAGAGACTTTTCTTGTATAACATTATCTAGCTTGAATACACATTTTTACTATATTCACATATAGTTTACGGTCTTATACTAGTGTGGATTTATGCTAACATCTATCAATATTCATTGTATGTTAAGTTTTATACACTGTATCATTTTTATATATATTCTTGTTTTATATATTTTCTCCACCTGTAACACTCTGGCTGTATATATTACAGACTTGTTTACCACTAACTTATGTTTATATGTTTAGTGGTTTGGTGATCATATAATTACTCTCACAGTAAGGGCGCCCCCTATACTATTTTCTTTCTTCCCGCGATGGATGAAGATGGATCCACCTGGATAAAGATGGAGCCACTGGATAGATCCGCCTGGATGAAGATGGAGCCGCTGGGATGAAGATCGTTCAAGCCAGACTTCAGCAACTGTGAGTACCTAAAGAGGGGGTAGTTTTAGGTTTTTTTTTGGGTGGGTTTTTTTTTAGATTAGGGTTTGGGCTATTTGAAAAAGAGCTGAATGCCCTTTTAAAGGGCAATGCCCATACAAATGCCCTTTTCAGGGCAATGGGTAGATTTTTTTTTTTTTTTAGAGTTAGGTTTTTTATTCTGGGGGGTTGGTTGGGTGGTGGGTTTTACTGTTGGGGGGTCTTTGTATTTTTTTACTGGAAAAGAGCTGATTTCTTTAGGGCATTGCCATACAAAAGGCCCTTTTAAGGGCTATTGGTAGTTTATTGTAGGCTATGGTTTTTTTTTTTTTTTAAAACAGTTTTTTCATGCTAAAAAGCGTTTTTGCAGGTTTCAGTAAAATAGTTGCGCTTTTAAAATTTTAAAGGCGCAGTACAATTTTTTTTGGTGTTAATTTTTTTTCGCTTTTTTAGTATAATCAAGACTCAATATTTAGCAAGGTACGACTATTATCAGTACTGCTAGTCTGTTTTAACATGTCGGACAGTGAGGAGGAAACTCATTGTTCTATGTGTTTAGATGCCACTGTGGACCCCCTCTGACTTTTTGTCCCTGGTGTACTGAGAGGGCCTTATAATGCAAAGCACAAATTTTATGTAAAGAAAATGTGTGTAAAGATGATTCTCAAGCTGAAGGGGAAACAGGGTGTACCGCCAGTTTCTCCCCAAGCGTCACAACCTCTAACGCCCACCCAAGCGACGCCTGGTTCTTCAACCGCGTCTAATTAATTTACTTTGCAGGATATGGCTGCAGTTATGTCAACTACCCTTACAGAGGTGTTATCTAAGTTGCCAGTGTTACAGGGTAAATGCAGTAGAACAGAGGACAAAGTGATTGCGGATCACTCTGATGCGTTGTTAGCTATTTCCGATGTACCCTCTCAGGGATCTGAATTGGGGGTTAGGGAACTTCTATCTGAGGGGGAACTTTCCGAATCGGGAAGTGCTTTGCCTCAGACAGACTTGGATGTCATGTCCTTTAAATTTAAGCTTGAATACCTTCGTCTTTTACTTAGGGAGGTTTTTAGCGACTCTGGGTGACTGTGATCCTATTGTGGTACCACCAGAGAAGTTGTGTAAGATGGACAAATACTTAGAGGTACCTGCTTACACTGACGTTTTTCCAGTTCCTAAGAGAATTCGGATATTATTAAGAGGGAATGGGACAGACCGGGTATCCCCGTTCGCTCCCTCTCCTAATTTCAAAAACGATGTATCCTATTTCTGACACTGTCCGGGACTCCTGGCAAACAGTCCCTAAGGTGGAAGGAGCTATATCTACCCTGGCTAAGCGTACCACTATTCCTATTGAGGACAACTGCGCTTTCAAAGACCCTATGGATAAGAAATTGGAGGGTCTCCTAAAGAAAATGTTTATTCATCATGGTTTCGTCTTGCAACCTACGGCATGCATTGTACCAGTTACAACTGCAGCTGCCTTTTGGTTTGAGGCCCTAGAAGAGTCTCTTAAGACTGAGACTCCTTTAGAAGATATATTAGATAGAATTAAGGCTCTCAAGCTGGCTAATTCTTTTATCACAGATGCCGCCTTTCAAATTGCTAAATTGGCAGCTAAGAATGCTGGATTTGCCATTTTGGTGCGTAGAGTGCTATGGTTAAAGTCTTGGTCTGCTGATGTATCATCTAAATCAAAGCTTTTGGCTATTCCTTTCAAGGGTAAGGACCCTATTCGGGCCTGACTTGAATGAAATCATTTTCTGATATCCACTGGAGGTAAGGGTCCATCCCCTACCTCAGGATAAGGCGGTTAAATTGAGGGGTACACAGAATAATTTTCGTTCCTTTTGGAATATTAAAGGAGTACCCTCTTCTTTCTTCTTCCTCTTCCTCCACAAAGCAGGAAGGGAATTTTGCTCAAGCCAAGTCCGCCTGGAGACCCAACCAAGCTTGGAACAAGGGTAAACAAAACAAGAAGCCCGTTGCTACTACCAAGTCAGCATGAAGGGACGCCCCCCGATCCGGGACCGGATCTAGTAGGGGGAAGACTTTCTCTCTTTGTCCAGGCTTGGGAAAGAGATGTTCAGGACTCCTGGGCACTAGATATCGTGACCCACGGGTATCAACTGGAATTCAAAAGTTGTCTCCCAAGAGGGAGGTTTCTTCTTTCACGATTGTCTGTAAACCAGATAAAAAGAGAGGCGTTCTTACATTGTGTAAAAGACCTCTCTACTTTGGGAGTAATTTGTCCTGTCCCAAGACTAGAGCAGGGACGGGGGTTTTACTCAAATCTTTTTGTGGTTCCCAAAATAGAGGGAACGTTCAGACCCATTTTAGATCTCAAGAGTCTAAACAGGTTTAGGGGTTAATAGATTAATTTAGTTTTTGGTAATGCGGGGGGCTGGCGGTTTAGGGGTTAATAGCTTTTATTTAGTGGTAGTGATGTGGGAGGCCAGAGGTTTAGGGGTTAATAACTTTATTTAGTAGCGGCGATGTCGGGGAGCGGCGGAATAGGGGTTAATAGATTCATTATAGTGTGGGCAATGTTGGGGTTAATAGGTAGTTTATGGGTGTTAGTGTACTTTGTAACACTTTAGTTATGAGTTTTATGTAACAGTTTTGTTGCGTAAAACTCATAACTACTGCTCTCAGATGGCGGTACGGAACTTGTCGTTATAGGTGTAATGCAAACTTTTTAGCCTCACTGCAAAACAAGTAATGGCAGCACTATGGGAATCCATGAAAAAAAAGTAATTTTTTTGAGTGCGGGACTGACGTTGCATATAGGCTAAAAGACTTGAGGTACAGTTATACCGTCAAAACTCGTAATGGCTGCGTTGCTGTTTTAACCACTGAAATGGCAATTTTTTCAGCGTTAAATATGAACGCAAAACTTGTAATCTAGGTGTGTGTTTGGTGTTTTATTTGGTCATTTATAGTACTCAAATTACCAATAGGGAAAAACTATTACTATTTTTTCTCAATTGATTAATACATTTTTTGCGGTTTTTATTTTTCATTTTTAGTTGTAACTGTTTTTAATAAAAGTTATATTTTAGATTTTGCCTATCTCTGCTTCATGTAGTTAGCTGATATTCCATTTGGGATACAGAGGTGCTATTAATAGTCCAGTAGTTCCTGTGTCATTTGTAAATGTACTGTTAATACACAGCAGCCTAGCCCTAAAATATCTATCCTATTAGACCTTTATTTTATAGGGAATTCCCAAATTCATTAATGTAGTGCCATTGTACATCATTCTTGATAAATTTGCACACACAAAGAGTCTTCCCCTTTAGAAATGCTCTAGTGGAGTTGTAGGAATCATTATCCAATAAAGACTTGTGACTAGGGACTTCCCATCTGTTTGTGGCAGTGGATGGTACAGAGATTTAAGTTGTGGAGAACCATTACCTGGCATGGTCACTGTGTCCTGCAAGGAAAAACTATAAAAGAGAGTTACTCACAAAAATTATTTGGGAAGAAATTCATGAAAAATTAACTTTTGTTATGTTGGTGATTGTTTTTGCATGTGTCTAACAGTTTAATGAGCATCAGATGTTTAAACTTTTCCCACTAAGATTAGAACATTTGGCTGGCATGAATAGAGGGGTGACGTTTTGCTGGCAATGTAATTTGTTTAACAATAGAATATAATGTAAAACTGAAATTAAATATGTTTTCTGTTTTTTTTTTCCACAGCTAATGTATTATTTGAGAAATGCAAAATTCTCCCTGTTTAATAATGATTCAATTAATTTTGATGATTCAGGGGATGTCAAAGGATATTATGACATCTTAAACTGGCAGTATATTACCAATGAGACAATTGGCTTTACTAATATAGGATATTTCAAATCTACTGATATTGGAAGTGGTACAGAAATCAAAATTATGAACTCTTCAATATTCTGGAACACCGCCAATGGATTGGTAATTCTGGCATGCATTTTTATTTTAATTATAATTTGTATTACTCTTTAAGCATACCCCCCAACTGTCCCGATTTTCACGGGATAGCTCGTCCCGCATTGCCCCATGCATTTAAAAAAGAAAAAAATTATCTTATTGGGCACATACTCAGAAGCAGCTGGCTTTTCTCTCCAGGGTTATATAGATTCCTTGTGGAAAAGTAATAGTGTGTGGGTTAAGCAGTAGTAGGCAAGGCTGTATACCCTCTGACCTCAGGTAATGGTGATGGTGACCTCTAACCCCTGGTAGTGATGACGTCTAAACCCCTGGTGATAATACCTGGCATGCCTTCAGTTTTATATGATGAGCAGTGCTAACACCAGGGTAACGAACAGTGGCAGCCTATACAATGAGTTACAGATACCCATATATGATGTAGTGTGTGTCTATCTGTATCTATAAGTGTGTATGTGTGTGTATCTGCATGTATAAGTGTAAGCTGTGTAGTGTGGTGTGTGTATCTGTATGTATAAGTGTGTGTGTATCTGCATGTATAAGTGTATGCTATGTAGTGTGTGTGTCTGCATGTATAAATGTAAGCTATGAAGTGTGTGTATCTGCATGTATACGTGTATACTATGTAGTGTTGTGGATCTGCATGTGTAAGTGTTATACTATGTAGTGTGTGTGTATCTGTATGTATAAGTGTATGTTATTTAGTGTGTGTGTATCTGCCTCTATAAGTGTATGATATGTATGTGTGTGTGTGTGTCTGCATGTGTAAGCTATGTAGTGTGTGTGTGTCTGTTTATATAGATTCCTTGTGGAAAAGTAATAGTGTGTGGGTTAAGCAGTAGTAGGCAGGCTGTATACCCTCTGACCTCAGGTAATGGTGATGGTGACCTCTAACCCCTGGTAGTGATGACGTCTAAACCCCTGGTGATAATACTGGCATGCCTTCAGTTTTATATGATGAGCAGTGCTAACACCAGGGTAACGAACAGTGGCAGCCTATACAATGAGTTACAGATACCCATATATGATGTAGTGTGTGTCTATCTGTATCTATAAGTGTGTATGTGTGTGTATCTGCATGTATAAGTGTAAGCTGTGTAGTGTGTGTGTGTATCTGTATGTATAAGTGTGTGTGTATCTGCATGTATAAGTGTATGCTATGTAGTGTGTGTGTCCTGCCTGTATAAATGTAAGCTATGAAGTGTGTGTATCTGCATGTATACGTGTATACTATGTAGTGTGTGTGGATCTGCATGTGTAAGTGTATACTATGTAGTGTGTGTGTATCTGTATGTATAAGTGTATGTTATTTAGTGTGTGTGTATCTGCCTCTATAAGTGTATGATATGTAGTGTAGTGTGTGTGTCTGCATGTGTAAGCTATGTAGTGTGTGTGGTGTCTGTTTGTATAAGTGTATGCTATTTAGTGTGTTACTGTGCATTTTTGCTACCTTTAAAGGCCAGAAACTAGAATATTAATGAGGAAGCATGAGAGCAGTTTTAAAGAATCTATTATTAAATTTCCAATTAAGATAAAAATATTTAGCACTGTCTCTGCAAAGGCTAATTAATTACAGAGCTCACATAGCTATACCAGTGGTTTGAGCTTGTGTTTGATTTGCTGCCTATGAGTATTAAAAGGACATGACTTTATTTAGAATTTTATTTATATTACTTTGGTCTTATGATTTTTTTAAGCCCCCGCCTCCGCTCCTGCCCACACATTTCCCATTTTTGCCACGGGGGGGGGGGGGGGGGGGGTTCCCTCTATTGAATTTTGAAATGTTGGGAGGTATGCTTTAAGCACTTATATATATATATTCATTGTCAAAACATATATGTGTGTGATGTATAGGTGATGTATAGTATTTGGGTTTACCTGTGTTGTGTTTCTGCAGTGTCGGTGTGTGACAACATCAGAGGAGTCCTTGATAATCATTACTTGCAGGGGTTGGTGTTTCTGTACTGTCATGAATGATGTCATCAGAGGCATCGATAATGTCATGCCACGAGTAGGAGCAGTTTAATTTTTCTCTATTTAACAATTCTGATTAACAAGTCTGATATAAACTACATATATGATCTAGAAAAAAGTACAATACCTGAACAGTATCACTATGCATTAATGCCATCAAGGAGGTTTTAATTTCCTTGGTGAAAATAGCAAACTGATCTATGGGCCTCCCAATGAGCCTTAGATATAAACACACACACTATAAATATATATATATATATATATATATATATATATATTCAAATGTTGGAATAGAGGGCACTCACAGGTCTTTGTTGAATTAAAGTGAATATTTTTTATTAACAATGTAGCATCACAAAAGTCGACGTTCAGCTCGTGCAATGAGCCTTTCTCAAGACAATCTTGTTACCACTTCAGTGTTTGAAACGCTGAAGTGGTAACAAGATTGTCTTGAGAAAGGCTGAAATCCTAATTGGCTGTTCATATCAGTCAATAGGATGAAAGCTACTGAAATTCTATTGGCTGATTTGATAAGCCAGTAGGATTTCAGTAGCTCTCATCCTATTGGCCCGATTTGAATTTCCCAAATCACGCCATTTTTAAAAGTCTCCCTTGCATTGAAGATAAGTATACGGCGGCAAACCATATGAAGAGGATGCTCAGCGCCAGATGTCTTCAGGATGAGACCCGCTCTGCTCTGCGGGATGACAATAGAAGATGCCACCTAAATGAAGATAGAAGACGCCGCCCGGGATGGATGAAGACCTCACCGCCTGGTTGAAGACTTCTTGCTGCCCTGGATGTCCGGACTTCAGAAACTGTAAGTGGATCGTCGGGGGTTAGTGTTAGGTTTTTTAAAACTTTTTTTGGTGGGTTTTTTTTTTTTAGATTAGGGTTTGGCATTCTTTAAAAGAGCTAAATGCCCTTTTCAGGGCAAGAAGGCCTAGATTTAGAGATTTGTCGGTAACGACCCCGCGTAGCTAACCGCTGGCTTTTTTTCTGGCCGCACCTTTTAAATCCCTCTGGTATTGAGAGTTCACAGAATGGCTGCGTTAGGCTCCAAAAAGGAGCGTACAGCATATTTAACGCCACTGCAACTCTCGATACAAGAGTTGCTTACGGACGCGGCCAGCTTCAAAAACGTGCTCGTGCACGATTCCCCCATAGAAAACAATGGGGCTGTTTTGAGCTGGAAAAAAAACCTAACACCTGCAAAAAAGCCGCGTTCAGCCTACTAACGCAGCCCCATTGTTTGCTATGGGGAAACACTTCCTACGTCTGCACCTAACACTCTAACATGTACCCCGAGTCTAAACACCCCTAACCTATATACTTATTAACCCCTATTCTGCCCGCCCCCGCTATCGCTGACACCTGCATATTATTATTAACCCCTAATCTGCCGCTCTGTAAACCGCCGCTACTTACATTATCCCTATGTACCCCTAATCTGCTGCCCCTAACACCCGCCGACCCCTATATTATATTTATTAACCCCTAATATGCCCCCCACAAACGTCGCCTCCACCTGCCTACACTTATTAACCCCTAATCTGCCGAGCGGACCGCACCGCTATTATAATAAAGTTATTAACCCCTAATCCGCCTCACTAACCCTATAATAAATAGTACTTAACCCCCTAATCTGCCCTCCCTACATCGCCGACACCTAACTTCAAACATTAACCCCTAATCTGCCGACTGGAGCTCACCGCTATTCTAATAAATGTATTAACCCCCTAAAGCTAAGTCTAACCCTAACACCACCCTAAGTTAAATATATTTAAATCTAACGAAATTAATTAACTCTTATTAAATAAATTATTCCTATTTAAAGCTAAATACTTACCTGTAAAATAAATCCTAATATAGCTACAATATAAATTATAATTATATTATAGCTATTTAGGATTTATATTTATTTTACAGGTAACTTTGTATTTATTTTAGCCAGGTACAATAGCTATTAAATAGTTAAGAACTGTTTAATAGCTAAAATAGTTAAAATAATTACAAATTTACCTGTAAAATAAATCCTAACCTAAGTTACAATTAAACCTAACACTACACTATCAAATAAATAAATTAAATAAAATACCTACAATTACCTACAATTAAACCTAACACTACACTATCAATAAATGATTAAATACAATATCTACAAATAAATACAATTAAATAAACTAACTAAAGTACAAAAAATAAAAAAGAACTAAGTTACAAAAAATAAAAAAATATTTACAAACATTAGAAAAATATTACAACAATTTTAAAACTAATTACACCTACTCTAAGCCCCCTAATAAAATAACAAAGCCCCCCCAAAATAAAAAAAATGCCCTACCTATTCTAAATTACAAAAGTTCAAAGCTCTTTTACCTTACCAGCCCTGAACTGGGCCCTTTGCCAATCAGAATCAAGTTCAATCGATTGGCTGATCCGATCAGCCAATCAGATTGAGCTCAGCATTCTATTGGCTGTTCCGAACTTGATTCTGATTGGCTGATTCCATCAGCCAATCAGAATTTTCCTACCTTAATTCCGACTGGCTGATAGAATCCTATCAGCCAATCGGAATTCGAGGGACGCCATCTTGGATGAGCTCCCTTAAAGGAACCGTCATTCTTCAGTTGGACATCGTCAGAAGAAGATGGGGTCCGCGCTGGAGGTCTTCACGATGGAGCCGGTCCTCATCGGATGAAGATAGCAGATGTCCGCTTGGAAGAAGATGGTTGCCGGTCGGATCTACTCTTCTTCCCGGATAGGATGAAGACTTTGGACCCTCTTCTGGACTTCTTCAGCCCGTCGGATGATGGATGTCTAGCCCCCACTTGGGATAGGTTTATTTAAGGGGGGTTTTGGGTTAGATTAGGGGTATGTGGGTGGTGGGTTTGTAATGTTGGCGGGGGGTATTGTATGTGTTTTTTTTACAGGCAAAGAGCTGAATTTCTTGGGGCATGCCCCGCAAAGGGCCCTGTTCAGGGCCTGGTAAGGTTTAAAAGCTTTGACTTTTGTAATTTAGAATAGGGTAGGGCATTTTTTATTTTGGGGGGCTTTGTTATTTTATTAGGGGGCTAGAGTAGGTGTAATTAGTTTAAAATTGTTTGTAATATTTTTCTAATGTTTGTAAATATTTTTTATTTTTTGTAACTTAGTTCTTTTTATTTTTTGTACTTTAGTTAGTTTATTTAATTGTATTTATTTGTAGATATTGTATTTAATTAATTTATTGATAGTGTAGTGTTAGGTTTAATTGTAGGTAATTGTAGGTATTTTATTTAATTTATTTATTGATAGTGTAGTGTTAGGTTTAATTGTAACTTAGGTTAGGATTTATTTTACAGGTAAATTTGTAATTATTTTAACTATTTTAGCTATTAAATAGTTCTTAACTATTTAATAGCTATTGTACCTGGTTAAAATAAATACAAAGTTACCTGTAAAATAAATATAAATCCTAAAATAGCTATAATATAAATTATAATTATATTATAGCTATTTTAGGATTTATATTTATTTTACAGGTAACTTTGTATTTATTTTAACCAGGTACAATAGCTATTAAATAGTTAAGAACTATTTAATAGCTAAAATAGTTAAAATAATTACAAATTTACCTGTAAAATAAATCCTAACCTAAGTTACAATTAAACCTAACACTACACTATCAATAAATAAATTAAATAAAATACCTACAATTACCTACAATTAAACCTAACACTACACTATCAATAAATGAATTAAATACAATATCTACAAATAAATACAATTAAATAAACTAACTAAAGTACAAAAAATAAAAAGAACTAAGTTACAAAAATAAAAAAATATTTACAAACATTAGAAAAATATTACAACAATTTTAAACTAATTACACCTACTCTAAGCCCCCTAATAAAATAACAAAGCCCCCCAAAATAAAAAAATGCCCTACCCTATTCTAAATTACAAAAGTTCAAAGCTTTTACCTTACCAGCCCTGAACAGGGCCCTTTGCGGGGCATGCCCCAAGAAATTCAGCTCTTTTGCCTGTAAAAAAACACATACAATACCCCCCGCCAACATTACAACCCACCACCCACATACCCTAATCTAACCCAAACCCCCCTTAAATAAACCTATCCCAAGTGGGGGCTAGACATCCATCATCCGACGGCTGAAGAAGTCCAGAAGAGGGTCCAAAGTCTTCATCCTATCCGGGAAGAAGAGTAGATCCGGACCGGCAACCATCTTCTTCCAAGCGGCATCTTCTATCTTCATCCGATGAGGACCGGCTCCATCGTGAAGACCTCCAGCGCGGACCCATCTTCTTCTGACGATGTCCAACTGAAGAATGACGGTTCCTTTAAGGGACGTCATCCAAGATGGCGTCCCTCGAATTCCGATTGGCTGATAGGATTCTATCAGCCAGTCGAATTAAGGTAGGAAAATTCTGATTGGCTGATGGAATCAGCCAATCAGAATCAAGTTCGGAACAGCCAATAGAATGCGAGCTCAATCTGATTGGCTGATCGGATCAGCCAATCGGATTGAACTTGATTCTGATTGGCAAAGGGCCCTGTTCAGGGCTGGTAAGGTAAAAGAGCTTTGAACTTTTGTAATTTAGAATAGGGTAGGGCATTTTTTTTATTTTGGGGGGCTTTGTTATTTTATTAGGGGGCTTAGAGTAGGTGTAATTAGTTTAAAATTGTTGTAATATTTTTCTAATGTTTGTAAATATTTTTTTATTTTTTGTAACTTAGTTCTTTTTTATTTTTTGTACTTTAGTTAGTTTATTTAATTGTATTTATTTGTAGATATTGTATTTAATTCATTTATTGATAGTGTAGTGTTAGGTTTAATTGTAGGTAATTGTAGGTATTTTATTTAATTTATTTATTGATAGTGTAGTGTTAGGTTTAATTGTAACTTAGGTTAGGATTTATTTACAGGTAAATTTGTAATTATTTTAACTATTTTAGCTATTAAACAGTTCTTAACTATTTAATAGCTATTGTACCTGGCTAAAATAAATACAAAGTTACCTGTAAAATAAATATAAATCCTAAAATAGCTATAATATAATTATAATTTATATTGTAGCTATATTAGGATTTATTTTACAGGTAAGTATTTAGCTTTAAATAGGAATAATTTATTTAATAAGAGTTAATTAATTTCGTTAGATTTAAATTATATTTAACTTAGGGTGGTGTTAGGGTTAGACTTAGCTTTAGGGGTTAATACATTTATTAGAATAGCGGTGAGCTCCAGTCGGCAGATTAGGGGTTAATGTTTGAAGTTAGGTGTCGGCGATGTTAGGGAGGGCAGATTAGGGGTTAATACTATTTATTATAGGGTTAGTGAGGCGGATTAGGGGTTAATAACTTTATTATAATAGCGGTGCGGTCCGCTCGGCAGATTAGGGGTTAATAAGTGTAGGCAGGTGGAGGCGACGTTGTGGGGGCATCTTAGGGGTTAATAATATAATATAGGGGTCGGCGGTGTTAGGGCAGCAGATTAGGGGTACATAGGGATAATGTAAGTAGCGGCGGTTTACAGAGCGGCAGATTAGGGGTTAATAATAATATGCAGGTGTCAGCGATAGCGGGGGCGGCAGAATAGGGGTTAATAAGTATAAGGTTAGGGGTGTTTAGACTCGGGGTACATGTTAGAGTGTTAGGTGCAGACGTAGGAAGTGTTTCCCCATAGCAAACAATGGGGCTGCGTTAGGAGCTGAACGCGGCTTTTTTGCAGGTGTTAGGTTTTTTTTCCAGCTCAAACAGCCCCATTGTTTTCTATGGGGGAATCGTGCACGAGCACGTTTTTGAAGCTGGCCGCGTCCGTAAGCAACTCTTGTATCGAGAGTTGCAGTGGCGTTAAATATGCCTGTACGCTCCCTTTTTGGAGCCTAACGCAGCCATTCTGTGAACTCTCAATACCAGAGGATTTAAAAGGTGCGGCCAGAAAAAAGCCAGCGTTAGCTACGCGGGTCGTTACCGACAAATCTCTAAATCTAGGCCTTCTTGCCCTGAAAAGGGCATTTAGCTCTTTTAAGAATGCCCAAACCCTAATCTAAAAAAAAAACCCACCCAAAAAAAGTTTTAAAAAACCTAACACTAACCCCCGACGATCCACTTACAGTTTCTGAAGTCCGGACATCCAGGCAGCAAGAAGTCTTCAACCAGGCGGTGAGGTCTTCATCCATCCCGGCGGCGTCTTCTATCTTCATTTAGGTGGCATCTTCTATTGTCATCCCGGCAGAGCAGAGCGGGTCCATCCTGAAGACATCTGGCGCTGAGCATCCTCTTCATATGGTTGCCGCCGTATACTTAATCTTCAATGCAAGGGAGACTTTTAAAAATGGCGTGATTTGGGAAATTCAAATCGGCCAATAGGATGAGAGCTACTGAAATCCTACTGGCTTATCAAATCAGCCAATAGAATTTCAGTAGCTTTCATCCTATTGACTGATATGAACAGCCAATAGGATTTCAGCCTTTCTCAAGACAATCTTGTTACCACTTCAGCGTTTCAAACACTGAAGTGGTAACAAGATTGTCTTGAGAAAGGCTCATTGCACGAGCTGAAACGTCGACTTTTGTGATGCTACATTGTTAATAAAAATATCACTTTAATTCAACAAAGACCTGTGAGTGCCCTCTATTCCACATTTGAATATATATATATATATTATATATATATATATATTTATAGTGTGTGTGTTTATATCTAAGGCTCATTGGGAGGCCCATAGATCAGTTTGCTATTTTCACCAAGGAAATTAAAACCTCCTTGATGGCATTAATGCCATAGTGAGTACTGTTCAGGTAGTACTTTTTCTAGATCATATATGTAGTTATATCAGACTTGTTAATCAGAATTGTTAAATAGAGAAAAAATTAAACTGCTCCTACTCGTGGCATGACATTATCGATGCCTCTGATGACATCATTCATGACAGTACAGAAACACCAACACCTGCAAGTAAGATTATCAAGGACTCCTCTGATGTTGTCACACACGACACTGCAGAAACACAACACAGGTAAACCCAAATACTATACATCACCTATACATCACACACATATATATTTTGACAATGAATATATATATATAGTGCTTAAAGCATACCTCCCAACATTTCAAAATTCAAAAGAGGGAACCCCCCCCCCCCCCCCCCGTGGCAAAAATGGGAAATGTGGTGGGCAGGAGCGGAGGCGGGGCTTAAAAAAATCATAAGACCAAAGTAATATAAATAAAATTCTAAATAAAGTCATGTCTTTTAATACTCATAGGCAGCAAATCAAACACAAGCTCAAACCACTGGTATAGCTATGTGAGCTCTGTATTTAATTAGCCTTTGCAGAGACAGTGCTAAATATTTTTATCTTAATTGGAAATTTAATAATAGATTCTTTAAAACTGCTCTCTGCTTTCCTCATTAATATTCTAGTTTCTGGCCTTTAAAGGTAGCAAAAATGCACAGTAACACACTAAATAGCATACACTTATACAAACAGACACACACACACTACATAGCTTACACATGCAGACACACACACACACTACATATCATACACTTATAGAGGCAGATACACACACACTAAATAACAACACTTATACATACAGATACACACACACTACATAGTATACACTTACACATGCAGATCCACACACACTACATAGTATACACGTATACATGCAGATACACACACTTCATAGCTTACATTTATACATGCAGACACACACACTACATAGCATACACTTATACATGCAGATACACACACACTTATACATACAGATACACACACACACTACACAGCTTACACTTATACATGCAGATACACACACATACACACTTATAGATACAGATAGACACACACTACATCATATATGGGTATCTGTAACTCATTGTATAGGCTGCCACTGTTCGTTACCCTGGTGTTAGCACTGCTCATCATATAAAACTGAAGGCATGCCAGTATTATCACCAGGGGTTAGACGTCATCACTACCAGGGTTAGAGGTCACCATCACCATTACCTGAGGTCAGAGGGTATACAGCCTGCCTACTACTGCTTAACCCACACACTATTACTTTTCCACAAGGAATCTATATAAACAGACACACACACACTAACATAGCTTACACATGCAGACACACACACACACTACATATCATACACTTATAGAGGCAGATACACACACACTAAATAACATACACTTATACATACAGATACACACACACTACATAGTATACACTTACACATGCAGATCCACACACACTACATAGTATACACTATACATGCAGATATACACACTTCATAGCTTACATTTATACATGCAGACACACACACTACATAGCTTACACTTATACATGCCGATACACACACACACACTTATACATACAGATACACACACACACTACACAGCTTACACTTATACATGCAGATACACACACATACACACTTATAGATACAGATAGACACACACTACATCATATATGGGTATCTGTAACTCATTGTATAGCTGCCACTGTTCGTTACCCTGGTGTTAGCACTGCTCATCATATAAACTGAAGGCATGCCAGTATTATCACCAGGGGTTAGACGTCATCACTACCAGGGTTAGAGGTCACCATCACCATTACCTGAGGTCAGAGGGTATACAGCCTGCCTACTACTGCTTAACCCACACACTATTACTTTTCCACAAGGAATCTATATAACCCTGGAGAGAAAAGCCAGCTGCTTCTGAGTATGTGCCCAATAAGATAATTTTTTTCTTTTTTAAATGCATGGGGCAATGCGGGACGAGCTATCCCGTGAAAATCGGGACAGTTGGGGGGTATGCTTAAGAGTAATACAAATTATAATTAAAATAAAAATGCATGCCAGAATTACCAATCCATTGGCGGTGTTCCAGAATATTGAAGAGTTCATAATTTTGATTTCTGTACCACTTCCATATCAGTAGATTTGAAATATCCTATTAGTAAAGCCAATTGTCTCATTGGTAATATACGCCAGTTTAAGATGTCATAATATCCTTTGACATCCCCTGAATCATCAAAATTAATTGAATCATTATTAAACAGGGAGAATTTTGCATTTCTCAAATAATACATTAGCTGTGGAAAAAAAAAAAACAGAAAACATATTTAATTTCAGTTTTACATTATATTTATTGTTAAACAAATTACATTGCCAGCAAAACGTCACCCCTCTATTCATGCCAGCCAAATGTTCTAATCTTAGTGAAAAGTTTAAACATCTGATGCTCATTTAACTGTTAGACACATGCAAAAAACAATCACCAACATAACAAAAGTTAATTTTTCATGAATTTCTTCCAAATAATTTTTGAGTAACTCTTTTATAGTTTTTCCTTGCAGGACACAGTGACCATGCCAGGGTAATGGTTCTCCACAACTTAAATCTCTGTACCATCCACTGCCACAAACAGATGGGAAGTCCTAGTCCACAAGTCTTTTTGGATAATGATTCCTACAACTCCACTAGAGCATTTCTAAAGGGGGAAGACTTCTTTGTGTGTGCAAATTTATCAAGAATGATTACAATGGCACTACATTAATGAATTTGGGAATTCCTATAAAATAAAGGTCTAATAGGATAATATTTTAGGGCTAGGCTGCTGTGTATTAACAGTACATTTACAAATGACACAGGAACTACTGACTATTAATAGCCCTCTGTATCCCAAATGGAATATCAGCTAACTACATGAAGCAGAGATAGGCAAAATCTAAAATATAACTTTTATTAAAAAACAGTTACAACTAAAAATGAAAAATAAAAACCGCAAAAAAGTATTAATCAATTGAGAAAAATAGTAATAGTTTTTCCCTATTGGTAATTTTGAGTACTATAAATGACCAAATAAAACACCAAACACACACTAGATTACAAGTTTTGCGTTCATATTTTAACGCTGAAAAAATTGCCATTTCAGTGTTTAAAACAGCAACGCAGCCATTACGAGTTTTGACGTATAACTGTACCTCAAGTCTTTTAGCCTATATGCAACGTCAGTCCCGCACTCAAAAAAAATTACTTTTTTTTCATGGGATTCCATAGTGCTGCCATTACTTGTTTTGCAGTGAGGCTAAAAAGTTTGCATTACACCCTATAACGACAAGTTCCGTACCGCCATCTGAGAGCGTAGTTTATAAGTTTTACGCAACAAAACTTTACATAAAACTCATAACTAAATTGTTACAAAGTACACTAACACCCATAAACTACCTATTAACCCCCATTGCCCACACTAAATAAATATATTAACCCCTATTCCGCCGCTCCCCGACATCGCTGCTACTAAATAAAGTTATTAACCCCTAAACCTCTGGCCTCCCACATCACTACCCACTAAATAAAGCTATTAACCCCTAACCGCCAGCCCCCCGCATTACCAAAAACTAAATTAATCTATTAACCCCTAAACCTGTTTAGACTCTGAGATCTAAAATGGGTCTGAACGTTCCCTCTATTTTGGGAACCACAAAAAGATTTGATAAAACCCCCGTCCCTGCTCTAGTCTTGGACAGGACAATTACTCCCAAAGTAGAGAGGTCTTTTACACAATGTAAGAACGCCTCTCTTTTTATCTGGTTTACAGACAATCGTGAAAGAAGAAACCTCCCTCTTGGGAGACAACTTTTGAATTCCAGTTGATACCCGTGGTCACGATATCTAGTGCCCAGGAGTCCTGAACATCTCTTTCCCAAGCCTGGACAAAGAGAGAAAGTCTTCCCCCTACTAGATCCGGTCCCGGATCGGGGGCGTCCCTTCATGCTGACTTGGTAGTAGCAACGGGCTTCTTGTTTTGTTTACCCTTGTTCCAAGCTTGGTTGGGTCTCCAGGCGGACTTGGCTGAGCAAAATTCCCTTCCTGCTTTGTGGAGAAGAGGAAGAAGAAGAAGAGGGTACTCCTTTAATATTCCAAAAGGAACGAAAATTATTCTGTGTACCCCTCAATTTAACCGCCTTATCCTGAGGTAGGATGACCCTTACCTCCAGTGATATCAGAAATGATTTCATTCAAGTCAGGCCCGAATAGGGTCTTACCCTTGAAAGGAATAGCCAAAAGCTTTGATTTAGATGATACATCAGCAGACCAAGACTTTAACCATAGCACTCTACGCACCAAAATGGCAAATCCAGCATTCTTAGCTGCCAATTTAGCAATTTGAAAGGCGGCATCTGTGATAAAAGAATTAGCCAGCTTGAGAGCCTTAATTCTATCTAATATATCTCTAAAGGAGTCTCAGTCTTAAGACTCTTCTAGGGCCTCAAACCAAAAGGCAGCTGCAGTTGTAACTGGTACAATGCATGCCGTAGGTTGCAAGACGAAACCATGATGAATAAACATTTTCTTTAGGAGACCCTCCAATTTCTTATCCATAGGGTCTTTGAAAGCGCAGCTTGTCCTCAATAGGAATAGTGGTACGCTTAGCCAGGGTAGATATAGCTCCTTCCACCTTAGGGACTGTTTGCCAGGAGTCCCGGACAGTGTCAGAAATAGGATACATCGTTTTGAAATTAGGAGAGGGAGCGAACGGATACCCGGTCTGTCCCATTCCCTCTTAATAATATCCGAATTCTCTTAGGAACTGGAAAAACGTCAGTGTAAGCAGTACCTCTAAGTATTTGTCCATCTTACACAACTTCTCTGGTGGTACCACAATAGGATCACAGTCACCCAGAGTCGCTAAAACCTCCCTAAGTAAAAGACGAAGGTATTCAAGCTTAAATTTAAAGGACATGACATCCAAGTCTGTCTGAGGCAACGCACTTCCCGATTCGGAAAGTTCCCCTCAGATAGAAGTTCCCTAACCCCCAATTGAGATCCCTCAGAGGGTACATCGGAAATAGCCAACAACGCATCAGAGTGATCCGCAATCACATTGTCCTCTGTTACTGCATTTACCCTGTAACACTGGCAACTTAGATAACACCTCTGTAAGGGTAGTTGACATAACTGCAGCCATATCCTGCAGAGTAAATGAGTTGGACGCGGTTGAAGAACCAGGCGTCGCTTGGGTGGGCGTTAGAGGTTGTGACGCTTGGGGAGAAACTGGCGGTTCACCCTGTTTTCCCTTCAGCTTGAGAATCATCTTTACACACATTTTCTTTACATAAAATTTGTGCTTTGCATTATAAGGCCCTCTCAGTACACCAGGGACAAAAATCAGAGGGGGTTCCACAGTGGCATCTAAACACATAGAACAACGAGTTTCCTCCTCACTGTCCGACATGTTAAACAGACTAGCAGTACTGATAATAGTCGTACCTTGCTAAATATTGCGTATTGATTATACTAAAAAACGGAAAAAAAAAACAACACCAAAAAAATTTGTACTGCGCCTTTAAATTTTAAAAGCGCAACTATTTTACTGAAACCTGCAAAAAACACTTTTTAGCATGAAAAACTGTTTTAAAAAAAAAAAAACCATAGCCTACAATAAACTACCAATAGCCCTTAAAAGGGCCTTTTGTATGGCATTGCCCTAAAGAAATCAGCTCTTTTCCCAGTAAAAAAATACAAAGACCCCCCAACAGTAAAACCCACCACCCAACCAACCCCCCAGAATAAAAAACCTAACTCTAAAAAAAAAAAAAAATCTACCCATTGCCCTGAAAAGGGCATTTGTATGGGCATTGCCCTTTAAAGGCATTCAGCTCTTTTTCAAATAGCCAAACCCTAATCTAAAAAAAAACCCACCCAAAAAAAAACCTAAAACTAAACCCCCTCTTTAGGTACTCACAGTTGCTGAAGTCTGGCTTGAACGATCTTCATCCCAGCGGCTCCATCTTCATCCAGGCGGATCTATCCAGTGGCTCCATCTTTATCCAGGTGGATCCATCTTCATCCATCGCGGGAAGAAAGAAAATAGTATAGGGGGCGCCCTTACTGTGAGAGTAATTATATGATCACCAAACCACTAAACAATAAACATAAGTTAGTGGTAAACAAGTCTGTAATATATACAGCCAGAGTGTTACAGGTGGAGAAAATATATAAAACAAGAATATATATAAAATGATACAGTGTATAAAACTTAACATACAATGAATATTGATAGATGTTAGCATAAATCCACACAGTATAAGACCGTAAACTATATGTGAATATAGTAAAAATGTGTATTCAAGCTAGATAATGTTATACAAGAAAGTCTCTTTAGAAGATGATGGTGTCATCAGAGGCAGCAATCTGTAAAGGACCAAGGCCAGGATCCAGTATCAGTGATCTAAAGACAATATAAGAAGACAGATGCGCCACATGGCCCAATATTGTTTGGTACAGAGAAACAATTGTTGTGTGTCAGATACACTCACATGTGATGAAGCACCTCTAGTAGTGCAAATGGAGCGGTCTGGGGTCAATACCAGTCACCTAAAAGACTGGCCTCCCAAAGATGTTTGGGAATCTGTGAATAGTGGTATATAACACAGGGCTCATATATGTCCTAGTACTGTTTTGACTCAAGCAGGATGAAATTAAGTACAAGTAGCCCTCAGTTTACACCGGGTTAGGTTCCAGAAGGAATGGTTTGTAAATCGAAACCGTTGTAAATTGGAACCCAGGTTATAATGTAAGTCAATGGGAAGTGAGGGAGTTATGTTCCAGGCCCCTCTAAAAATTGGGATAAGTAACACCTAATACATTATTTTTAAAGCTTTGAAATGAAGACTTTAAACGCTAACAGCATTATAAACCAAACAAGATAATCACACAACAAAGAATATATAATTAAACTAAGTTAAATGAACAAAAACATTTGCTAAACAGCATTAAAACCTAATAAAATAATCACACAACAGACTTTACTTTTTTTCCTGCAAACAGTTCTTTCTGTGCATTCCAATCTGGACTGATTTATAGACAGGAAGAGCTTGTTCCTTTGCAATCTGCTCGATAGCTCAGGTCTGGTTAAACTGATTAATTTAAGCTTGCTTGGCTTGCATATCTGCAACACAAGCGGACAGCTACACCTACTGGCTATTTTATCAATGCACTGCTTCTCAATGCTTTTCAATAGCAGTCACATGACTGAAAAAAGGTTGTTATTCTGCCAAAAAGGGAGCGTAGAGCATATTTACCGATCAGCCAATTAGATTGAGCTTGCATTCTATTGGCTGTTCCGATCAGCCAATAGAATGCGAGCTCAATCTGATTGGCTGATTGGATCAGCCAATCGGATTGAAATTGATTCTGATTGGCTGATTCCATCAGCCAATCAGAATTTTCCTACCTTAATTCCGATTGGCTGATAGAATCCTATCAGCCAATCGGAATTCGAGGGACGCCATCTTGGATGACGTCCCTTAAAGGAACCGTCATTCATCGGGAAGTCGTCGGTGAAGATGGATGTTCCTCGTCGGCGGGATGAACATGGATCCGGAAGAAAGAAGATTGAAGATGCCGTTGATAGAAGACTTCAGCCGGATCATGGACCTCTTCAGCTCCCGCTTGGATGAAGACTTCAGCCGGATCATGGACATCTTCAGCCCCCCGCTTGGGCTTGGATCAAGACATCGGAGCCAGGACGGATCGGTGTGATACCCGGCGAGGTGAAGATAAGGTAGGAAGATCTTCAGGGGCTTAGTGTTAGGTTTATTTAAGGGGGGTTTGGGTTAGATTAGGGGTATGTGGGTGGTGGGTTGTAATTTTGGGGGGTATTGTATGTGTTTTTTTTACAGGCAAAAGAGCTGAATTCTTTGGGGCATGCCCCGCAAAGGGCCCTTTTCAGGGCTGGTAAGGTAAAAGAGCTTTGAACTTTTTTAATTTAGAATAGGGTAGGGCATTTTTTTATTTTGGGGGCTTTGTTATTTTATTAGGGGGCTTAGAGTAGGTGTAATTAGTTTAAAATTGTTGTAATATTTTTCTAATGTTTGTAAATATTTTTTTATTTTTTGTAACTTAGTTCTTTTTTATTTTTTGTACTTTAGTTAGTTTATTTAATTGTATTTATTTGTAGGTATTGTATTTAATTAATTTATTGATAGTGTAGTGTTAGGTTTAATTGTAGATAATTGTAGGTATTGTATTTAATTAATTTATTGATAGGGTAGTGTTAGGTTTAATTGTAACTTAGGTTAGGATTTATTTTACAGGTAATTTTGTAATTATTTTAACTAGGTAACTATTAAATAGTTAACTATTTAATAGCTATTGTACCTGGTTAATATAATTACAAAGTTGCCTGTAAAATAAATATTAATCCTAAAATAGCTACAATATAATTATAATTTATATTGTAGCTATATTAGGGTTTATTTTACAGGTAAGTATTTAGCTTTAAATAGGAATAATTTATTTAATAATAGTTAATTAATTTCGTTAGATTTAAATTATATTTAACTTAGGGGGGTGTTAGGGTTAGAGTTAGACTTAGCTTTAGGGGTTAATACATTTATTATAGTAGCGGTGTGGTCCGGTCGGCAGATTAGGGGTTAATTATTGTAGGTAGGTGGAGGCGACGTTGGGGGCGGCAGATTAGGGGTTAATAAATATAATATAGGGGTCGGCTGTGTTAGGGGCAGCAGATTACGGGTACATAGGGATAATGTAGGTTGCGGCGGTGTACGGAGCGGCAGATTAGGGGTTAAAAAAATATGCAGGTGTCAGCGATAGCGGGGGCGGCAGATTAGGGGTTAATAAATATAATATAGGGGTCGGCGATGTTAGGGGCAGCAGATTAGGGGTACATAGGGATAACGTAGCTGGCGGCGGTGTACGGAGCGGCAGATTAGGGGTTAAAAATTTTTAATAGAGTGGTGGCGATGTGGGGGGACCTCGGTTTAGGGGTGCATAGGTAGTTTATGGGTGTTAGTGTACTTTAGAGCACAGTAGTTAAGAGCTTTATAAACCGGCGTTAGCCCAAAAAGCTCTTAACTACTGACTTTTTTCTGCGGCTGGAGTTTTGTCGTTAGAGTTCTAACGCTCACTTCAGCCAGGACTCTAAATACCAGCGTTAGAAAGATCCCATTGAAAAGATAGGATACGCAAATGGCGTAGGGGGATCTGCGGTATGGAAAAGTTGCGGCTGCAAAGTGAGCGTTAGACCCTTTCCTGTCTGACTCCAAATACCAGGGGGGCGGTAAAAACCAGCGTTAGGAGCCTCTAACGCTGGTTTTGACGGCTACCGCCCAACTCTAAATCTAGGCCTTAGTGTTTTTTATTTTTCGTAATTTAGTGTTTATTATTTTTTGTAACTTTAGATTTTTTAATTTTTTTTGTACTGTTAGGTTTTTTTGAAATTTGTAATTTAGGTTTTTAATTGGAAGTATTTTTTTATATTATTAGAATAGTTATGTTAGGTTAATTTAAAGTTTAATGTTAGGTTTATTTTTATTTCACAGGTAAGTTTTTATTTTTTTAAAGATAGTTAAATTGTAATTTTAATTGAATGTTAGGCGGGTGTTAGTTTTAGAGGTTAATAGTTTAATTTAGTGTTTTGCGATGTGGAGGGCCGGCAGTCTAGGGGTTAATAGGTTTAGTTTAGTAGTTACTATGTGGGGGTCTGGAGGTTTAGGGGTTAATACTTTATTATAGCGTTGGCGATGTGGGGGGCTGGCGGTTTAGGGGTTTTAAAGGTTTATTTAGTGGCGGCGATGTGGGGGGCCGGAGGTTTAGGGGTTAATAGGTTTATTTAGTGGCGGCGATGTGGGAAGCTGGAGGTTTAGGGGTTGATAGTTTTATTTAGTGGTGGCGATGTGGGAGGCCGGAGGTTTAGGGGTTAATAACTTTATTATAGTGTTGGCGATATTGGGTGGGCGGCAGATTAGTGGTTAATAGGTTTAATATAGTGTTTGCGATGTGAGAGGGTGGTGGTTTAAGGGTTAATGGGTAGTTTATGGGTGTTACTGCACTTTGAAACAGTTTAGTTATGAGTTTTGTGAAACATTTTTGTTTTGCAAAATCCATAACTACTGCTCTCAGATGGCGGTATGGATCGTGTCGGTATAGGCTGTAACGCAAGCATTTTAGCCTGAATGCACAACCTCTAATACTGGCGCTATGGAAATCCCACACAAGACGTCATTTTTTTGTGGAATGAACGTTGCGTTAAAGGCTAAAATGCTTGCGCTATAGCTATACCATTACGACTCGTAATGTGCATTCCTGGCCATTACGCTGGAATTTACATTTTTTGCATTAAAAGCCGTACTGCAACCCTTGTAATCTAGCCGACTGTCTTTAGAAAGGGGCATTCTTTTTGTTGTATATTTGTTGCCCTCTCAGAAATGCAAATATTTTTTGGGGCCTTTGTGTACGTGTTTTAACACATTGTTCCCTTACTTATGGGCCTTTGTTTGGTGCACGTCCTCCTATCGTTGGTGCACCTTTTGTGATCAAAGTTTGTTAGGAGGGGTAATGTAATTCCTCTCTTTTACAGCTCTTTCTTTTGGGGATATTTTTAATAATTTTTTATGTAGTTTATAATTCTGTACTACTGGAAGCTAAAGTATCTGAACACTTACTACCAATGTTAAATGTTTCATTGTAAGCAAGCTGAGGTATCTCCTCCAACACATTTATGAGATACTTGTTTTTATGCACTGATGTATTTGGACTAATTTAATACTGTTCTTGATTCCAAAGGTACTTTATTATGGGTATTTTATTATTTAAACAAACTACTTTTTGTAGTTTTATCCTTAAATTGAATTTTTTGTTTTTATCCCTAAATTTGTCTTTCCCTTACTTAGAGATTTCTGTCTTTGGGGATATATAAATTTACATCACATTACTCCTTAAAATGGGGTCTTCTGATCCTGTCCTAATCCTACTTGCTATTGTTTAAGATGTTTTTTGTATACCTGCTTCCTTATCCTTTAGAGCATTATTTATTTGGGGATTTTACTGTTTATGCATTTTTCTACTGGCCTGCAGTTTTATGCTATTATGGAGCTTTCTGATTCTGTCCTGAATCTGCCTTTAGAAGCTGGGTCCTCTGAAAACTTTCCTTCCAATTTAAATGTGTTTTTTGCTAAATTGAAGTATCTCCTCCAGCATATTTAATGTGGCCCATGTTCAAACCTAATATTATTTTTATGGGTATTATTGCTTCTTTTGTTTGTTCCTTAGAGGGGAATTCAAAAAGACTGCTTCTGCAATAAAATAAATCTTCAGATTTTCTTGAAAAAATGCTGGCAGCTCTGCAGCTTTCATGTGAACATAAAAAGTCAGCTAAGAATTTACCTTTTAATTATGTTATTTCCTTTCACCTAGATTACAAGTTTTGCGCTATAAAGGGTAGTTAACAAACGCAACAAAAGTTGCGTTTTTCACCCTCTATAATGCTGCCATTACGAGTTTTTAAAAAGCTGCCTTGTGCGTGCGATATGTTTGCGTTGAGCTCCATACCACACAAAATACAAGCACTGATTTGACGTGCTTGTGCACGCTTTCCCCATAGACATCAATGGGGAGAGAGGGTTAGAAAAAAAACTAACACCTGCGATCGCATAAGGAAAAGCTCCGTAACTCAACCCCATTGATGTCTTTGGGGAAAAAAGTTAAGTTTAAACCTAACACCCTAACATAAACCCAGAGTCTAAACACCCCTAATCTGCCATCCCCAACATCGCCAACACCTACAGTCACTCAGTCAATAGTAATGAGAACTGCTTAAATCCTATTTGCTGATTTGAACAGCCAATAGGAATGAGAGCTGCTTAAATCCTATTGGCTGATTTGAACAGCCTATAGGATTTTAGCAGCCCTCATTACTATTGGCTGATTTAATTTTTTCAGCCGATTGGAATGCAATGGTACAGCCAGTATAAAAATGGTACAGCCAGTATAAAAGGGGTATCTTGCATTTGAATCCTCAGTGTGCGGCGGACGAGCGCATGAAGAGGACCTCCACATCGGATCGATGGACCTCTGCCTTGGTCCTCCGCCTGGACCTCCACCTTGGACCTTCGACTGGACCTCCACCTCTGCGCATCGACCGCTCCGGTCCAACAATGGATGAAGATGGAGCTGTCTGGATGAAGATGGAGCCGCCGGGATGAAGATCGTTCAAGCGGGACTTATACCTAAAGAGGGGTTAGTGTTAGGTGTTTTTAATGTTTTTTGGGGTGTTTTTTTTTTTTTTAAATTAGGGTTTGGGCATTTCTTAAAAAAGCTAAATGCCATTTTAAGGGCAAGAAAAAGAGCTGAATGCCCTTTTAAGGTTAATGTCCATACAAATGCCCTTTTCAGGACAATGGGTAGATTAGGTATTTTTAGATAGTTTTTTTTTATTTTGTGGGTTTGGGGGGTGGGGGTTTGTACTGTTATTAGCCATTGGTGTTTTTTTTTTAAAATGGGTATTAGAATAGGAATAATTGTTATTATTTTGGATAATTTGTTTGTTATTTTGTGTAATGTTTTTTTTTCGTTTTGGGTGGTTTTTTTTTTAGAATAGCCATTTTTTATTTTTAATGGGCAGCAAAAGAGCTGAATGCCCTTTTTATGGGGAATGCCCATACAAATGGTTTTACTTTATTTTTTGGGTTATTTGTGGGATTGGGGGGCGGTGGGGTTTTTTATACTATTAGTGGGGGTTGTTTTTATTTTGTAGAAAAAGAGCTGATTTCTTTAGGGCAATGCCCTACAAAATGCCCTTGGTAGTTTATTATAGACTAGTCCTAAAGCCTGTGTACACGTGCCAATTTTTTAGGTACCGCAGTTCCAACCCTTGCTCCCTCTCTCTCCCCCTCTCTCCTCTTAAAGAGAGGGGGTAGAGAGAGCGCAAAAGAGAGGGGCGAGAGAGTTCTCTCTCTCCCCCTTATTTTGCGCTCTCTCTCCCCCTCTTTTGCTCTCTCTCTCCCCTTTTTTGCTCTCTCTCTCCCCTCTTCCCCCCTCATCTGCTCTCTCCCCCCCTCTTTTGCTCTCTCTCTCTCTCGCCCTCTTTTGCTCTCTCTCTCTCCCCCCTCTTTTGTGCTCTCTCCCCCCTCTTTTGCGCTCTCTCCCCCCTCTTTTGTGCTCTCTCTCTCTTTCCCCCCTCTTTTGCTCTCTCCCCCTCTCTTTTGTGCTCTCACCCTCTCTTTTGCGCTCTCTCTCTCTCCCTCTTTTGCGCGCTCTCTCTCTCCCTCTTTTGCGCTCTCTCTCCCCCTTCTCTTTTGTGCTCTCTCTCCACCCTCTTTTGCGCTCTCTATCTCCCCCCTGTCTTTTGCGCTCTCTCTCTCCCCCCTCTCTTTTGCGCTCTCTCTCTTCCCTCTCTTTTAAACTCTCTCTCCCCCCGTCTTTTGCGCTCTCTCTCCCCCCTCTCTTTTGAGCTCTCTCTCCCCCTCTTTTGTGCACTCTCTCTCCCACTCTTTTGTGCTCTCTCTCCCCCCTCTCTTTTGCACTCTCTCCCCCTCTCTTTTGTGCTCTCTCCCCCTCTCTTTTGCGCTCTCTATCCCTCTATTGCGCTCTCTCTCCCTCTATTGAGCTCTCCCTCCTCCTCTTTTGCGCTCTCTCTCCCCCCTCTTTTGCGCACTTTCTCTCACCCCTCTCTTTTAAACTCTCTCTCCCCCCTCTCTTTTGAGCTCTCTCTCCCCCTCTCTTTTGAGCTCTCTCTCTCGCCCCTCTCTTTTGCGCTCTCTCTACCCCTCTCTTTAAAACTATCTCTCCCCCCTCTCTTTTGCGCTCTCTCTCCCCCTCTCTTTTGAGCTCTCTCTCCCCCTCTCTTTTGAGCGCTCTCTCCCCCCTCTCTTTTGAGCTCTCTCTCCCCCTCTTCTGCTCTCTTTCTTTCTTTCCCTCCTCTGTTTTGGTCTCTCACGCGAGGCCACGCCCCCTTACCATGCCCGTCGGTCACGCCCCCATCACGGCTTGTATGCTGTGTACCTCGCGCTCCCTAGCTCGCGCCAGACCTCACAGCTGTTCAGCTTGTATGCTGTCTGTGTACCTCGTGCTCCCTAAGCTGTCACTGACCTCGCTGCAAGCTGACACTGGTAGCTCGGGGCCGCTTCTCACGCGGCAGACCTCGCTCCAAGCCGACACTGATTAAGGCCAGGTATGTTTGTCTCTACTGCGCATGACTGCATCTGACAAACATACCTGGCCTTTTATTATATAGGATTAGGGTTTTTTTTTTTTTTTTTAAATATGGTATTGTAATAGGAATAATTTTTATTGTTTTGGATAATTTTGTTTGTTATTTTTTGTAATGGTAGTTTTTTTTTGTAATTTTAGTGGGGGGGTTTTTGTAATGGTAGGTTTTTTTATTTTTTTAATGGTAGGTTTTAGTGTAAGGTGGCTTAGGTTTTATTTTTATTTCACTGGTAAGTTTGTATTTATTTTAACTAGGTAGTTAGTAAATAGTTAATAACTATTTACTAACTAGTCTACCTAGTTAAAATAAATAAAAACTTACCAGTGAAATAAAAATAAAACCTAAACTAGCTACAATATAAATAATATTTATATTGTAGCTAGCTTAGGTTTTATTTCACTGGTAAGTATGTATTTAGTTTTAAATAGGTATTATTTAGTTAATAATTGTAACTTTAATTTAGCTCTATTTTAATTATGTTGAAGTTAGGGGGTGTTAGGGTTAGGGTTATGGTTAGGGTTAGGTTTAGGGTTACGGTTAGGATTAGGGGTTAATATTGTTAAATTTAGGTTGTTGCGATGTGGGGGGCTGGCGGTTTAGGGGTTAATAGGTTTATATAGTGGTAGTGATGTGGGGTGTTAATAACTTTATTTAGTGGTGGCGATGTCGGGGAGCGTCGAAATAGGGTTAATAGATTTATTATAGTGTGGGCGATGTTAGGGTGCGGGGGAATAGGGGTTAATATCTTTAGTATAGAGGCGACGATTTCGGGGAGTGGCAGATTAGGAGTTAATAACTTAAATAGTGTTTGCGATGCAGGAGGGCCTCGGTTTAGGGGTTAATAGGTAGTTTATGGGTGTTAGTGTACTTTGTAACAGTTTAGTTATGAGTTGTATGTAACAGTTTTGTTGCGTAAAACTCATAACTACTGCTCTCAGAAGGTGGTACGGATCTTGTCGTTATAGGGTGTAACGCAAGTTTTTTAGCCTCACCGCAAAACTCGTAATGGCAGCGCTATGAGAATCCCATGAAAAAACGTCATTTTTTTGAGTGTGGGACTGACGTTGCGATACAGGCTGAAAGGCTTGCGGTACAGCTATACCAACAAGACTCGTAATGGCTGCGTTGCTGTTTTAATGCTGAAATTACAATTTTTTTTCAGCATTAAAACATGAAAGCAAAACTCGTAATCTACCTGTTTGTTTCTTTAGAAGCTGAAGTTTCCTCTGAGGTTTAATGGATTTTCTTCCGATATCCTGTATAATGTATCTTCTTTTTTTGTATGTTCTCTTTTTAATGATTTTTTTTTTCTAGGGCTGTGGAGGTTGTGTCTTCTATTTTCTTAAACTTAATTTTTTAATCTGTGATTTAATCCCCTGAGGTTTTATTCCATCACTGTTTTCAAGGGAATAGTCTGTCAGGTAATTATTTGTATCCTTCTGCAGGTTTTTTTTAAATTTTATATCTCTTACCTGCCTTTCGGCTAGATTACGAGTTTTGCCTTATGAGGGGTGCGGTGCTAACGTGCACATTATTGTCACAGCTCACTTCCCTACAGCGCTGGTATTACAGGTTTTTATAAAGCCGGCGTTAAAAGACAAGAAGTGAGCATAGAGCAAACTTGTGCTCCATACCGCACTCCAATACCAGCGCTGCTTAAGTCAGCGGTGAACTGGTTGTACATGCTCGTGCACGATTTCCCTATAGAAATCAATGGGGAGAGTGGCTGAAAAAAAGCCTAACACCTGCAATAAAGCAGCGTGAAGCTCCGTAACACAGCCCCATTGATTCCTATGGGGAAACTAAATTTATGTTTACACCTAACACCCGAACATGAACCCCGAGTCTAAACACCCCTAATCTTACACTTATTAACCCCTAATCTGCCTCCCCCGACATCGCCGACACCTGCATTATATTAACCCCTAATCTGCCGCCCCGGACACTACATTATACTTATTAATGCCTAATCTGCCGCTCCGGACACCGTCGCCACTATAATAAACATGTTAACCAATAAACCGCCGCACTTCCGCATCACAAACACTAGTTAAATATTATTAACCCCTAATCTGCCGCCCCTAACATCACCGCCACCTACCTACATTTATTAACCCCTAATCTGCCGCCCCCAACGTCGCCGCCACTATACTAAAATTATTAACCCCTAAACCTAAGTCTAAGCCTATCCCTAACACCCACTAACTTAAATATAATTAAAATAAATCTAAAGAAAAATTAATATAATTAACTAAAAACTACATACTTACCTATAAAATAAACCCTAAGATAGCTACAATATAACTAATAGTTACATTGTAGCTAACTTAGGTTTTATTTTTATTTTACAGGCAAGTTTGTATTTATTTTAACTAGGTAGAATAGTTACTACATAGTTATTAACTATTTACTAACTACCTAGCTAAAAAAAATACAAATTTACCTGGAAAATAAAACCTAGGCTGTCTTACACTAACACCTAAACTTACACTACAATTAAATAAATTAAATTAAATACAATTAACTAAATTAAATACAATTACCTAAATTACAAAAACAAACAAACACTAAATTACACAAAATAAAAAACAAATTACAAGATATTTAAACTAATTACACCTAATCTAATAGTCCTATCAAAATAAGAAAAGCCCCCCCCCCAAATAAAAAACCCTAGCCTAAACTAAACTACCAATATCCCTTAAAAGGGCCTTTTGCGGGGCATTGCCCCAAATAAATCAGCTATTTTACCTGTAAAAAAACAACCTCCCAACAGTAAAACCCACCACCTACACAACCAACCCCCCAAATAAAACCCTAACTAAAAAACCCTAAGCTCCCCATTGCCCTGAAAAGGGCATTTGGATGGGCATTGCCCTTAAAAGGGCATTTAGCTCTATTGCTGCCCAAACCCTAATCTAAAACTAAAACCCACCCAATAAACCTAACACTAACCCCCAAAGATCCACTTACAGTTTTGAAGACCGGACATCCATTGTCAACGAAGCCGGGAGAAGTCCTCAACGAAGCAGAAAGAAGTCCTCAACGAAGCCGGGAGAAGTTTTCATCCAAGCCGGGAGAAGTGGTCCTCCACACGGGCAGAAGTCTTCATCCATACGGCATCTTCTATCTTCATCCATCCGGCGTGGAGCGGGTCCATTTTCAAGACATCCAGCGTGGAGCATCCTCTTCTTACGACGACTCGCATTGAGCTCGCATTCTATTGACTGTTCCAATCAGCCAATAGAATGCAAGCTAAATCCTATTGGCTGATTGGATCAAGCAATAGGATTTTTTCAACCTTAATTCCGATTGGCTGATTCTTGCCGCTTCGTTGAGGACTTCTCCTGGCTTTGTTGATGATGGATGTCCGGTCTTCAAAACTGTAAGTGGATCTTCTGGGGTTAGTGTTTTTTTAAGGGTTTATTGGGTGGGTTTTAGATTTGGGTTTGGGCAGCAATAGGGCAATGGGGAGCTTAGGTGTTTTAGTTAGGGTTTTATTTGGGGGGTTGGTTGTGTGGGTGGTGGGTTTTACTGTTGGAGGGTTGTTTTTATTTTTTTTTACAGGTAAAAGAGCTGATTTCTTTGGGGCAATGCCTCGCAAAAGGCCCTTTTAAGGGCTATTGGTAGTTTAGTTTAGGCTAGGGTTTTTTTTATTTGGGGGGGGCTCTTTTTATTAGATTAGGTGTATTTAGTTTAAATATCTTGTAATTAAATTATTATTATTTTGTGTAATTTAGTGTTTTGTTTTGTAATTTAGGTAATTGTATTTAATTTATGTAATTTATTTAATTGTTGTGTAATGTTAGGTGTTAGTGTAACTCAGGTTAGGTTTTATTTTACAGGTAAATTTGTATTTATTTTAGCTAGGTAGTTATTAAATAGTTAATAACTATTTAGTAACTATTCTACCTAGTTAAAATAAATACAAACTTGCCTGTAAAATAAAAATAAACCCTAAGCTAGATACAATGCAACTATTAGTTATATTGTAGCTAGCTTAGGGTTTATTTTATAGGTAAGTATTTAGTTTTAAATAGGAATTATTTAGGTAATGATAGTAAGTTTTATTTAGATTTCATTTAATTATATTTAAGTTAGGGGGTGTTCGGGTTAGGGTTAGACTTAGGTTTAGGGGTTAATAAATTTAGTATAGTGGCATCGACATTGGGGGTGGCAGATTAGGGGTTAATAAATGTAGGTAGGTGGCGGCGATGTTAGGGACAGCAGATTAGGGGTTAATAATATTTAACTAGTGTTTACGATGCGGTAGTGCGGCGGTTTAGGGGTTAATATGTTTATTCTAGTGGCGGCGATGTCCGGAGTGGCAGATTAGGGATTAATAATTTTATTTTAGTATGTGCGATGCGGGAAGGCCTTGGTTTAGGGGTTAATAGGTATTTTATGGGTGTTAGTGTACTTTTTAGCACTTTAGTTATGAGTTTTATGCTACAGCTTGGTGTTTTTAATCTAGACTTATTTATTTCCTTTCTGGGAAATAAATTGTTTTGATTCTGTTTCTATTTCTGGAGGTCTCAGGACACTAGTCCAGGGGTATATCTAAAGCTTCTATTCATTTTAGTTCCTTTATAACCTATAAGCAGTTTTTTTTCCTCTTAACTAGTTTTATCTGGTTCTGTCTAGAAGCCAAGTTCTATTTGGATTAGGCCTTAAAGGTCAGAACTTCCTTTCCTGTTTCTAATGTTGATTGTGGTTATTCCAATAATTCAGTGTAGGAATAAGGGATACCTATCTGTATGTTCCTATTAACTAGGAATATTATTATTTTTTTTATTTTTTTCTTCTTCTTTTATTGTTACCCAAAAAAATGACAGCAGAATATCTCATGCAGCTAGGAATATTATTATTTTCTGAGATTTGCTTTTTTGGACAAGCATTTGCATTTCATTGCTTTATCCTTTAGTCTTGCTACAGTTTCTAGAATTTCTTCTAGATTCTGGGTGTCCTTTTGTCTGGGTGTTGCAGTGTTTATTTGTCTGGTTGTTATCTTTTTTATTAAACAGATTATTTCTTCAGCATTTTGTTGTTGTTTCTTCAACAGCATGGTTGGAAAATTATTTTTCCAAGCTGTTCCTTGATTCTTCAGACAAAGGTTCTTTTCTGGGTTATCATATGGATTCTGTATCCATGAGATGTTCTCTGTCTGAATAGAGAAGGCTAAAGCTGGTTTTAGCTTGCTTGTTTCTTCAGTCTCTTCATTTTCCCTCAGCTGTGTTTTGTATGGGGGTATTTGGATTTTTGATTGTGGCATCTAATGATTCTCTGTTTTGTCCATTTTCAGTTTTGTGTGCTTTGCCTGTTATGCATGGATCCTTCTCAGCTATCTCAGGAATTTGATCTGGTTTTCAGTTTCTGTTCTGGTGGCTGATTCATTGGCTCATTATGCAGAGGGTTTATTTTGCTTGTCCTTCTCGGACTATATTTCCTTTAGATTGGGGGCCATCTGGGGAATTCTAAGAGTACAAGGGATTTGGGCTCCTTTGAAAGTGAGGTTTCCAATAAATGTTATTGAACTTTGTACTATTTTCAGGGTCCTTCAGAGTTGGCCTCTATTCCCTATTCCTATCAGACAATGATTTTGTAGTGGCTTATATCAATCATCAGGGGGAATTTGTAGTTCCCTAGTTAAGTGTTTGGCTTTTTCTTATAGGCAAAAGTCAGTTGTCTTCTGGTTTTCTTTTTCGTCAGTTTTTGCTTTAAGGTGATTGGTCTCTTCACCAGGATGTTGTTTTTAATCAGATTACGGTTCTTCGGGGTCTCCCAAAGATACATCTAATAACCTCTCAGCTAAATTTCCCAGGCACCTTGCGATGTCAGGTTCCCAGAGTAGTTTTGAGTTATTGTTTCTTAAGCATAGTGATATTTCAGGATCAATCGTTGAGACTGATTCAGGCTCAGAAGTTTCAAAACAACGGAATTAATATACCAACAACTGCACTTGAACAGCATAGGTAAACATCATCTACCTATGAGAACAAACCAGGAAATACTATCTGAGCCATCATTGGCTCACTCAGTAAACAAGTCAGGGATGTACCAAATGGAGAAAGTTAACTGACAGACAACTACAATAACCAATCCACAAGCCCCCTTATCTAAAAGAGATCTAATCCAATACAGGGGGAGGGATTTTTATGCAAATAAAAATACACAAACTCGGCCGGCGAGTACTCCTCTGAAGAAACATTATGTGAAATGTGTCAGGGGTGCACATGTTGAAAGCATAGTCTTTCTATTTTTAAACTTTTTGCTTACTCTGATGTTCGTCATAAATTCATAATAGTCCTCACTTACAATAAAGAAAAGTAATACAGCTAGAATAATGATAAACTCAGCTCCTGCTATAGAGGGAGCTTAGTCATAGATAGCATGACAAATCTAGTATAGCTTTAATTGTAAATGCAGCTCCCGATATAGGGCTAGATTACAAGTGAAGTGGTATTTTGTGCTTCCGCTAGAGTGCTAATTGAGGTAGAAGTAAACCATCCGTAGGGTTTCGCTTGTATTATGAAATGAAAGTAAAAAGTTATCGCTCTCATGCTAACCCGACAAGCTCAAACAGCTTACTTCTAGAACAATTAGCCTGTTGTGCAAACAATAACCTATTCCCCCATAGAAGTCAATGGAGAAAAAAAACTGGAAAAAAAAACATCTGACTCACGGCAAAAACATGATCGCATATTTTCATATGAATATTACATAAATATGCTTTTATATGTTTTCTTGGGTATATATATATATATATATATATATATATATATATAAATAAATATATATATATATATATATATATTTATGTATACATATGCATTTATGTTTGTATATTTGTATATATGTCTGTAAATACATAAATACATATGTGCACATATATGCACATACACACATATATATATATATATATATATATATATACATACATATACATATTTAGATATGTATATGTATGTATCTCAATGTTAAAAAAATTTTTTAATAACACCTGAGATCTCATATCTTTGGGCCCTTAGAACTTTTGTGTGCAATATTTTAAAAAAAATAATTTTTATCAGACAGTATTAATATTAGTGTAACTGTACTTTGTAATGTTTTTTTGATGTGTTTTGTGACACTTTTGTTTGACTCGCGTAACAGTTAACCACAGCTCTGAGATTATGGTAATGATTCTAGTGTCAATCAAAACTGCGCTCATGCGATTGCCCTCATCTTGTAATATGAGCCCAATTTAACTAACGTGCAAATGATCGCGAAAACCCTCATGCAAACAGTAGGAGCATTAATAGAAGATACAAATATTTGCTTATTTCTCTCAAGGCAGAGCATTTATCATTATAGAACTGAGGAGTTAAAGTGTTTTTAAAAGTTAATGTATTTGTGAAGTACCTGTTTGTCTATTATTCCTTAGTAAACTATTGAATGAGATCTAAGTATGCAAATTACACAATAAACCACAACTGCACTTTAAAATAATAAAAAACAAGAGGCACAGCAATCTTTCTTGTGCAAACAAATTTGCATTTCAGTAAAAATGATGGTTATAACCTCACAGGAGATTCAAGTAGTGTGTTTAGCCCAATACAAACTTATAAATATTACACTTTTCACCCTTTATTTGAATCTCACTCTTGCTTTTAGGGGGCAAATTTTCAAGCTCCGAATGGAGCTTGATGCCCCTGTTTCAGGATCGCCGGAAACAGCAGTTATGAAGCAGCGGTCTAAAGAAAATTCAGTGAGGGCTAATCAATGCCATATTTCTCTCCATGCTGACGGAGATTAGATAGAAACAACGGCAGATAAGAGCTGTAGGCCCAGCAAATCTGCCCCGATATTTCCTAAAAGTATAAACTTATCTAGTTTGTAGAATAGCCTTATGCTTATTCCAGGCATTCCAAAAGTCCCCATAGTGTTTGTCATTACCACCTCTTGTGGAAGTATATTCCATGAATCAATCACCCTTTCTGTAAAGAAGTGCTTCTGCAAATTACTCCTAAATATACTACCCTTCAGCTTGAGATTGTGACCCCTTTTCTTGAATATTTCTATTTATGTGAAATACTCACAGCCTCAGCTTTACTAAGCCCTTTAATATACTTGAAAGTTGCTATCATATCACCTCTTTCACTTCTCTCCTCAAAGCTATATATATTTAGGTCATTGAGCCTCTCCTTATACGACCATGTACCATTTTGGTAGCCCTCCTTTGCACAGATTCAAGTTTGTTTATATCCTTCTGGAGATATGGCCTCCAGAACTGCACACAATAGTCAAGATGATGCTTAACTAATGATCTATAAAGTGGCATTAAAACCACTTTACAGATCATTAGTTAGGCCTCATGTTGAGTACTGTGTGCAGGCCCTGAAGACCTGATTGTCTATCATTAGCTAAATCAGACAAGAAGAACCTTGTTGACACTTGCAGGGGCTATCCTCATGAAATACTTTAAAAAGAAGGGGCTGCCCCTGTAAACTGCAATATGCCTGCCGTAGAAAGTAATGGTGTTTGCTGGAAAGGGAGTTTTCGCTAAGGTAAGTATCATTTAAATAATAAGCACTGGTACTTATGCAACATAGGTTATAGGTTGTACTTTCCTTAGGAAATCCTTCTCCCACAACATTATCACCTACTGTTCTGGATTCCCTCTGCCACAATGAAATCCATACATCCCAGAACTTCCCAGTACCTAAAGCCTAAATATGAACTTACTCTCCGGCATTAAACCCTACCACACTGCATTTTCAATCCTTGACTAACCTCAGCCTCACAGACCCTGGACCTACTAAACCGAGCCTGCTAGAATACAAGGCCCCCCTACACTAAATTCCCAGCTCAGTAAAACACACCTGCCCCAAATAAAGAAACCTCTTCCAGCTGTAATAACAGGGTCTGTAGAATGTCCCTTTCTCATTATAAGTCTTTGCCTAGGTTGGTTGATATTCCTCCTTTATAGATCATTTTAAACTAATCCTGATTTGTTACACAAAATTGAGTTGAGATGTCACGATGTCATAAGTATGCCGTCTCAAACTTCTGGTTGTATGATCATTGATTCTGACACCAAGCACTCTAACCACAATCCTGATAGGTTACTTGCTATTGATTGCAAAAACGCTCCTTTTTACTGATATGAAATGCACATTTAATTAACTTATTACTCTGTCAAGTGAAAATTTTAAAAAAGGAACAATAAAGCAATGTTCACCAGAATTTACTTATAATGGAGTGGATAGTTGTAATATTTTACAAAACACTTTTGGCTAGATTACGAGTTTTGCGCTATGAGCGGCGAGTTGCTAACTTGAAAGTTATTGTCACCGATCACTTACCTACAGCGTTGGTATTTCAGGTTTTCATAAACCCGGCGTTAGCAGGCAAGAAGTGAGCGTAGAGCAAAATTGGGCTCCATACCACACTCCAATACCAGTGCTGTGGTGAGCTGGTTTTACGTGCTCGTGCACGATTTCCCCATAGACATCAATGGGGAGAGCCCGCTAACAAAAAGCCTAACACCTGCAATAAAGGAGCGTAAAGCTTCTTAATGCAGCCCCATTGATTCCTATGGGGAAATAATATGTATGTTTACACCTAACACCCTAACATAAACCTTGAGTCTAAACACCCCTAATCTGCTGCCCCTGATATCGCCGACACCTACATTACACTTATTAACCCCTAATCTGCCGCCACCGCCGCCACCTACATTATACTTATTAGCCCCTAATCTGCTGCCCCAACATCGCCGCCACCTACATTATACTTATTAACCCCTAATCTGCCACCCCCAACGTCGCCACCACTATACTACATTTATTAACCCCTAAACCTAACCCTAACACCCACTAACTTTAATGTAATTAAAATAAATCTAAATAAAACCTACTATTAATAACTAAATAATTCCTATTTAAAACTATTTTTAGCACTGCAGAATCTGTTGACGCTCTACAAATAACTAATAATAATAATAATAATAATAATAATGTGGATGGAGAGACTAATAAATAGCATTGCAGTTGAGCTCTTGTCACAAGATTTTTCACAAATGTTCCATGACAATGATCTGTATAGTATATAGCAAAATATCCACATTTGTGTCAAGAAAGTAAAATAAGTACCAGACTCCTTTTGCGGGGCATTGCCCCAAAGAAATCAGCTCTTTTACCTGTAAAAAAATACAAACAACCCCCCAACAGTAAAACCCACCACCCACACAACCAACCCCCCAAATAAAATCCTAACTTAAAAAACCTAAGCTCCCTATTGCCCTGAGAAGGACATTTGGATGGGCATTGCCCTTAAAAGAGCATTTAGCTCTTTTTCAAGTGCCCAAACCCTAATCTAAAAATAAAACCCACCCAATAAACCATTAAAAAACCTAACACTAACCCCCGAAGATCCACTTACAGTTTTTGAAAACCCGACATTCATCCTCAATGAAGCGGCAGAAGTCCTCAACAAAGCGGCAGAAGTCTTCATCCAACCGGGCAGAAGTCTTCATCCAACCGTGGAAGAAGTCTTCATCCAGACAGCATCTTGTATCTTCATCGATCCGGCGCGGAGCGGGTCCATCTTCTTTAAATGATGTCATCCAAGATGGCGTCCCTTGAGTTCCGATTGGCTGATAGAATTCTATCAGCCAATCGGAATTAAAGGTGAAAAAATCCTATTGGCTGATCCAATCAGCCAATAGAATGCGAGCTCAATGCTATTGGCTGATTTGATCAGCCAATAAGATTGAAGCTCATTCCTATTGGCTGATTGCATCAGCCAATAGGATTTTTTCACCTTTAATTCTGATTGACTGATAGAATTCTATCAGCCAATCGGAATTCGAGGGACGCCATCTTGGATGATGTCATTTAAAGTAGAATTCATTGTTGAAGAAGACGTTGATTGAAGAGGAGGCTCCACGCCGGATGTCTTAAAGATGGACCCACTCCGCGCCGGATGGATGAAGATAGAAGATGCCGTCTAGATGAAGACTTCGGCCTGGTTGGATGAAGACTTCTGCCTGTTTGGATGAAGACTTCTGCCGCTTCGCTGAGGACTTCTGCCGGCTTCGTTGAGGATGGATGTCGGGTCTTCAAAAACTGTAAGTGGATCTTCAGGGGTTAGTGTTAGGCTTTTTTTAAGGGTTTATTGGGTGGGTTTTATTTTTAGATTAAGGTTTGGGCACTTGAAAAAGAGCTAAATGCCCTTTTAAGGGCAATGCCCATCCAAATGCCCCTTTCAGGGCAATGGGGAGCTTAGGTTTTTTAAGTTAGGATTTTATTTGGGGGTTGGTTGTGTGGATGGTGGGTTTTACTGTTGGGGGTTGTTTATATTGTTTTTTTACAGGTAAAAGAGCTGATGTCTTTGGGACAATGCCCCGCAAAAGGCCCTTTTAAGGGCTATTGGTAGTTTAGTTTAGGATGGGAGGGGGGGCTTTTTATTATTTTGATAGGGCTATTAGATTAGGTGCAATTAGTTTAAATATCTGATACTTTTTTTTATTTTGTGTAATTTAGTGTGTTTTTTTTGTAATTTAGTTAATTGTATTTAATTTATGTAATTTATTTAATTGCAGTGTAAGGTTAGGTGTTAGTGTAAGACAGGTTAGGTTTTATTTTACAGGTAAATTTGTATTTATTTTAGCTAGGTAGTTAGTAAATAGTTAATAACTATTTGCTAACTAGTCTACCTAGTTAAAATAAATACAAACTTGCCTGTGAAATAAAAATAAAACCTAAGATAGATACAATGTAACTATTAGTTATATTGTAGCTAGCTTAGGGTTTATTTTACAGATAAGTATTTAGTTTTAAATAGGAATTATTTAGTTATTAATAGTAGGTTTTATTTAGATTTATTTTAATTACATTAAAGTTAGTGGGTGTTAGGGTTAGACTTAGGGTTAGGTTTAGGGGTTAATAAATTTAGAATAGTGACGACGACGTTGGGGGTGGCAGATTAGGGGTTAATAAATGTAGGTAGGTGATGGCGATGTTAGGGACAGCAGATTAGGGGTTAATAATATTTAACTAGTGTTTGCAATGCTTGAGTACGGCGGTTTAGGGGTTAATATGTTTATTATAGTGGTGGCGATGTCCGGAGTGGTAGGTTAGGGGTTAATAATTTTATTTTAGTGTTTGCGATACGGGAGGGCCTCGGTTTAGGGGTTAATGCGTAGTTTATGGGTGTTAGTGTTCTTTTTAGCACTTTAGTTATGAGTTTTATGGTACAGCTTTGTAGCGTAAAACCCATAACTACTGACTTTCAGTTTACAGTATGGATCTTGATGGTATTGGCTGTACCACTCACTTTTTGGCCTCCCAGGCAGACTTGTAATACCGGCGCAAAGGAAGTCCCATTGAAAAAGGACTTTTTGAAAGCTGCGGTAGTTACGTTGCGTTACGGCCAAAAAAGTGTGCGGTACAGAAATACCTGCAAGACTCATAATAACAGCGGTAGTGAAAAAGAGCCTTAACGCTGCTTTTTCACGCATACTGCAAAACTCGGAATCTAGCTGTTAGATTTTTGCCAGATGATGTGGCCATAGAGTCATAAAACCTTGAAACTATTTTTCCTCTTAGGCCTAGTTTCTATGCAATATGCTATTACTGGCAGACCTGCCATTATATTAGCAGCAAGTCAGCTTTCACAAAAGTGTAGTGGCTCAAGCTTTGTAGCAGCTCCTAAGTATATAAGTATATATGTGAATCTGTGCCTCAGAAAGTGTGAATATAAAAAGACTGTGCACATTTAGATAAGGAAAGTGAATTGGAAAGTTGTTTAAAATTGTGTGTTCTATCTGAATCATGAACGTTTAGTTTTGACTTGACTGTCCCTTTAACCATTAACTTGGTCTATAAAAAAACTATTAAATCTTACTACAAGCCTGTTGTCCTGCAATGAACCCTATATGTAACCCGGTTTCCTCTGTTAGACTCCCTTCCACAAAAATCCTCACTAAAATCTACATCCTCTTTATGACTCAACTTCACTATTTAACAGTCAGTGAGTTTTTATTAACATTAAAGGGACAGTCAACACTAGAATTTTTGTTGCTTAAAAAAGATAGAAAATCCCTTTATTACACATTCCCCGGTTTTGTGTAACCAACACAGTTATAATACACTTTTCACCTCTGTGATTACTTTGTATCTAAGCCTCTGCAAACTGCCCCCTTATTTCAGTTCTTTTGACAGACTTGCATTATAGCCATTATACTCCTAGGTAACTTCACGTGCGTGTGATCAATGTTATCTATATGACACACATGAACTAATGCCCTCTAGTGGTGAAAAACTGTCAAAATGCATTCACATAAGAGGCTGCCTTCAAGGTCTAAGAAATTAGCATATGGTTTAGCTTTTAACAAAGAATACCAAGAGAACAAAGCAAGATTGGTGATACAAGTAAATTGGAAAGTTGTTTAAAATTGCATGCCCTATTTGAATCATGAAAGTTTTTTTTGGACTTGACTTTCCCTTTAAGGACTGACATTGTGGAGCTCATGGAGTGGGGTTAAATCTTAGTGAGGAGTATTATGGTTAGTGTTGACCAGCTTGCACACATGGTTAATAGCAGCTGGGACAGCGTTACAATTAGCGTTAATTGCACCTTTTGTGGCCTGAATCACTGGTGGTTATGTAATAGGTACCAGTGCTAAAACGCGTAAGACTATGAGCCCAGCTACTTTGTAGATCACCTTCATGAGAGCTGATTTACAACAGTGAAGCTCTTGGCAGGGCCCTCTATCCCTTTGTCTCCCATAATTGTTACCTTGCATATTAGACCCATGTTTTTAGCACTGCAGAATCTGTTGACGCTCTACAAATAACTGATAATAATAATAATAATAATAATAATAATAATAATAATGTGGATGGAGAGACTAATAAATAGCATTGCAGTTGAGCTCTTGTCACAAGATTTTTCACAAATGTTCCATGACAATGATCTGCATAGTATATAGCAAAATATCCACATTTGTGTCAAGAAAGTAAAATAAGTACCAGACTCCTTTAAGCATATTAATATTATTGCAAAACATTTAAGTAAATGCAGCTTAAAATTTTAATGAAACAAGTGAGATATACATGTGCTATATGAATAATACCCAATACATTTTTGCTCACTGGATGATGAGGACAACTCATGCAGCTTTCAGGGGTGCAAGCACCAAAACATTATATATATATGTAGAAGACAGCAAAGTGATTACTTTATTGAAATGTTGCCTAAATATATACATTTTCTTTGGGATAAAGCTGCTTAGGTTTATGATGGACTTGTATAGCCTGTCATGAGGCACAAGGAAGAGTTATAGGTAGCCTGGTTGAGAAGCTGTTATTCTTAAAAAAAAAAATTAAATAAACGCTTTTTGCACAGTCCATATAAAAATCCCTAATACACTTTATGACACATTATAGGTACAATTTTTTGAAAAATGTTTTCTTAAAAACTGTTATTCACTGTATACTAATCTAAAATGATAATAATTTTGAAACTTAATTTTTCCTATTATTAATTGTTTTTCAGATGCAAGAGAATGTATTTCTTGTCCGTCAGACTTTTGGTCTAATTCTTACAGAAATGAATGTGTATTGAAGGAGGTGGAATTTCTTGCAACTGATGAAGCTCTGGGAATCACATTGATATTCTTGGCTGTATTTGGATCTTCCCTTGTCATTGTGTTCACTGTTATTTATACAATGTACAGAGAAACAGCTTTAGTCAAGGCAAATGATAGGGAGTTGAGTTTTCTCATACAGATATCTTTGGTTTGCACTTTTATGACTTCAATACTTTTTGTAGGAAAGCCAGAAGCATGGTCTTGCATGGCCCGTCAAACTACTCTTGCTTTGGGGTTTTCCCTTTGCCTCTCTTGTATACTTGGAAAGACAATTGTTTTGATGTTATCAAAAAGGGCTGCAAAATCTAAAGTTGCTGATAAAAAGAACCAGATAATCATGAAGCCTCTCTATCAAAAAATAGTTGCTGTCATCGGTTTGACTATTGAAACTGGTATTTGTACAGCCTATCTAATTTTGTACCCTCCTTGGGTCTATAAAAATATGGAATCTCAAAATGTAAAGATCATTCTTGAATGCAATGAGGGTTCAATCGAATTTCTGTGCTCAATGTTTGGGTTTGATGTCTTCCTTGCCATATTATGCTTTCTTACTGCCTTTGTAGCTCGAAAACTACCGGATAATTTCAATGAGGCTAAATTTATTACTTTTGGAATGCTGGTCTTCTTTATTGTTTGGATATCTTTTGTTCCAGCTTACTTAAGTACTCGTGGAAAATTCAAAGTGGCTGTTGAAATCTTTGCCATCTTAGCCTCAAGTTTTGGTTTACTTGGTTGTATTTTTGTACCCAAAGGATACATAATACTTCTAAAACCAGAAAGAAACACTGAAGAAATTGTTGGTGGTAGAGCTGCTACCAATGATAAAAGTGCTCCAGCTACATCTGCTTCCATTACTAGTGAGGTCAACAGTACAACTGTTTCCACTGTTGTACTTGATGAGTAAAGTCCAGTCCTACATATTTAGTTCAATCCAGAATCATTTTTGTTCATTAGCAATAAAGAGACAGTAAATTAAAAATTAAACTTAAATTGATTGGATAGCACATGACATATGAGGGAACTTTCCAATCTACTTCTATTATTAATTTTGCTTAAAGGGCCATAATACCCATATGTTTAAACACTTGAAAGTGATGCAGCATAGCTGTAAAAAGCTGACTAGAAAATATCACCTGAACATCTCTATGTAAAAAAGAAAGATATTTTACCTCAAAAGTTCCTCAGTAGCCACATCCCATTGTAAAGGATTTCTAAGCAGCATATTAGTATGTCTGTCCTGGGACAGCTGAAGGGATAAGCCTCGTGCACTCTCATGTTATTTCCCTATTCAGCTTACTATGAAATCTCATGAGAGTTAAGTGAAATCTCATGAGATCACAGTAAAAGATTTCATGACCTCAGCACTGCTGATTCTGATTGGCTGCTGCTTATTTCTTCTTCTTTTTTTTTTTTTACCTGCCGCTGGGAGCAGCTGAGTATAACATTTTACACAGAACTTACTCTGCTGAGCTGAGGAGATTGTGAGGTAAAATATCTTCCTTTTTTACATAGAGAGGCTCAGGTGATATTTTCCTGTCAGCTTTTTACAGCTATACTGCATCAGTTTCAAGTGATTTAGCATATGGGTATTATGTCCCTTTAATTCTCTTGTTATCTTTTGTAAAGAGTAATTCTAGGTGAGCTCAGGAGAGTGCACGTGTCTTAAGACATCTGGCAGCAGTGTTTTCAACATTGTTTATAGCAATGTTATACATAGAGACAAACAATGATGGCATAGACATGTGTACACTCCTAACTTCTTGTCAGCCTTCCTAAGTTCAGTTTTCAACAAAGAATAAAAGGAGAACAAATCAAATCTGATAATAGAAGTAAAATAGAAAGTTGTTTTAAATTGCATGCTCTTTCTGAATCACGAAAGTTTAATTTTCTGTCCCTATAAGTGTTGATAATTTTTAAAGTTAATACAAAATGCAAAGGACTGAGTTGTGTAAAATTTGCATTTGGAATATGGGATATATGAATAATATAGTTAGAAAAAACTAAAATAAGCAAAGCCCGGATGAAAAATAAGTAGATATTTATTCAAGTATGAAAAGGATAAAATATATAAAATCACAAATGCAAGTGAGTAAAGGAATGAGGCTGACGCGTTTCGGTTACGCTGTCTTCAGAGACCTTATATATGCATAAAATACATGTATATAATGCCTTTAAATATATTTACATAAAGACAGAATAACATATTTAAAACATTATTTATTTATTTTTTTCCTGTTACAAGACATATACATAGAGATATTCTGTTAAAGGTGTACATAATCGGTGTATATATTTTCATAATAATACCAGGTACCAGGTTAGCCCAGAGAAATCTGTTTTCAATAATTCAGTCTGATAAATGATTGGTTGTTTAAGTTCTTGTAGTGTGATGTAGTGTGATGTCTATAGTTGTAGATTAAATATTTCTTAGAATGGTAACATATTTAGCATTACTGACAATTAATTCTTTTTTACTTAAACGTTATAGCATATTTTTAGAAAACAATAAAATCTTGTGAAAAATTAAGTTACATTTTAATAAAGCCACTGAAAACTTCCTGTCTTAATTTTACTTTTTTTTTCAAAGTTGTATTTATTGAATTTTAAAAGATAAATAAAATATAACAATTGATAAAGCTGTATTACAATAAACTGAAAATTACACGGTGTAAAGCAAAAGTCGATAACAGGATTCACTGAGGCAGAAACTATGCCCTTGTAACCACAGGTACCATTGGAATAACAGTATAGGCATTTCAAAAGAAATAACAGAGGTTTGAAGCAATTATAGATAGATATAAAAAACAGTGGTCAAAGAAGGCTGTATAATCCGTTCAATGAAAAATCAAAACCAAGTAGGTGAGTATATTATTTTAATATTGGGCAATATAAGGACAGCACTGACATAAAAGGGGGGGGGGAGAGACTAGGTAAAAACACATCAGCCCAGATTACAAATGGTGCACCAATGATAGTGCGGGACAGGACACGTGATATTGCTGGACCACACTAACATTAGCACGCTACTTGATATTACAAGTCCATGGTAAAGAAAAACAACAACAAAAATAGCTAATAATGAATTAAGTAATATTGTTGCATTTAATAGGCAGCTTTGCCTTTAATAAATCTCTAATTTTAATACACCTATTGGAAGCTGTGTTTATATTTTGGATCAAACGCTCCTGATTCTAAAAAGAATTGAGCATAATTACCGTGGAAACAGTTAGCTTGAGACTGACAATTCCAGCCTGCCAGACATACACTAATCTTTCCGTAGTGCAGTGAGGAAATTGTATTTTATTTTACTCTGGGTTTACAGTATCACTCTATATGGCGCCCCTTTGTTACTTTTAGATTTTCCATGGTAAAGTTTGTTAAACAGAGAAGGGTTTGCAGGGCCGACATTGCTCTATCGCAACTTAGATTGAAGATTGCAAGCACTCTAACTTTCACTGATATTACAAGTTAAAGTTATAGTTTTATCTTGAGTGTAAGCAACTGTGCTAGAATATTTAGCATGACTTCAGACCTGAAGTAAACTGTAAGGGTTAAAAAATAAATCATGAAACACATCAAAAACACACTATAATAAACTATTACACACATATATACACTTGTTAATACAAAATATTTCATTTAAATATTTATAAAACAAATCAACAAACAGCTGAAAAAGTGGCAAGTACTGCAAGGTGTTAAAAATATCCTAAAAAGTGCATGAATAAAGCTGAATACAATAAAATCACAATACAATTAAATAGCAAATTAATAGCATTCCAAAATTCATATAACGTTCCTACTTTGCTGCAGATAGTCTTTCTGTGAAAACGTATCACAATGTCCAAAAACAGCAAGCCGTTTCTCCTTGGTGTGCAGCTCCCTTTAAAATCACTGGTGTGATATCAGTGAATGATAAATAATTGGAACTAGAAATGAGAAAACATGGAGCGCAAAAGGGAAGAAAAAAAGAACCATCATGGTGCAGTATATCCAAGTAGAAATGATTAATTTATTGTATACACAAAAAAACAAACTCACAATTATGACCTCAAACAATGTTATGTATGTGTAAAGTGTAGGTACAGATGACTCCTACTCTTTGCTTGAGCGCTCCTCGTATCCCCAGACCTTCCTGTCTGCAGATGCAGGTGTCAGATAACAAGCTGAGAGATATGTGAGCGAGATCTATTTCCCCAGAGCAAGTCCCTTCTCCAGTATGGCAGTATGGCAAACCCGTGTTGCCAGCAACGGTTTTTCACCAACCGGAAAAGGTCTGAAGTCACAGTATGTCTATGTGGGGCGTGGCCTTATGAGTTTCACAGGAATCCTCCCACTTTGTCAGAGGCTATGCATACTCTTCTTGTCTCCCTCTATTTATCCATAGATAGTATGTGACGTGATCGTATGGTAAATGCAATGTCTTCAATACTGATCAGTCACATAAAATAACAATCCAATTGCGTTAGCGCCAACAGCGAGCCCCTTACAGTCATTCTCAGCTCTATTTGCAATAAAGAGGGTTCGCACATATGTAAAACCATAACAAACATGACAAAAAGCTGCTTACAACACTTAATTCATTTACATAAAAATACATAACCTTCTTGAAGACATTGCATTTACCATATGATCACATCACATACAATCTATGGATAAATAGAGGGAGACAAGAAGAGAAGCGGGAGGAGTCCCACGAAATGTGTAAGGCCATGCCCACATAGACGTACTGTGACGTCAGACCTTTTCCGGTTGGTGAGAAACCATTGCCAGCAACACGGGTTTGCCATACTGGAGAAGGGACCTGCTCTGGGGAAATAGATCTCGCTCACATATCTCTCAGCATTTTATCTGGGGATACGAGTAGCGCTCAAGCACAGAGTAGGAGTCAGCTGTACCTACGCTTTACACATACCTCACATTCGGCGAGATTACAAGTTTTGCGGTAACAGGGGTGCGTTGCTAACGCTCCTTTTTTTCTTACCGCTCACTTAAGACAACGCTGGTATTACAGGTTTTCTGCAAGCCGGCTTTAGCCTCAGAAAAGTGAGTGTTAAGCAAAATTTAGCTCCACATCTCACCTCAATACCAGCGTTGCTTACGGTAGCGGTAAGCTGGCAAAACGTGCTCGTGCACAATTTCCCCATAGGAAACAATGGGGCTGAGCTGGCTGAAAAAAAACCTAACACCTGCAAAAAAGCAGCGTTCAGCTCCTAACACAGCCCCATTGTTTCCTATGGGGAAATTAATTTTATGTCTGCACCTAACACCCTAACATGAATCCCGAGTCTAAACACCCCTAATTTTACACTTATTAATCCCTAATCTGACGCCCCCGCTATCGCTGACACCTACATTATATTATTAACCCCTAATCTGCCGCTCCGGACACCGCCGCCACCTACATTATATTTATTAACCCCTAATCTGATGCCCCCAACATCGCCGACACCTACATTATATTTATTAACCCCTAATCTGCCCACCCCCCAACGTCGCCGCAACTATATTAAATTTATTAACCCCTAATCTGCTGCCGCCAACGTCGCCGCCACTATTATAAATTTATTAACCCCTAAACCTAAGTCTAACCCTAACCCCTAACTTAAATAGAATTTAAATACATCTTAATAAATTTACTACAATTAAATAAATTAATCCTATTTAAAACTAAATACTTACGTATAAAATAAACCCTAAGCTAGCTACAATATAACTAATAGTTAAATTACGGAAACCCCCCCCCCCACTAAATTACAGGAAAAAAAAAAAGATTTACCAGAATTTTAAACTAATCCCCCTAATAAAATAAAAAAGCCCCCCAAAATAATAAAATTCCCTACCCTATACTAAATTACAAATAGCCCTTAAAAGGGCCTTTTGCGGGGCATTGCCCCAAAGTAATCAGCTCTTTCACCTGTAAAAAAAATACAATACCCCCCAACATTAAAACACACCACCCACACACCCAACCCTACTCTAAAACCCACCCAATCCCCCCTTAAAAAAACTTGAAGATCACCCTAGCTTGAGCCGTCTTCACCCAGCCGAGCACAAGTGGTCCTCCAGAGGGTCCGAAGTCTTCATCCTATCCCTCTAGAAGAGGACCTCCAGACTGCCAGAAGGCTTCATCCAGACGGCATCTTCTATCTTCATCCTTCCAGAGCAGAGCTGGTCCATCTTCAAGACATCCGACGCGGAGCTTCCTCTTCATCTGACGGCCGACGACTGAATGACTGGTCCTTTAAGTGATGTCATCCAAGATGGCGTCCCTTGAATTCCGATTGGCTGATCCAATCAGAATTAAGGTAGGAAAAATCCTATTGGCTGATGCAATCAGCCAATAGGATTGACCTTGCATTCTATTGGCTGATTGGAACAGCCAATAGAATGCAAGCTCAATCCTATTGGCTGATTGGATAAGCAAATCGGATTGAACTTCAATCCTATTGGCTGATTGCATCAGCCAATAGGATTTTTCCTACCTTAATTCCAATTGGCTGATAGGATTCATCCTGGATGATGTCACTTAAAGGACCAGTCATTCAGTCGTCGGCCGTCGGATGAAGAGGATGCTCTGCGTCGGATGTCTTGAAGATGGACCCGCTCCGCTCCGGAAGGATGAAGATAGAAGATGCTGCCTGGATGAAGCCTTCTGCCGGTCTGGAGGTCCTCTTCTGGCCGGATAGGATGAAGACTTCGGACCCTCTGGAGGACCACTTGTGCCCGGCTGGGTGAAGACGGCTCAAGGTAGGGTGATCTTCAAGGGGGTAGTGTTAGGTTTTTTTAAGGGGGGATTGTGTGGGTTTTAGAGTAGGGTTGGGTGTGTGGGTGGTGGGCTTTAATGTTGGGGGGGGGGGGAGTTATTGTATTTTTTTTACAGGTGAAAGAGCTGATTACTTTGGGGCAATTTTTGTAATTTAGTTTATTTAATTTAATTGTAATTAATTGTAGGTAGTTTAGGTAATTAGTTTAATTATAGTGTAGTGTTAGGTGTAATTGTAACTTAGGTTAGGGTTTATTTTACAGGTACTTTTGTACTTATTTTAGCTAGGTAGTTATTAAATAGTTAATAACTATTTAATAACTATTCTACCTAGTTAAAATAAATACAAAGTTGCCTGTAAAATAAATATAAATCCTAAGATAGCTACAATGTAATTATTAGTTATATTGTAGCTAGCTTAGGGTTTATTTTATAGGAATAATGTATTTAATTATGGTAAATTTATTTAGTTTAATTTAAATTATATTTAATTTGGGGGGGTTTGACTTAGGTTTAGACTTAGGTTTAGGGATTAATAAATGTAATATAGTAGCAGCGACGTTGGGGTCGGAAGATTAGGGGTTAATAAATGTAGGTAGATGTCGGCGATGTTAGGGATGGCAGATTAGGGGTTAATAAAAATTAACTAGTGTTTGCGAGGCGGGAGTGTTAATACATTTATTAAAGTGGCAGCAATGTCCGGTCGGCAGATTAGGGGTTAAACATTTTATTTAAGTGTTTCCGACGTGGAGGGGGGGCTCGGTTTAGGGGTTAATAGGTAGTTTATGGGTGTTAGTGTACTTTTAGCACTTTAGTTAAGAGCTTTATGTTCCGGCGTTAGCCCATAAAACTCTTAACTACTGACTTTTAAATGCAGTAGGAGTCTTGCCAGGAGAGGGTCTACCGCTCACTTTTTTATGTGATCGTAATACCGGCGTTAGGCAAATCCCATTAAAAAGATAGGATACGCAATTGACGTAAGGGGATTTGCGGTAAGCTAAAATCGCTGAAAAAAAGTGAGCGGTAGACCCTTTCCTGCCTGACTCGTAATACCAGCGGGCGTTAAAAAGCAGCGTTGGGACACCTCAACGCTGCTTTTTAAGGCTAAGGCAAGACTCGTAATCTAGCCGATTGTTTGAAGTCATAATTGTGAGTTTGTTTTTTTGTGTATACAATAAATTAATCATTTTTACTTAGATATACTGCACCATGATGGTTCTTTTTTTTCCCTTTATGCTCCATGTTTTCTCATTTCTATTTCCAAATATTAATAAACTGTTTGCAATATAATTTTTATTCATCTTTAATGTGGGTTTTATGTGTTTTGAAAAGAAATACTTTAAATTCCTTTGTTCTTCATTTGGAAGAAAATGTTCTTTTTTTTTTTTAAAGTACATTTTTCTATATATTCCAGAATAAACAATATATCTATGTATATCTACATCTGTATATATTCATATAAATATATAGGTTTATATAAATATTTTAGAAAAAATATATTTAAAAATAAAAGGAACATTTTCTTCGATTTGAAGAACATAGGAATATAAAGTATTCTTAACAGTCTTAGGTTTAACACATTGTCCAGTTAGCACGTAAGCGATAACTAATAGTTTTTTTTTCAGTTCTCCCTATAGAAGTCTTGAAGTTAGCAGGCTTCAGTCTTTCACTTGTGCACCAACATTTTACTTTCAACTTGTAATTCGCACCCTTATGTGGCCTTGATAATGCTTTAGTTTGAGCGCAGTTAGCACGCAAGGAAAAATAATTTAACACACCGCTTGTAATCTAATCTCCTGTAATGGTATGCGCTCTACTCCTCAACTCCCGCAACTTTCTCTTACCCTGCAGCGGTCTTCACGCTATGGCCTCTAGTTATCAATGTCTGTCGGACCTCATCTGACAGTGCGGATCAGGTCCGACAGATATCACTGAATACGGTGAGCAATACGCTCGCCGTATTCATCATTGCACCAGCAGCTCACAAGAGAAACACGGGGCATCAAGCTCCATTCGGAGCTTGATACATATGCCCCATGTGCCTAGTGTCGAAAACCAGAAGTCCTTCCAGGAACAGAGAGTCCTAGATCCGGTACCCAGGACTAAGGGAGTTCCACCACAGCTACCAATTGAACAATGCAACTACACAGTCAGAAGAAATCCCAGCACACAGACTTAGAAAAAAAAAACGGGCTCAATCCAGAAAATAGCAGATAAAATCAAAGCTATTTATTCCAAGGTAAAAACATATCAATTCCACAGGTGAACAATATAGAAGATTTCTTCTGACTGTGTAGCCACTTGTAATCTAGCCTATAGAGTATAAACATTCAATCCAAATTGAGAGGGGGGCAGGATTCCTTACAATAGAAGGTAAAAAAGGGGAAGGGGGATTTTCTCTCCCTCTCCAGTTCTTTAGCTCTTTCCCTGTATCTCCTCCACTGCCTCATTTTTAGGAAAGAGATGGGAACGAAGAAACCCCCTAGGTGGCAGGACAAGCACAGGGGACTTCCTACATCAGAAAGTGAGCCTCAATTCTAATGAAATTTACAAGACAATCCCCCCATAATGTTACTTTATTTTTTTATCTTTTAAGAAAATTGCAATATTTATTTTTAGTTATAATTTTAGGAATTTACATCAGATACAGGCTTCACACACACCTCTTAAAAGCTTATTCTGTTCTTCCAAAAGAGTGCTTCACTAATGTCTCAGTTTGTACTTTGTTACTCCAGTGTTAAATGCAACTTACTGATCAAGACAACAAATAAAAAACAGTCTCTGACGATTTCAACCTCAGTGCCTTTCTTTCACCTACAGTACATTCCACCATTTGCTTTATTCCACAACAAAATGGCGTTATCGTCTCTTAAAAAACGTTTTATGTTTTGCCAATGTCAGCTGCTGCCTCTGGCTAGTGTGAAGTGTCACTGCTATTGTACCTCTTCTTATTTGCTCTAGCGCCCCCTTTGGAGGCCGCCTCACACTGAAAACCACTGTATTAAACCAATCATCTCATGAACGTAACTTGTCTTTAGCTAGTGTCCCACACACATAGATACAGATATTAAAATATACCATTTTCTTTAATATAGTGCATCTGGTTTCTTTATATTTCATCCTAGAAAATGTAAATATTCCTATCTTAACTCAGTGTTGTAAATAGAAACAATATGGCCTTAAGTTATTGATTTTGACAACTGCCTAGCAAACATTCACATACAAGGTTCTGTTTGGAACTGTGATCGAAGTAAAAGCAGCAACCACTCAACATCAATATTGACATCAACAAAGATGTCCTTTTAAGTAGGGCCTAAATAGGCATACAAAGCCTAACCCCCCCCCCCCCCTCTTTCTGGCACTTAGTATCTTCTGTTTTTTTTTTTTATTATGTATATGTAATTTTAAGTTGTACTTATGAGTATGTATCATTACACAGAAAGCTGGTGATGCCCATAGCAGGGAAAGGTTTCTATTTTTGCCATAGATACAATCAACATCATTATTATACATTTTTAAGGTCTTATCTTTCAAGTTTGGGTGAGTACATTTGAAGTAATTTCTATCTATTATACTTTCATGAACAAATATTGCTTTGCACTCATTAACCACTACCTATCACTGATTTATAAAAGCCTATTGTTTAAGTAAAGGGTTGAAATAAAGAAAACAAGTAAGAGAAATTTTTAAAAGCACAGAAAGAGAAAATAAAAGAAGAAACATGAATTAAATATTGAAATCATTATAATAGAGACTAAGGGGCCCATTTATCAAGCTCTGGATAGAGCTTGAGAGCCCGTGTTTCTGGCGAGCCTGCAGGCTCGCCAGAAACACCAGTTATGAAGCAGAGGTCTAAAGACCGCTGCTCCATAACCTGTCCGTCTGCTCTGAGCAGGCGGACAGACATAGCCGCAATTCAACCCAACAATCGGGTTGATTGAGACCCCCTGCAGGGGGCGGCGTTGCACCAGCAGCTCACAAGAGCTGCTGGTGCAATGCTGAATACGGAGAGAGTATTGCTCACCACATTCAGCGAGGTCTGTCGGACCTGATCCGCACTGTCAGATCAGGTCTGACAGACCTTTGTTAAATAGAGGCCTAAGGGGTAGATTTACCAACGATCCTCTATAGCCGCATACGCTGTTGGCAATTATCATTGCACAAGCATTTCTAGCAGGTGGTGTCAATCAATCCAATCATATCTGATCAGACTGATAGCTGTCCGCGGCCTGAGAGGTGGCGGATGATTTAAGGCGCAGCAGTCTTAGGACCGCTGCTTCTTAACTTATGAATTCCAGCGAAAAACCGCTGCATTCGCAGCATAATAAATCAGCCCCTATAGGGTCGGTCACAATCCTTTAAAAAAGGTATCTAATGGTTTTCAACAGAAATCCCCTGTTAAAGTCTATGGATTTTTTGTAGATAAATTAAGTTTTTCTAAAGCTTTGTAATCAACACCTAAATGTTTATATGCATACCATACTCCAACACAAACAAACAAATTATTAAATAGATATGTGTGTATGATTGATAATGACTCCATTATGAGTGCTTCTAAGAATGTATTCTTTTTTCTCATTTTTTTTTAACTTCAATTCAATTCACAAAGAAAAAAGCAAAAAACAAATGCTTCATGTTCAATAAATAGCCTATTTAAAGGAAAATTGCATAGTCTTGCATAGTCTTTCCAATCCATTTAAAAACTCACTAACCCAGTACTTTGCATGGAGATAATTCAACAGTGAAATTCCAGGGTATCAGAAAACATAAGCTTTTGAGTGGATTTTTGTCTGTCCTATTTCACGAGCACATTATCAATATATGAGAGCCTGTTTTCAAGGTTAACCTTTTCTGCAAGCTCAGTCTACACAGGCAAGCTGTATAATTGGGCAATATGGAACCATGTAATCCAGTTGGCATGTGACAGTGATATACACAGAGAGAGCATATTCCAGCTAACAGTGTTTTTAGTGGGGGGTTTAAGATAATTTACTCTCATATGGAGTCCATCAACTGGGCCGTAACATACTTTTGTGTGAAATATCATAAGAGATAAACCTCCTATTACGTCTTTCTGTACCCAAGAATGATTTGACCAATAAACACTCAACAACAGGTTTTGGGCTAAAGACCGGTCAAGGTCACGTTTATTTATAACAATAAACCTTTAAAACTAGGCTATGTAAATATGCCAACCTAGGCAACTTTAATAATGATAACAAAGAACTGTATCAAGTTCTTAACTGGTGGCGGCAATGAATTAGCTAATTTAACCCCTACTAACAGACGGCCAGGGCCCTACACAGTGTTTGCAGCGCAGCAAGGATTGCGCACGCCCAATTGGCAGAGAGAGAAAGCTGTAAGCTGTTAGAGGTGTTTGGTCTATGATTCGTAGGGGGGAGAAACCCCTAGGTCGGCACCTAGCGGGCGTCGCCTCCCCCATCCTAGGGCATCACTCGTCTCTCTCCCTGCCCGCTCTCTGGGCCCTGACTGACCGCCAGCTAGGGCATAGGACAACCAGCCTAGTAAGGCGACCCCCCTCGAACGAGTCGTAAAACACCCCCGAACAGGTGGAAGACTAAATTAAAACCTGGGCTTAAAGGGCTAATTCAAATAAACCTACCCTCGCCAGGGTGAGCCCTAACCATTACCACTACAAGCCGCCACCTCTTCATCCAGGGACGGGTGGGTGGGGAAAGCTTCCTTGAAGTCTGGAACCAGGAACAAAGAGGGCTGGATCCACTGCAGTCAGGACCTATAAACAACAATGTAACACCTAGTACCTTCCAGACTTCAACTCAGTTATCCCTTAATTTTGTTACAGGCCCACTAGAGGGCCCTCCACTTCCATTTTGCTGAACTTTAATATTTGAGACTGGTGGCTATGTGTGAGATTCACTGTAGCAGATGGTGAGTTGTGGTGCATCATTCAATTCTTGATGACCCCAGGTAGCACAAAGTCTTAATTAATTTTATATTTACCAGGTTCAAATAGGTTAGTCAGTATTGCTGTTACAAATAATTAAACTGTTGGTGTCTTATAGTACAATTACCACCTAATTGCTACTGTATGACAATATCTGGTGTTTAACCAGTGTGACTACAGAAGAAAATATAAAATACACTATAAAATATACATGATAGATAGATAGATGATAGATATATAGATAGATAGATGATACATAGATGATAGATAGATGATAGATAGATAAATAGATAGATAGATAGATGATAGATAGATAGATGATAGATAGATGATAGATAGATATATAGATAGATAAATGATAGTTAGATAGATAGATAGATAGATAGCTATATGATAGATAGATAGATAGATGATAGATAGATAGATAGATTATAGATAGATATATGATAGATAGATGATAGATAGATAGATAGATTATAGATAGATAGATATATGATAGATATATGATAGATAGATGGATGGATACCGTGCAAACTAGGATTTCATTAAAAGACAGTTTACCTAAAACATCAGAAGTAACTCTGCCTTTTTTTTTTTAAAATACTGTTTTTATTGAGAACAAGAGAAAGGTTACAAGCAAGTATGTAGATACAAATTTCAAACGCACAAACGCGTAGTTGGCAGATGTAGAGTTCAACAAATACATGTATAGCTGTAATAGGTGATCCAACAACGCTCTAAATCAGATTCTTAATCCACCTGTCCCCTGTCCTCTTTTCATCCTCCCCCAGTGGGGGTACATTATATACTTTACCATAACATCAAACATAATCTGATTAACTGTTATAAACTACTCAACCAGTTATTGGTTGGGTCTCCGGAGTGGAGTGTAATAGTCTTGCTGTATGCTCTATGGTGGGGACAAAAAAAAAAAAAAAAAAAAAAGGAGAAAGGGAGGAAGAGAGGGGAAAGGAGAGGAGGGTGGAAGGTGGTAGGGGGCAGGATCCAGGACTCACGTGCTAATGTTTATATGGTAATATTTTCCCTCCCTCTCCCCTCACTGCTTTGTGGTTGATACAAGAATCCCCACTCGCCCCTCAAGGATGCTGTCAACATGTATTCAGTGTATGCAAAAGGGATTAGAATTTGTCTCTGGGAGTCCATGCTCAGTGATTCAATGTATCGCCGACATTTGTTTATGAAGTGATTGAGTCTCCTATTAGTGTCCAATTTAGTGTCTAGTTGCTCGATGAGCAGCTGTTTGTGTAGGCGATGTCTAAATGTGCTGAAGGCAGGGGCAGCGTTCTCCGTCCAGACGCCTAGAATGACCTTCCTAGCGATTAAAATGATAGTATTAAGTAAGGGGATATCTCTGGAATGGTGGTCACTCCACTCCAAGAAGCAGATCTGTTCCACTTCTAGTTGAGCCCTGAGCTTAATGACACTCGCAATCCAAAAGGCAATCTTACCCCAAAATTGTTTAACCTTTGGGCAGGCATGAAAAAAGTGGAGGAAATCCGGATCACTCAATCTGCACTTGCCACACTCATTTACCGTCCCGGGTCTCCACTTAGCTAGTCTTCGAGGTATAATGTAATCCTTGTGTAGCATTCTAATCTGAGATTCTCTTAGGGACATGGACAGAGTCGCCCTCCGAACACTCACTACACTTTGCTGAATTAGCTCTGTAAGGTCTTCTCTCTCCATACTCCTATTCCACCTACCCTCTAATAGGGTTAAGTTTTTAGACTCAATATGGCTCAAAAGTGTTCTATATATTCCTGAGATGGTGAAATTGCCTAGTTTAAATGAGGTCACCGTCATGGCAAATGCATGTGGCTCCCAGAATTGTGGGTCTCCTCTTATCAGTTGGTCAACGCAATGCCTCAATTGTAGATAAGCATAGACGTGGGCCCGTGGCAGCCCAAATTGGGCCTGTAGATCAGTGAAAGATTTGATGCACTTTCTAGAGAGATCCAGAGTGTCTCCTACAGAGCACAACCCCCTGGAGTCCCACAAGACGAAGGGAGAGGAGTCTGTTCCAGGGGGGAAGCAAGCGTTATTTCGCAATGGGATCATTCTAGACGCCACACAACAACGACCGACGTGTCTGAGGGCTAGCCGCCAAGCCCTCAGTATGTCCTTGTAGAGGAAGCTATCCCTAATCGCCGCAGGGAGGCTATTGGACACGGCGAAGGGTAGGACCGAAAGGTCAAGCCCCCCCAGGGCCTGTCCCTCTAGTTCAGGAGAGTAGAAGTGCTTCGTTTTTAGTTGCCAATCAATCGTGAGGCGGTTAAGTGATGCCCAATTATACAGTTTTAGATTGGGCAGGCCCAACCCCCCATTCGAGGGATGTGCATATAACTTCGCAAGAGCTATTGTCGGCCTACCTCCCTTCCACAAGAATTTTGAAAGGGCCTGATTGTACCCTGCCATATCCTTCCTAGTAATTAGGAATGGTAGCATCAGAAGGGGATATAGCAGCCGTGGTAAAATTACCATCTTAACTAAATTTATGCGTCCAGAGAGGGAGACTGGCAGACTCCTCCATCCCTCCATCGTACTCGCAGCATCACGACACGCTTGCGTGATATTATTGTGGTATAGGGTTTGACTGCTGGTGGACAAATGAATACCCAGGTAGGTCAAGGTAGGCTTAGCCTCCTGAAATGGGTAGGAGAACAGCTGGTTTTTACGTTTCCGGAGCCACAGAATTTCCGACTTGGTTTTGTTTACTCTGTAGCCTGAAAAAAACCCGAAAGCTTCAATTGTCGCCAATATCTTTGGGATATATTTTGCTGGGTGTTCTATGAACAAGAGCATGTCATCCGCATACAATGCAAGATGCAACCTCTCTTTTCCAAGCAGAATGCCTGGGTATGTCGAGCGCAACTTTATGGCCAGTGGCTCCAAGACCAAGTTAAAGAGGAGGGGGGATAAAGGGCACCCCTGGCACGTGCCTCTTTGCAGTGATATGCGTGGCGAGAACAGGCCATTAGCCATGATGTGAATCCATGGGGCTGTATAAATATTACCTATATAAGTAAGGAATGAACCTGCGAAGCCAAAGCGCTGCAATGTATCTAGAAGATGACTCCACTCCACCCTATCGAAGGCCTTCTCTGCATCCAGGGATAGCAGGAAGGCCTCCGAGTTCCCTCTCCCCCCCGGGGCTTCAGGACCCGTTGCAAAATGCGCAATGGTGTGCAACACCCTCCGCACATTCGTCACCGATGTTCTATGGCACATAAATCCGGTTTGATCCGGATGTATGATGTCTGTCAGGATTACTTTTAATCTGTCGGCCAAGATTTTCATGAGTATCTTGTAATCCGAATTAAGAAGGGAAATGGGGCGGTATGATTCAGGGAGACTGGGGTCTTTCCCAGGTTTCGGGATCAATGACACGTGTGCCATCGTGAATGTCTTGGGGGGAGCAACCATCTCTTTATAGTACAGGTTGTATAGCCTAGTTAAGGTAGGGGTAATTTGGGGTTTCAGCAATTTGAAGAACTCAATGGGAAGGCCATCAGGACCTGCTGCCTTCCCGTTGGATATGGAGGAGATTGTTTTTTGAATCTCCTCTGGGGAAATCGGGGAGTTTAGAGCCTCGAGTTGCTCGTCTTTGAGCTGAGGAAGCTCAAGACCGTTCCAAAAGCCTGAAATACTCTCCTGAGGAGGTTTCTTTTGGCTAGTGTACAGATTGGAGTAGTAGTTTGCCAAGGCCTCAACAATGGACTCCGGGGTCTTGTGTGTTTTGTTACGGTACTTAATGGCTGCAATGGGCCTACGGGCTGTCTGTTTATTTATCAGCAAGGCCAATAGTCTGCCGGACCTGTCTCCTTCCCTATAGTACTTGGCACTGGTTCGAAGGAGTTGCCCTATCGCACGCTTGGTGGTTCAGGAACACATCCAATTCGCCCTTGCTGGCGAGGTATCTGTCCTTAGAGGCCTGACATGGTCTGCCACAGTAGGCCTGGTAAGATTCCGTTAAGGCTTCTTGTAATGTCTGTAATTTGGCCTGAGCCTTTTTCCGTAATGCGGCCACATAAGAGATGATATCACCCGTAAGGACTGCTTTCGCCGTATTCCAAAACAGCTCTGGATTGTCCTGAATCATAAAGAGGTCTATCCACGACATCGTGGGCGACGCCCTGGAGATACACGAGAAATCTTTGCTTTCCGCTTTCCGCAGCCTCCACACATCAACTAGTTGCAAGGAGTTCGATAACCTAGAGAATGTCTTCTTTTCGAAAGTACCACTATCTCTAGACTGGTTACTCCCCGCCGAATGCTCCGGATCTTGTAACCTGTCACAGACAGGATTTGCTGCTAAATTAAAGTCTCCCCCCAGTATGATATCTAAACCTAAATAAGGGGTCAGTGTTTGAATGAGTCTGGTCCAGAAAGCTGTAGATTTACAGTTCGGGGCGTAGATGTTGCAAACTACCAAGATCCTTTGATTTATTCTAACTTTTACTATTAAAAAACGTCCCTCTTTGTCTTTGTGAGTGTTTAAAATCTCCGTGTTCCCCCTCTTCCCGAACAAGATAGCTATGCCTCTACTAGAGTTGGTGTATGAGACATGTTCTATTGCTCCCACCCAATCCCGTCTAAGTTTTTCGTGCTCCACCTCCGAGAGGTGAGTCTCTTGCACTAGGGCAATGTCAGCCCCCAGCCGCCGTAAATGTGTCAGTATAGTACTTCTTTTAGCGGGTGAATTAATCCCCCCCACATTCCATGTCACTAATCTCACAGCCATTTAAGTAGTCTTGCGCGCAATCCTTCTAAGCTGGCCCTTCGCAGGAAAGAATTGGGGAGGCGTAAGGAGAGCAGCAAGTAGGGGAAAGAGGGGGAAAGGGGCAAAAAGGCAGGGAGAAAAAAAAAAAGGGGGTTGCATGATGCTGCACTGATAGTCTGGGTTCTCTAGAATGGGGATATCCTTTTTTCCATCAAAATTGTCATGAGTATTTAAACTAATGAATTCTGGGTATGCCACTCCCGGGAAAAGAGCCTGTGTCCCATTCTTTAGAGAGAATAATGAACAGCAGTATGTACAAAAACTAAACAAACCCAATAGAGCATAGAAATACATTTAAACAAAAATAGTGCTATGTCAGACATGTAAATTTGGTTCCAGCAGACCCACCAGCCAGATAACACACTCCATATATTATTTTGTAACATTAATACCAAAGAAATGAAAATGAGATTCTTTACAATATGGGGTTTCTTTTCCACTTTAACACTGCTCTGAGTATTGGAGCTAAAGTAGTCCCCTTGCTCCAGTCTTGGAGTCCGGATCTCTGTCCCAGACCTATCAAAACTATATCTCAAGAATAAAAACATTATCATTACATAGAATAGAATTGCATCACACATAAACATAACAATAAAACCTTTTATGCATAAAGCAGACATCATAACCTGTTAGTAGGGCTATATGATATTTACCCTGAAAAATAAGACTTAGACCTAATCAAGGCTAAATATTCAAATCCTATCAACCCGGGTCTGAGTGTGATGGGCCAGATGGGCTATCCACTCTTCCATTTTGTTCTCTCCCCAGGTATTCCGTAACCTCTCGTGGGGAGTCAAAGAATCTAGGGCCTGAGGGAGTTAGTAGTTTAAGTCTAGCAGGGTACAGAAGGTATACTTGTCTACCCTCCGCATTTAGTCGTGAGCACAGTGGGGAGAATTCTTTGCACTTCCTCATTAACTCTGAGGAATAATCTTGAAAAATAAGCAATTTAGAGCCTTCATACATTATGGGGGACATTTTCCTATATGCGCGCAGCAATTCTACCTTCAATTGGAAATGTAGCAACTTGACCATCACCTGTCTTGGCTGTATATTATCCCGCTCTTGCTGCCGTTCAGGCCCCACCCGATGTGCTCTTTCCACACTACCTTTGAAAATATTGGGGATGAGTTTGAGCACCAGAGTCAGGGTGTTTTCTATAAAGTGAATAAGATCTCTGGGTTTTACGCTCTCAGGAATCCCTAAAATGCGCAAGTTGTTACGGCGGGGTCTATTTTCCAAATCCTCAAGCCTCTGGTGCAATACAATATTTTCCTTCACTAGTACATCTATCTGGGTGCCATGAGTAACTGCTGTGTCCTCAAGCCCTGACATCCTGTTCTCAACCTCTGTAAAGCGGACCGAAAATTGCTTCATCTCTCCTGCTAAGTGGTCCAAACCTTTCTGTAAGCTATCAATTCTGGGGAGAAAGATGGAGGAGAGCTGCTGCACCACAATATGCGATTCAGAAGGCAGCCCATTAAAATCCTGCACAGCAGAGGGCGTATCCTGTGGGTGGTCAGCAGCCCCCCTGTTCTTTCCTGAAGACTTGTTTTTCCCTGACATTTTGCCCCCAGTCAAAAATCTATCCATACAAAAGCACAGTCACTACTAGAGGTAATGCCCCCCCACCCCTGTGACACCCAGAAATGCAGACAGATATATACAGAAAGTCAGTGCAATGCAACACTAGCTGTGTTCTGATTCAGCTGGACATATAAGCTCAATACAGCATATTTAGAGTCTCAGTTAAAAGTTCTTCCCTGTGTTTACCCGAAAAGTATTCAGGCAAAAGTAATGCAGAAGAGAGTCTATTAAAGCACAGCAGACTACCTTGGATGTATAAATAAATGTGTTTTGTCACAGTGTAAGGCAGCACCCGTTCTGTTGTGGATGAGTCAACCAAGGAGTGTCACTGCTGCATGTAGAGAGTCTTCTTTAACAGTTCCCCACTATGCTTGCCAGAAGGACTATAAGGCAAAACCCATGAGATGGACAAAATCGGTTGTCTTGGAGAGAGTTCTCTGCAGGCTAGGCCTTATGTGGCCTGAACTGTGACTCCCAGCTGCTATTATGTCCTTTGGGCCCTCCTATAACGCTGCTCAGGCCCAAATGTTGCCATAAAAGTCAGTTCCAGGGCCCCCTGTGTAAGTTATGTTATTGTGCCTTATATATAAGAAAACTGCCGCTCTTTATCCCACTCTGTGAGGTTTTTCCCAGTGTGAGTGTACAGGGGTCTAAAATTACCTTTTCTGGCGGTCACAGGATACATGCGGTGGGAGCCTTGAGACACGGCCGATCCAACTCTTGAGCAATCCGTTGTAAGATATGATTCGTCTTCGCTCTTAGGGAAGCTGATCTGATGCTCCTTTGTATTTGGCCTGTGACCGCGTGGTCTCAGCCCGAATCCTTCGCTGCGGCTTACGGCAGACAATATGGCTCCTCTTCGCGCCTTTATTCTGTGGCCTTGATGATCTGCCAGCCTCCGTCAGTGATCAACCCCACACACCTTAACAGCTCCCGCAGCTGTTTCACAGTCAGCTTCCCACAGGTCAGCGCTTTCCGCCAGCAGTTTGGACTTCTTACCGCTGGTAGTTCTGTGTAGGATTTCCTCGGAACCGGGGGTCTACCCCACCGTACTTCAGACAGGGGACCCGGCTTCTGTGGCCACCCCGATTAGGTGGGAGTTGCAAACTGCTCTCCGCTGGCAGCGGTCGGGTCGTGTAAGTCAGTCTGGGAGATTACGACCGTCCGCTGCTCTCTCTTACTTAAGATGGCGCACCTGCATGTGCTGTCTATCAGCGGTGGGGGCGAGATGTCCGTCACCAGTGCTGTAAGTGCCGAACACCTTGTGTGTTAAGGCTATGCTGCACTTGGGTTTAGCCAGGATTAGTTGTAGGCAAGCTGAGTGGAGCAAAACCCCATATAAAAACTTATTAAGGTTGTGGCAGCTCAGGAGCTCTTCACTTCAGCTGCCTGTTCCTTGGCCCGCCCACCGGAAGTCTTGAATGATCGTAACTCTGCCTTTTAATGAAATCCGGAGAGTGCACTATATCTATACATGCTGCATTCGCTGTGCTGACTACTTGTCTTTTTAGCAGTATATAATGTATAAGTGTATTCCTATGATAAATTAAAGGGATAAGAAACTCAGATTGAGCATGCAATTTTAAACAACTTTCTAATTTACTTCCGTTATTATTATTTTTCTGTGTCCTCTTGGTATCTTTAGTTTAAAAGCAATGATGTAAAGCTCAGGAGCTGGACCATTTCTGGAGCACTATCCTAGGTATCTCTTCAGCAATGAGTATCATGGGAACAAAGCGATTTTGATAATAGTAGAAAATTGGAAACTTTTTTAAAATTGTATGTTCTGTCTGAATCACAAAATATTTTTTTGGGGTTTCATATCCCTTTAATTTACATGATAAAATTACAATAAATGTCTCATCTAAAATCAACAAGTTTACAGAACTAAATATAATACATTGGTAAGAATGATGTCACAATAATTCTTTAATGAAGCCATATTTTAGTTATAGCAACTTTTAGTTTTTATGATTTTTATAAATTTTTTAAGAAAAGAAAGGAAAAATATCCTTATAAACCTCTAACAGGAAAATAGACCTTGAATATAAGCAATAGTCAGAAGCCAAACGCAAAGAAAATAAAATTAAGCGCCACTTTCGAGTGTCTATCTTATTATGTATACTAAGGTCCAGATTACAAGTGGATCGCTAAATATCGTTTTCAAGAAATCAATATTTATGCTCCACTGTGTAATACCAGCGCACGCTAATGTGTGCTGGTGTTACAAGTTAACAGCAATGCGAATGCGACCTCACGTTCTCATTACTGGGAAGCATTGCGTTCACAAGAGCACGCTTCCATAGGCTCAGAACCTAAGTGCAGCAATGGGTGAAAGTAGCACAGCGATTGCAGCATTTGTAAATATATATGTATATGCTGATATACGTATATATATATATATATATATATATATATATATATATATATATGTGTTAATATGTGTATATACACATATTAACACATAAATATATATGTTTATATATATATATATATATATATATATATATATTATATTTATGAAGCAGCAGTTTAAATCGCTGCTTTATAAACTCTCTCTGCCGAACTGGAGTTGGCGGGCGAAAATCCCCCCAGATTAATTTGAGTGGGGTGAATGACAAGCCCTACTATAACACAATTGGTTGCATGAGGGTAGGAGGGTGGTATTGCACAAGTGTTCCCTTGTGGAATGATAAATATGGGGAAAATATCTGCTAAACAAATTTGCAATCAATTGCGCACAGGTTCACAACTTGTGAATCCTGTCCGCTCGCAAATTGATAAATCATGCCCATAGTGTATCATAAAGAGAAATAGTTAAAATGACAAAATTTTTGTAGGCACATCCTTACTATTAGGAAGATAATCTACAAAAGGAAAGGATAATCTTAACCCCTTAATGACCAGACCATTTTTCAATTTTCTTACCCTTAAGGACAAGGGCTATTTTTACATTTCTGCAGTGTTTGTGTTTAGCTGTAATTTTCCTCTTACTCATTTACTGTACCCACACATAATATATACCGTTTTTCTCGCCATTAAATGGACTTTTTAAAGATACCATTATTTTCATCATATCTTATAATTTACTATAATTTTGTTTATAAAATATGAGGAACAAATAGAAAAAAACACACTTTTTCTAACTTTGACCCCCAAAATCTGTTACACATCTACAACCACTAAAAAACACCCATGCAAAATAGTTTCTAAATTTTGTCCAGAGTTTAGAAATACCTAATTTTTACATGTTCTTTGCTTTTTTTTTTTGCAAGTTATAGGGCAATAAATAGAAGTAGCACTTTGCTATTTCCAACCCACTTTTTTTCAAAATTAGCGCTAGTTACATTGGAACACTGATATCTGTCAGGAATCCCTGAATATCCCTTGACATGTGTGTATTTTTTTTTTTAGAAGACAACCCAAAGTATTGATCTAGGCCCATTTTGGTATATTTCATGCCACCATTTCACAGCCAAATGCGATCAAATAAAAAAAATTATTCACTTTTCACAAATTTTGTCACAAACTTTAAGTTTCTCACTGAAATTATTTACAAACAGCTTGTGTAATTATGGCACAAATTGTTGTAAATGCTTCTCTAGGATCCCCTTTGTTCAGAAATAGCAGACATATATGGCTTTGGCGTTGCTTTTTGGTAGTTAGAAGGCCGCCAAATGCCGCTGTGCACCACACGTGTACTATGCCCAGCAGAGAAGGGGTTTATTAGGGAGTTTGTAGGGTTAATTTTAGCTTTAGTGTAGTGTAGTAGACAACCCATAGTATTGATCTAGGCCAATTTTGGTATATTTCATGCCACCATTTCACCGCCAAAAGCGATCAAATAAAAGAAATTGTTTACTTTTTTACTAATTTTTTCACAAACTTTAGGTTTCTCACTGAAATTATTTACAAACAGCTTGTGCAATTATGGCACAAATTGTTGTAAATGCTTCTCTGAGATCCCCTTTGTTCAGAAATAGCAGACATATATGGCTTTGGCGTTGCTTTTTGGTAATTAGAAGGCCACTAAATGCTGCTGCGCACCACACGTGAATTATGCCCAGCAGTGGAGGGGTTAATTAGGTAGCTTGTAGGGAGCTTGTAGGGTTAATTTCAGATTTAGTGTAGAGATCAGCCTCCCACCTAACACATCTCACCCCCTGATCCCTCCCAAACAGCTCCCTTCCCTCCCCCACCCCACAATTGTCCCCGCCATCTTAAGTACTGGCAGAAAGTCTGCCAGTACTAAAATAAAAGGTATCTGATTTTTTAAGCATATTTACATATGCTTCTGTGTAGGATCCCCCCTTAGCCCCCAACCTCCCTGATCCCCCCAAACAGCTCTCTAACCCTCCCCGCTACCTATTTGCCCTCATCTTGTTTTGCCCCCAAAAACAACGTTTAAAAAAAAATTATTTAGAAAAAGCTTTTTCTGTAGTGTACCTTCCCCCCCTTCAATACCCCCACCCCCTCCCAGATCCGTTTAGATTTATTTATTTCCCCCCTCCCTCTCAATTAAAAGTTCATTGGTGGCAGTGGTTGCTGTGTGCGTGCCCGTGCACGCACCCACGCGTGCACCTGCCCGCCCCCCACAGGCCCCCCACGCTCCCGGCACCCGGTGTGCACATTGCAGTTACAGGATCCAGATGCCAGGTAGCGATGGGCCGCCCACCCGCCTCCCTGGTAAGCTCCCACCCACCAACGAACGGCACCATCGCTACCGGTGCAGAGAGGGCTCCTCGACCAATGTGCAAAAGTAACTCCAACAAAAAGGGCACTCACAGGACTTGACAGTAGTAGAAACAATCTTTATTTCATATAATTCATTATAAAAGTGTCAGTCAATGTTTCAGCTATAAATCTAGCCTTTTTCAAGACAATCTGAATCAGTGTTACAACAACTTGGCGTTTCAAATTGCCATTCAGTGACAATATATATGTGTAACCACAGTGTTACATTATTGAACATACATATGACAAAATAATAATAAAGGGCACCATTATACAGGAATGGACCACATATGAAAAATTAAATACTAGTGTAACTTAATATATTGTCTGTGTGGAAACCTTAACTAAAAGTGAATATTCCTATTAAATACAATATGTGTCCTTACATTTCTAAACAATATATCAATTCTAATATTTCCATATCCAAAATCAAAAAGTCGATCCTCAGTATATTTCAGAATGCATTTAAAATTGCATGTAAAAAATTCAGAAATATATATTCTGAACATGTTATCAATTTGTTTTCATTATTGCATATGTGGGCTCCTAGAATGATTGAAGAGCATAAATGTATGAGATATTAAAAAAATGATTTATTACAAGAGGTTCATCGATGACATTTTTATATATGGACCGATAGTATTGAGGATTTGGAAATTTGGACATAATTGACCACCTAAGAGATAATGTCACACCGAAAGGGCCTTTGATCATGGCTCTCAGAAGAGAGATAACTTCTAAAGAATTATTGCTGGATAGCCTTCCCAGATTGAAATCTCTAAATTAATTTAGCCAAAGAAATTCATTACTCAGATCACAGGAACCCCTGGAAGGAACAGACGGTCCGTCTGCAAGAATAAGGGAATATACAAATTTACTCAGAGGATACAGCTGTCCTCATCTAAGTGTTAAATTGTCCCTGCTGAGATCTGATACACATTCTCATCTGAACTCAAGTTACCTACAGCACATGAGAAACGAGATCTCAGATAAAGAAATTGTGTCTAAATCCTCACAATAATTTAAAATACACAGATCATATTTAAAACATCTGTATATATATATATATATATATATATATATATATATATATATATATATCCAGTATATACAGGGAGTGCAGAATTATTAGGCAAATTGTATTTTTGAGGATTAATTTTATTATTGAACAACAACCATGTTCTCAATGAACCCAAAAAAACTCATTAATATCAAAGCTGAATAGTTTTGGAAGTAGTTTTTAGTTTGTTTTTAGTTATAGCTATTTTAGGGGGATATCTGTGTGTGCAGGTGACTATTACTGTGCATAATTATTAGGCAACTTAACAAAAAACAAATATATACCCATTTCAATTATTTATTTTTACCAGTGAAACCAATATAACATCTCAACATTCACAAATATACATTTCTGACATTCAAAAACAAAACAAAAACAAATCAGTGACCAATATAGCCACCTTTCTTTGCAAGGACACTCAAAAGCCTGCCATCCATGGATTCTGTCAGTGTTTTGATCTGTTCACCATCAACATTGCGTGCAGCAGCAACCACAGCCTCCCAGACACTGTTCAGAGAGGTGTACTGTTTTCCCTCCTTGTAAATCTCACATTTGATGATGGACCACAGATTCTCAATGGGGTTCAGATCAGGTGAACAAGGAGGCCATGTCATTAGATTTTCTTCTTTTATACCCTTTCTTGCCAGCCACGCTGTGGAGTACTTGGACGCGTGTGATGGAGCATTGTCCTGCATGAAAATCATGTTTTTCTTGAAGGATGCAGACTTCTTCCTGTACCACTGCTTGAAGAAGGTGTCTTCCAGAAACTGGCAGTAGGACTGGGAGTTGAGCTTGACTCCATCCTCAACCCGAAAAGGCCCCACAAGCTCATCTTTGATGATACCAGCCCAAACCAGTACTCCACCTCCACCTTGCTGGCGTCTGAGTCGTACTGGAGCTCTCTGCCCTTTACCAATCCAGCCACGGGCCCATCCATCTGGCCCATCAAGACTCACTCTCATTTCATCAGTCCATAAAACCTTAGAAAAATCAGTCTTGAGATATTTCTTGGCCCAGTCTTGACGTTTCAGCTTGTGTGTCTTGTTCAGTGGTGGTCGTCTTTCAGCCTTTCTTACCTTGGCCATGTCTCTGAGTATTGCACACCTTGTGCTTTTGGGCACTCCAGTGATGTTGCAGCTCTGAAATATGGCCAAACTGGTGGCAAGTGGCATCTTGGCAGCTGCACGCTTGACTTTTCTCAGTTCATGTGCAGTTATTTTGCGCCTTGGTTTTTCCACACGCTTCTTGCGACCCTGTTGACTATTTTGAATGAAATGCTTGATTGTTCGATGATCACGCTTCAGAAGCTTTGCAATTTTAAGAGTGCTGCATCCCTCTGCAAGATATCTCACTATTTTTGACTTTTCTGAGCCTGTCAAGTCCTTCTTTTGACCCATTTTGCCAAAGGAAAGGAAGTTGCCTAATAATTATGCACACCTGATATAGGGTGTTGATGTCATTAGACCACACCCCTTCTCATTACAGAGATGCACATCACCTAATATGCTTAATTGGTAGTAGGCTTTCAAGCCTATACAGCTTGGAGTAAGACAACATGCATAAAGAGGATGATGTGGTCAAAATACTCATTTGCCTAATAATTCTGCACTCCCTGTATATATATATATATATATATATATATATATATATATATATATATATATATATATATATATATATATATATACATACATATATGCATATATATGATATATATGGAGAGAGAAAGATATATGAAAATTATACTATGTTAAATATATATATCTGTTGTATTGAATATTTTATTTCAAGATAAACAATTTTTTCTTTGTTTTGCAGAAATCTAGTGAAAATTACAAGGAAAAACTGATGTGAAAATGAGATTTCTAAACAAAATGTCCATTGAATATTGATCATAAACATGAATCTGTGCACTCAAAAATTATTAGAAACATGAAATGTGCTGTATTTATTTAAGATGCAATACAATTCCAGGATGTTGAATGCTATGATTCTATGAAGAAGGATGGTTAACAGTGAGCTGCTTATTAATATGATTACTAGAAGTATAATCATATTTAATATTAAAATAATCAGAGAGAATTACACTATATGGTCCCATATATGTTGGCCAGATAAGTTTATTAATACTGAAAATTATAGTAAATACAATTTAATTAATTAAACTGTAGCAGCATTGATGGTAAAACTGCATTTCTGGTTATATGCTGCCGCCTATTGTTTGAAAATGGTATTGCAGCCAAAAGGCATTTGGCTGCTCAGGGAGGCGTTTCCCAAAATAACCTTTGAGATGTTCAGATGTTCAGGGCCTATCGAATTTCACCAATGATTAGAATAAAAAGGGGTGGGGTTATATCACGTGATATAACCTCAGGCAAGAGAAAGACTAAATCTTTGTGTTGCTGAGATTTTGACTGACAAACTGTTACCTTGGAAATCTTGCAAAAATTTACCTCTTTTAATTTATGTGGTGAAATTGGACTTATCGGAGAAAAAATGAAACATTAATTTGGTTATTTTGGTAAAGTATAAGAAATTGTTAAGTATATTTAATATTTTAAACCAAAGGCTATAGTTAGATTACAGTTAATAATTTTAAAAGGGCACACTTTGTATTTTATGCTTATATCCATAGTCCTGTGTAGTCTTAGCTAGTCACATACATTGGCTGTTTGCATTAATAATAATATATACAATTTCTGGTATTTTCAATTGAAGTTATATCGAATCATTTGTGGGCTAAATAACTTAATTATACTTGTCTGAAAGTCATCTTAAATCTATTGAAATCCAGTAAGATTTGGGTGAAGTATCTTGATATGTTTATCCAAACACTGTAAAGTTTGCAGTCCATATTGTGGTATTTTAATGTGTTCATTGTGAATAAGGCAAATTGTAAAGGTATATTTTTATGGTCTTTGTATACAATATTATAACAGCATAAGTGTGGATCATTTGATTGATATCTGGTTTCTATAAATATAATTCAATGTGTTTATAACTTTAACTAATATAAAGAATTTAGGAATAAATATTGATTTTAATTGTCTCCTATATACATTTTATTGCGGGTTTGTTTTAAAGAATAATTATTAAATAAATTGTATTATAACCTGGCCACATACTGACAAAGAACAATGCTTAACTAACCACTTGTAATAAAAGCATAATGAGTGCACTAATAGCAATCTGCGCTATCTATTAAAAGTATAGGGAGAGCTAAAAAAGTTGCAGCCAGCATCTTTATAAATAAAAATAGAAGGGGCACATAGTTTTGATTAATTTAGTTAGTGTTTTGCTTATTTGATTTGATGCATTATACAGTTATAAAAAAGAAAAACAAAAGAAAAATTAAACACAAACGCCTAGATTACGAGTGGCACGCAAACTGCAGCACAAGTGCGGTATGTTTTTTGTTAGGCTCTCTCAAGCTTCTTCAGCCTCTCTATCCTCGCTAGTCCTTTTGTTATTAAATACTATTTAATAACATAAGGACTGGTGAGGCTAGAGAGGCTGAAGACGCTCAAGGGAGCCTAACAAAAACCAAACCGCACTTGTGCTGCAGTTAACACACCACTTGTAATCGAGGTGAAAAGAACCAACATAAGTTAACAAATAAAGTCTAAGACTGCTAACTGGCACTGCAGAATCTGCTGACAAATAACCGCTAATAATAATAACAGCAAATTCCCGAAGATATGCAAATTTTTTTATTTTTTATTTGTGCTAGTGGCAACATTTTTAACAAAAAAGTGTTAACTCAGAGCAGATTTGCTGCTGTTAAAAAGGTAATGGGAGTAGAAATATATATGCATAACATGTAAGTCATGGTGCAGAATTTAATATCACTGGCATAGTGCACCCCTTTCCAACACTATCACTTATGCAGAGGGTCTGGGACACATACACACACAGCATAGAGAAGGGGGCATGACCTCATGCAAAACTTTCTACATTCCAGGAAGCTCACTCCCCACCACTGTACAATGCATGCTGGGGAATCAAAATACTGGGATTGAAATAGACTAATACAAATTCCAGAATGCTCTATAACTTCCCTTCCAGAATACTGTGCTATTTCCTCTAAAACTGAGCAACATTCAGGAAGATTAAAAAAATTGTCTTTTTTCCCCATGCAGTTTGTATTCTATGTTTGAATGAAAATGCCCCCCCCCCCCCTTCTGAACACCCATGATCATGAGTGTCTTTAAATTAGTGGATTACTTTTTATTAGTGTGTAGGTGAGAACCAGAGTTATACTTACTAATAAATCAATTAATTCACACGTAGGGCCCTCATTTTAAAGCTCTATTCTTAGAAGATATTATCTAAAATTATTCTTTAGCACTGCAAGATCCCTCTCAGAGGGAAACACCCTGCATCTCTGGATGTGAGGGAGAGGCACAGTATGGTATAGCACTACATGATATGAGAATTATGTTGCATTTTACCCTGCAAATTTTTGTCCTTTAAGTTTTATTTATTTATTTATTTAGGATTGTACTATTTCTGTATATCTTTTACAAATTGCATTGTACTTTTTATATTTTCTATGTGAAATAGATCTCATAGTCTCAGAAAGTTGGCTTGACATGGTAGTTCCCTGTGTTGGAAATGAACATTTCCTGGTTGTGCCTAATGTTCTCTCTAAGCATATTATGTCATCAAGTCTCACAGATTTTTTTTTTTATGTTGCTGCTTTGTGCAGGTGAAGTTTATTCACTACAATAAACTTATTTAACTGTCAGTACTGTTCAAGTACTGAATACTTAACTAGGAGCAAACACAAGTAAAGTGTAGTGAAAACATTTCAGTTTCATTTGTATTTTCTGCAAACTGGGAATTTTTATCAGTCACCGATTCTCCCCTCTTAACCTCTTGCTTCCCTATGAGATGTTACATTCCAGAGAGCTTTATTATTTTTATGGAATGCAGATGTCATCACTCTGGAACTTCCAGGTTGTGCCCCTTTTCTTATAGGATTCAGTGAGTTCTGCCCCTGTGAAATCTACACAATAATTTCAGTCCAAGCCAGATAATTTTTGAAAGTTGGCACCTTGGAACCATGTGAAAACCTGCACTGTTTGTCACAAACTTTGTTTATATCCATGCCTTCAGAATCAATATTTCTCCCCCTTTTCTTCAAATAGGTTCTTGCTTGGCTATGTTCACATATATTTTTAATTGGAGCATCAACAAAATAAAATAGGCTGAAGAAAACAATATACCCATGGCAACATGTGCAATAGGAGAGCTACCATTTATACACAAATACCGCACATCATTTTCACCAAAAAAGTTGGATATAAAGTGCAAAATTGTAGGTGGACATTTTTGCCCTCTTGTTCCCTTCTTGACACCTTTGCATATACCCAGCTCTGGAGTGTGAATAAATTGAAGGTCTAATAGTGGAGTTCTTTTAAATTATAATTTTCTATTGAGATATACGTTTAAAATACTGCACACCTATGTACATACCTTCATATTTATGTACATACATACAAATAGACACATATATACATTTTAGCCTTTCCCAGTAAACCTTGTCATATTTAGATTAAAATATTTTTTTATTGAACAATTGGTACAATACACATTCTATATCAATAGCAGATACCATAAATAAATCACAACTGTAAAGCCTCTATTACACATTTCTCATCATTGTACTGCATTTTACAAATCAACATTTTCTTTAGCCAGTCTTCACTGTGTATTACGAGTTGAAGCTCCAGTAGAAACATGAGTCCAATTGTTACAATTTTTAAAGGTCTAACAATGTTTAACAATAAACCTAAATACCCTATATAACCATAATGCCAGCTCGCTTCATCCTTTAATTTGTTGTATTATCAATAAACAGTTCTTACGAAATCTCCACATCTTAAACATCCACAGAGCCCACTGAGTACTCTCATTTGCAGTATCTACCGCTGCTCTTAATCTACTGTTTCTTTCTCCCTTGCTTGGTAGCTTATCCTATATGTGTTTTTCATTAAGGATCCAATAAAACCAGACTCTATTGAAAGATTCCACCTCGTCTTGTATGTATGCTGCAGTCTCGCATAAGCTAAACATACTTCTAATTCTCCCTAGCACTTCCATTCTCTCCGGGATTCCCACCTTCCAGTATTTTGCTATCGATATACGAGTCACTGTACACACAATTCTAATGAATTTATTTATAGGTGCATTGAATCTTGGATCCTCACCATTCAGCAAGGCCTGCATGGGCGTCAATGTAACCTGTTCCTCCAATATAGTGGTTATAATCTTAGAAAGGTCGTGCCATACTTTTCGTACCCCCGGGCACTCCCACCACATATGAAAATATGTACCTAGCTGTGTGCACCCTCTATAGCATTGCCTGGAACCTCCCCTCACCATGTGTGCTGTCTTTAAAGGGGTTAAATACCAACGAAATGTTGTCTTGATGTTGTTCTCCCTCAAATCAGCTCCTAACAAGCCCTTACTGGAGTTTAGAAAAATCTGGTTCCAAGTCTTTAGGTCATATGTTACATCTAAGTCCGCTTTCCAGTGTAGGGCAGTCTGTGGCTTTGAAATTATGTGTGTTTCCTGTATGAATAAATATAAGTGGGAAACCGCACTTTTCTGTCTGTTTACTGCACTGCACAGTTTCTCAAAAATATTTTTGGCCTTGGCCTCCCTGTCCATCCTGTTATATAGCGTGATAGCTGAGGCTATCTGTAGATATACAAACCACTGCAGAGGCAGAGGTCTAAGTTTGTCCTGTAATTGGTTGTAAGTCAAAATCTTCCCATTGATTAAAAAGTCTGCTATACGGTAAAGGTCCTTGTGTGCCCACTTGTCTATCAGTTTATGCAATTCTCCTGAGATTATACACTTTAATGGTCTTATGAAAGAGTTAGTTGGCAATAGTGTTCCATTCCTATTGGTTGCTGCTAGCTGCCTGATAGCTATTTTAGTGATCGGGTTTTGGAAGCTTCCGGGTCTCCCTCTAGGTTCTTTACCCCATAATATATCATCTGGGCCGTCATAACCCCCAATGAGGGCCTCTAACTGGGGCCATACTACATCCTCCTGTTTCCTCCCCAAGAGAGAATTTTGGGCTAGTCTAGCTGCTGTGTAATAATCCATCAAGTTAGGAAGTCCCACCCCTCCCAATTGGCGGTGTCTGGTGAGAGTATCCCGAGATATCCAACCTTGTCATATTTAAAGGGACACTAAATGCAATTTTTTTCTTTAATGATTCAGATAGAGCATGCAATTTTAAAGGGACACTGATCCCACATTTTCTTTCATTATTCAGATAGAGCATGCAATTTTAAGCAACTTTCTATTTTACTCCTATTATCAATTTGTCTTCGTTCTCTTGCTATCTTTATTTAAAAAGCAGGAATGTGATGCTTAGGAGCCGGCCCATTTTTGTTTGAGAACCTGGGTTATGCATGCTTATTGGTGGGTAAATGTCAGCCTCCAATAAGCAAGCCCTATCCATGGTGCTGAACTTAAAATGGTCTGGCAGGTAAGATTTACATTCAGGATTTTCAAATAAAGATAGCAAGAGAACAAAGAAAAAATGATAATAGGAGTAAATTAGAAAGTTGCTTAAAATTGCATGCTCTATCTGAATCATAAAAAGAAAATATTTGGGTTTAGTGTCCCTATAAATAACTGTTAAAACATTTATTTCAATAATAAACCTTTATTTTATATTTAAAGGGTAAACACCAAGATATTTTCTTATTTAAATATGCAAAGTAAAACAACTTTGCAATATATTTCCATTATTGATTTTGCCCCCTTTTCATGCAATTTAGGTCTGAAAATAGGGTTGTCAACTTTTCTGGGAAAAATACTGGCCGTGCCCATTAGTACTAATTTTTAGTATAAATTTGCATAAATAATTATACAACATACATCAGAACTAAATTTGCTAGGACTAATTTTTAATGTACTTTTTGCATTTTAAAAGTAGATTCCATTCACTTATAAGAAGTCTGACCATGATAGCATCTTTATTTCTATATTTAATCTTTTTTTTCATCTTTGACCTGAACCTAAAAAATACAGGCCATGTTGATAAAGTGGCAACCACTATCCACAAATTTAGCGATTTCTAATTCTCAGAACTTGAAATGCCTCCTGATGATTTATCAAGGATAACCCTACTTCATTCAAAACCTATTTGTCTTTATCCAATAACAATGGCAAAACAATGCATTTCATACAAACTCTATGACAATGGCTAGCCTTGTTGTCTGTGGATTAAAGCCCAGACTGGCTCCTCCAAATAAGGCAAATGGTGGATGGAGTTTTGCTACTGAGAAATAAGTTCAGTAAAAAGGATTTTAATTTGTTTAAAAAATATTGAGACTTGGTTACTGTTATTCTATAGCAACACAACAGGACCGTCTTGTAATTAAAAAGGGCCAAATTACGAGTGGAGCACAAATGAACGCCCCAACTTGATGGTTAATTGCGCTAGATGTAAGATGTTTGCGCTTGTGCGGTAACCTGACAAGCGCAAAAATCAGACATTAGAATATTGGGGGGAAAAAACAACACCCCACTCTCACGCAAACTTGATTGCATATTCTCATTTGCGCTAAACCAACATGAAAATATGAATATTTCACATTCCAATGTTCTGTACATAACATAATGGGGGGTAGTTATCAAGCCGTCAACCTCAAATACGCTGGAATTCCGCAGCGTATTTGTGGCGAGGCTGATTCGCCTTAGTTATCAAGCCCTAGATACCGGCAAAAGTGGAATTTTGTGACGTAAGCTTCGATCCGCCGGACTCAGTCCGACACAGATCGATTCTTACGTCACTCCAGATGTTCCGCACACAATGTGTGCGGCACAATCTGACTATTTTTGCTAGTTATAAAAAAACTAGCAGGTACGCTCTGCACTTTTCCGGCCCAGCGTACCTGGTTTTCAACCTGCTGCCCTGGAGGCAGCGGATCCCATAGGAATCAATGGGAGTCTGACCATAGCGAAAGTTCATGCTCGCTGCTGCCAGACATCCCATTGATTCCTATGGGAAACGTCTGCACCTAACACCCTAACATGTACCCCAAGTCTAAACACCCCTAATCTGTCCCCCCTACACCGCCGCAACTAAATAAATGTATTACCCCCTAAACCGCCGCTCCCGGAGCCCACCGCAAGCTATACTAAATATGTTACCCCCTAAACCGCCGCTCCCGGAGCCCATCGCCACTATAATAAATATGTTAACCCCTTAACCACCACTCCCGGTGCCCACCGCAACTATAATATATATGTTAACCCCTAAACCGCCGCTCCCGGTGCCCGCCGCAACTATAATATATATTATTATTATTTAAATATGCAAAGTAAAACAACTTTGCAATATATTTCCATTATTGATTTTGCCCCCTTTTCATGCAATTTAGGTCTGAAAATAGGGTTGTCAACTTTTCTGGGAAAAATACTGGCCGTGCCCATTAGTACTAATTTTTAGTATAAATTTGCATAAATAATTATACAACATACATCAGAACTAAATTTGCTAGGACTAATTTTTAATGTACTTTTTGCATTTTAAAAGTAGATTCCATTCACTTATAAGAAGTCTGACCATGATAGTATCTTTATTTCTATATTTAATCTTTTTTTTCATCTTTGACCTGAACCTAAAAAATACAGGCCATGTTGATAAAGTGGCAACCACTATCCACAAATTTAGCGATTTCTAATTCTCAGAACTTGAAATGCCTCCTGATGATTTATCAAGGATAACCCTACTTCATTCACAACCTATTTGTCTTTATCCAATAACAATGGCAAAACAATGCATTTCATACAAACTCTATGACAATGGCTAGCCTTGTTGTCTGTGGATTAAAGCCCAGACTGGCTCCTCCAAATAAGGCAAATGGTGGATGGAGTTTTGCTACTGAGAAATAAGTTCAGTAAAAAGGATTTTAATTTGTTTAAAACATATTGAGACTTGGTTACTGTTATTCTATAGCAACACAACAGGACCGTCTTGTAATTAAAAAGGGCCAAATTACGAGTGGAGCACAAATGAACGCCCCAACTTGATGGTTAATTGCGCTAGATGTAAGATGTTTGCGCTTGTGCGGTAACCTGACAAGCGCAAAAATCAGACATTAGAATATTGGGGGGAAAAAACAACACCCCACTCTCACGCAAACTTGATTGCATATTCTCATTTGCGCTAAACCAACATGAAAATATGAATATTTCACATTCCAATGTTCTGTACATAACATAATGGGGGGTAGTTATCAAGCCGTCAACCTCAAATACGCTGGAATTCCGCAGCGTATTTGTGGCGAGGCTGATTCGCCTTAGTTATCAAGCCCTAGATACCGGCAAAAGTAGAATTTTGTGACGTAAGCTTCGATCCGCCGGACTCAGTCCGACACAGATCGATTCTTACGTCACTCCAGATGTTCCGCACACAATGTGTGCGGCACAATCTGACTACTTTTGCTAGTTATCAAAAAACTAGCAGGTACGCTCTGCACTTTTCCGGCCCAGCGTACCTGGTTTTCAACCTGCCGCCCTGGAGGCAGCGGATCCCATAGGAATCAATGGGAGTCTGACCATAGCGAAAGTTCATGCTCGCTGCTGCCAGACATCCCATTGATTCCTATGGGAAACGTCTGCACCTAACACCCTAACATGTACCCCAAGTCTAAACACCCCTAATCTGTCCCCCCTACACCGCCGCAACTAAATAAATGTATTACCCCCTAAACCGCTGCTCCCGGAGCCCACCGCAAGCTATACTAAATATGTTACCCCCTAAACCGCCGCTCCCGGAGCCCATCGCCACTATAATAAATATGTTAACCCCTAAACCACCGCTCCCGGTGCCCGCCGCAACTATAATATATATGTTAACCCCTAAACCACCGCTCCCGGTGCCCGCCGCAACTATAATATATGTATTAACCCCTAAACCGCCGCTCCTAGACCCCGCCGCAACCATAATAAATGTATTAACCCCTAAACCGCCGCTCCCGGACATCGCCGTCACCTAGATTATACCTAGTAACCCCTATCCTGCCCCCCCATACCGTCGCCACCTATAATAAAGTTATTAACCCCTATCCTGCCGATCCCGGACCCCGCCGCAACTAAATAAATAGTTTAACACCTAAACCGCCGCTCCCGGAACCCCGCCGCAACCTATCTTAAACGTATTAACCCCTAATCTGCCCCCCCTACACTGTCGCCACGTATAATACATTTATTAACCCCTATTCTGCCCCCCCTACACCGCCACCACTGTAATAAAATTATTAACCCCTAAACCTAAGTCTAACCCTAACACCCCCCTAACTTAAATATTAATTAAATAAATCTAAATAATATTTTTCTTATTAACTAAGTTAATCCTATTTAAAAATAAATACTTACCTTTAAAATAAAACCTAATATAGCTACAATAAAAATAATAATTATATTGTAGCTATCTTAGGATTTATTTTTATTTTACAGGTAACTTTCAATTTATTTTAACTAGGTACAAAAGCTAATAAATAGTTATTAACTATTTAATAGCTACCTAGCTAAAATAAAGAGAAATTTACCTGTAAAATAAAAACTAACCTAAGTTACAATGACACCTAACACTACACTATACTTTAATAAATTATTCCTATTTAAAACTAAATACTTACCTGTAAAATAAACCCTAAGATGGCTACAATGTAATTAATAATTACATTGTAGCTATTTTAGGATTTATATTTATTTTACAGGTAACTTTGTATTTATTTTAGCTAGTTAGAATAGTTATTAAATAGTTATTAACTATTTAATAACTACCTAGCTAAAATAAATACAAAATTACCTGTAAAATAAATCCTAACCTAAGTTACAATTAAACCTAACACTACACTATCATTAAATTAATTAAATAAATTACCTACAAATAACTACAATTAAATACAATTAAATAAACTAACTAAAGTACAAAAAAATAAAAAAAAGCTAAGTTACAAAAAATAAAAAAATAAGTTACAAACATTTAAAAAATATTACAACAATTTTAAGCTACTTACACCTAATCTAAGCCCCCTAATAAAATAACAAAGCCCCCAAAATAAAAAAAATGCCCTACCCTATTCTAAATTAAAAAAAGTTCAAAGCTCTTTTACCTTACCAGCCCTTAAAAGGGCCTTTTGTGGGGCATGCCCCAAAGAATTCTGCTCTTTTGCCTGTAAAAGAAAAATACAACCCCCCCAACATTAAAACCCACCACCCACATACCCCTTATCTAACCCAAACCCCCCTTAAATAAACCTAACACTACCCCCCTGAAGATCATCCTACCTTGAGTCGTCTTTGGTCAGCCAACCCACCGATGGAACTGAAGAGGAGATCCGGAGGGGCAGAAATTATCATCCAGGCGGCGCTGAAGAAATCTTTCATCCGATGAAGTCATCATCCAGGCGGCGCTGAAGAAGTCTTCCATCCGATAGAAGTCTTCATCCAAGCGGCGTCTTCAATCTTCATCCATCCGGAGCGGAGCCATCCTCTTCTTCCCGACGACTAACGACGAATGGATATTCCTTTAAGGGATGTCATCCAAGATGGCGTCCCTTCAATTCCGATTGGCTGATAGGATTCTATCAGCCAATCGGAATTAAGGTAGGAAAAATCTGATTGGCTGATTGAATCAGCCAATCAGATTGAAGTTCAATCCGATTGGCTGATCCAATCAGCCAATCAGATTGAGCTTGCATTCTATTGGCTGTTCCGATCAGCCAATAGAATGCGAGCTCGACTCAAGGTAGGATGATCTTCAGGGGGGGTAGTGTTAGGTTTATTTAAGGGGGGTTTGGGTTAGATTAGGGTTATGTGGGTGGTGGGTTTTAATGTTGGGGGGGTTGTATTTTTCTTTTACAGGCAAAAGAGCAGAATTCTTTGGGGCATGCCCCGCAAAAGGCCCTTTTAAGGGCTGGTAAGGTAAAAGAGCTTTGAACTTTTTTTAATTTAGAATAGGGTAGGGCATTTTTTTTATTTTGGGGGTCTTTGTTATTTTATTAGGGGGCTTAGATTAGGTGTAAGTAGCTTAAAATTGTTGTAATATTTTTTAAATGTTTGTAACTTATTTTTTTATTTTTTGTAACTTAGCTTTTTTTATTTTTTGTACTTTAGTTAGTTTATTTAATTGTATTTAATTGTAGTTATTTGTAGGTAATTTATTTAATTAATTTAATGATAGTGTAGTGTTAGGTTTAATTGTAACTTAGGTTAGGATTTATTTTACAGGTAATTTTGTATTTCTTTTAGCTAGGTAGATATTAAATAGTTAATAACTATTTAATAACTATTCTAACTAGCTAAAATAAATACCAAGTTACCTGTAAAATAAATATAAATCCTAAAATAGCTACAATGTAATTATTAATTACATTGTAGCTATCTTAGGGTTTATTTTACAGGTAAGTATTTAGTTTTAAATAGGAATAATTTATTTAAGTATAGTGTAGTGTTAGGTGTAATTGTAACTTAGGTTAGTTTTTATTTTACAGGTAAATTTCTCTTTATTTTAGCTAGGTAGCTATTAAATAGTTAATAACTATTTATTAGCTATTGTACCTAGTTAAAATAAATTGAAATTTGCCTGTAAAATAAAAATGAATCCTAAGATAGCTACAATATAATTATTATTTATATTGTAGCTATATTAGGGTTTATTTTAAAGGTAAGTATTTAGTTTTTAATAGGATTAACTTAGTTAATAAGAGAAAGATTATTTAGATTTATTTAATTAATATTTAAGTTAGGGGGGTGTTAGGGTTAGTGTTAGACTTAGGTTTAAGGGTTAATAATTTTATTACAGTGGCGGCGGTGTAGGGGGGGCAGGATAGGGTTTAATAAATGTATTATAGGTGGCGACGGAGTAGGGGGGGCAGATTAGGGGTTAATAAGTTTAAGATAGGTTGCGGCAGGGTCCGGGAGCGGCGGTTTAGGGGTTAAACTATTTATTTAGTTGCGGCAAGGTCCGGGATCGGCAGGATAGGGGTTAATAACTTTATTATAGTTGGCGACGTTATAGGGGGGGCAGGATAGGGGTTACTAGGTATAATGTAGGTGGCGGCGGTGTCTGGGAAAGACGGTTTAGGGGTTAATACATTTATAAGAGTTGCAGCGGGGTCTAGGAGCGGAGGTTTAGGGGTTAATACATTTATAAGAGTTGCGGCGGGGTCTATGAGCGGCGGTTTAGGGGTTAGTAACTTTATTTAGTTGCGGGGGGCTCCGGGGGCGCCGGTATAGGGGGTAGAACAGTGTAGTTAGTGTGGGTGCTTAGTGACAGGGGTATCAATAAAGCTGTCAAAAAGCCGAAGAGCAGCTAGATCGGATGAGTGATAACTCTCACAGTCCGCTGCTCATCACCCCGTACTTGGTGCACGGCTGTTTGACAGTTTTTTTGATAACTTAGGGGAAATTTTGCAGGTCCGCGGCGGCGATGGTAGGCGAGCTTAGGCAGGCGTATTGGACCGGCGAAGGCAGGTAAAGTAGACGGCTTGATAACTACCCCTCTATATGTTCTATTTATTCATAAATACATATTTCTACATACTGTATATCTAATTTTTTTTGGTACAATATATCTATACATATATATATATATATATATATATATATATATATACATGATTATATATAGGTATAGATATCTACAGATATACAGTATATAGGAATATCTATTTATAAATAAATAGAACATATTCCGCTATGTGCAGAACATTGGAATGTGAAATATCTACAGTAAATACATAGTTAAAACCTTTATTAAATATGAATATTGCATGTTTCATCTACTTAACGGCAAAGGGCTCCAATGCACCTCTATATATGTATTTATGAGTGTATATGTGTATATATATATCTGTTAATATATATATATATATATATATATATACATACACACATATAAATACATAAAAAAATATATACACATATATAGACATATATACATACAAATCCATCTTTAGACATGTATATGTTAAAGCCCTTTGCCTGCCTTTTGTTTTCTAACACCTGCGACTTCCTATCTTTGAGCCTTTATAACTTTTGTGTGCAATATTATTATTGATAATTTTTTGTAAGATGCTATTATTATCACTGTAACTGTACTTTGTAATGTATTTTTGATGTGTTTTGTGCAATTTTTATGTTTCACGAAACAGTTAACCAGAGCTCTGAAGTCGCGGTAATTATTCTAGCGTAAATTGCGATTGCGCTCAAGCGATCGCGTTTACTTTCAAGTAGTAAAACCAACGGTAAAAAAGCTATCCAAAATAACAAATTTAAACCTAAACTAAAACTTCTATAAAAAATCCCTCCAAAAATAAAAACACCCCCTAATCTAATACTAAACTACCAATAGCCCTTAAAAGGTCTTTTGTAGGTCATAACCCTAAGTTAAACAGCTCTTTTACCAAAACAAATTACCAATTACCCCCTAACAGTAAAACCCCCCACCCACCAGACCCCCCCCCCACAAAAATCAGCCAATAGGATTAGAGCTACTGAAATCATATTGGCTGATCAAATCAAAATTTCAGCCATTAGGAATGCAAGGTACCCCAATAAATATGGGGTTCCTTGCATTTAATCTTCAGTGTGCGGCGGCGATCACATGGAGAGGAGCTGAAGACCGCCGCTGAGGACTGCCGATGAGAACCGCTGCTGAGGACCGCCGCTGAGGATCCATGCATTGGGGAAGCCAGCTTCCCACCTCTGTTCCACAATGCTCCAGATGAAGATAGAAGATGATGGAGCCGCCTGGAAGAAAACCTTCTCCGCCGGACTTCAGGAACGGTGAGTACCTATTTGGTGGTTAGATTTAGGATTTTTTCAATTTTTTTTTTTTTTTTTTTAAAGATTAGGGCTTGTAAAAGAGCTGAATGCCCTTTTAAGGGCAGTAAAAGAGCTGAATGCCCTTTTGAGAGCAATGCCAATACAAATGTCCCTTTAGGGGCAATGGGTAGTTTAGTTTTTTTTTAGTGTTAGGTTTTTTTATTTTCGGGGGATTGGTGGGTGAGGGGTTTTTACTCTTAGGGAGGACTTAGTATTTTTTAAACGTAAAAGAGCTGTTTAACTTAGGGAAATTCCCTACAAAAAGCCCTTTTAAGGGCTATTGTTAGTTTAGATTAGGGGGTATTTTTATTTTGGCGGAGCTTTTTATTTGTATAGGGATTAGGTTTAATTTTTTTATTTTTGATCATTTTAGTTATTTTTTTCTGTAATGTTAGACTTTTTTATTTTTTGTAATGTTAGATTAATTTTTGTAATTTAATGTTAGGATTTTTAATTTTAATTGTAATTTAGTAGTAACTGGGGTTAATTTTAAGGGGTGTTAGGTTAGGGGGCTTAGTAATTAAATTAGTTATTTGCATTGTGGGGGTTGGAGAAGTAGGAGTTAATAGGTTAATTAGGTTTATTGCGATGTGGGGGATTGGCGGTTTAGGGGTTAATAGTATAATTAGTTAGTTGGCGTTGTAGGGTTTGGCGGTGTAAGTGTTAGGTAGTTTCTGTTGTGGGAGTATAGCGATTTAAGGGTTATTTTTTTGTTGATACTTAGTATGGGCGGTTATGTTTATTTTTTTTCTTAATACTTCTTGCGGGCGGTAACTTTTTTTTTTTAATACTTCGTGTGGGTGGTTAGTTTTATTTTTTTTATACTTCGTGTGGCCGGTTAGTTTTATTTTTTTTATACTTTGTGCGGGCAGTTATTTTTTTTTTTTATTTATTTCTTGAGGACGGTTATGTGGTTTTTAGCTATTTCATGCGGGCGTTTATTTTTTTTTAAGACTTCGCTTGCCTACGCTGCATCCAGGTGGATTCCGAAAATGACAGGGTGGTGAAAGAATCTACCTGCGGTGGATTCTTTCACCACCCTGCTATTTTCGGAATCCTCCTGGATGCAGCTGAGGGGATTCTTTTGGCTGCATGCGGAGCAAACATTCTTTTGGCTGCCTCATGCAGTCCAACATTACTTTAACGATGCGTGCGCAACTGGCAACGGCAAGGGACGCGTTACAAACACAATTATAGTATATATATATATATATATATATACTTACAAATACATGTTTAGCAATGTATCTGTATGTGTCTCAAAGTTAAAGCCATTTCCCTGCCTTTTTTTTTCTAACACTTGAGATCTCTTATCTTTTAGCCCTATAACTTTTTTGTGCAATATTTTTTTAAATAATTTTTATTAGTGTAACTGTATTTTGTAATGTATTTTTGAAGTGTTTTGTCAAATGTTTTTGTTTTGGAAAACAGTTAACCACAGCTCTAAAATTGTGGTAAGGATTAAAGCATAAATGGCGATTGTGCTAGCACAATAGTGATTTCGCTCCACTTGTAAAATCAGCTAAATTAAAATGGCTCGCAAAATTACTTGGGAATGGATGCATGTTAAATAACCGGCCATTGCAAGATGATTTCTCTGTTTAATGGAAAAAATTTCCCCAACCCCCCCCCCTCCTCAAAAAGTGTACGGTTAATTAAAAAACAACAACATAATTTTGCGCTTCACTCGTAATCTAGCCCATAATGAGATAAAGCTAAAACAAAATATGTTGAGGCAACAAAATCCCACCTACTCAACTACTCAACTAGACTCTTAGATCACCAAAATGAAAATGGCTTAAATGTCTCACTACTAAAGAATAGAATTTTATGCCTTCAAAAATGAGCTGCTGGAGAGATTCAGAAGCTGACTCTGTAATCCATGTTAAAGTAGCAACTACTGTATTTAAATGCACAAATCCAGCTTGGTGTGGTTGGCAGGCCTGTCTGGCTCACATCCTAGAAATATATATGCTCTACAGTATATGATCATTCTGAGAAAGAGGAGTTTGATTTTCAGAGCACACAGTTTTTGTTCTATAATTTATAGAAGGCAACACCATTCTGCAATATGTTTTACTAATGGCTTTGTGGAGCGTGTTCTTGAGAACACAACAAGTGACTCTTTTCCCAAGAGGAGAAAAAGCTTTCTGGTCAAATTAAAATATTTAATAACTATAGTTCATCTGGGAGAAATGTTGCAAGCATGCCAAGTATATTTTAATAGCCATTTTCCCTGCCTTGTTTGTGATGTTTATGCTTTTTCAGTTATTGCTTTTCTGAGCATGTCACAAAAGGGCATCAAGATGATTACTGTAAATACTTTCTTAGAGGACTATAGGGGATGTGTGAGATAGAAATGTTTTAAATCACCTTTTGCAGCAATAAGGAGCAATCTTAGTGTCATAGATTTTAAAAGAATTAAAAGAAAACAAACTCTTTTGACATATATTATTATTATTTTAATAACAAAATGCTCCTCAAAAATAAAATGATATATATAATTCTTTATGACTAAGTGTTTTTCTCCAGGCATGTGCATGGGCGAAAAATTTGGCTCACCTGATAGATTTGGTTTGGAATTTTAGACTGATTCGGGTCATCAGAATTTCATTCACATGTCGTGTTCGGTTCAGGCAAATATTCAGAAAATAATTTTGTTTGAAACTAAATTCGTTCAGTTGCATTAGTACCTATGGGAAGTCAACAGAGCAATCAAAGCAACAAATTTACACTGCTAGGACATGACAACAATTGAAAGATTCAGTGCTAACTGGAACACAAGAACATACAGGAACTATAAAAAAAATGACAAAGAGAATTCAAACAATAAATTAAAATGAAAAGCAACCCTTTCCTACCATCCTATTGTCTCCCCCCTTCTAACCTTCCCCTTCCCACCACTACAACCTTTCAGTACAATCTTATTTTTTTTCCTCAACTCTCTCATTCTTGTTCAAATCCCTCATGCTAAAGTAGCCGCATTCTTCGCATTCTCACACACCTGCTCCATAACAAGTTTGTGGTTAGTTAGACCACCAGTAGACAGCAGAGTTACCGAACTAGGTAGGCCTCTGATTACAGTACATAAACCTCAAAAACGTGTCCAGTTGCAAGGAAGGAGGACAAACGTGTTTAGAGGCCCTTGAACACAGCGCCAGTAGTTCCCTGAGAATTTGGGATTGATGGATGATAACTAGGGATGGGCGAATGTTTCTAAAAATTCAAAATTTAAAACGAATTTTGATACATTTATTCGTTCTAATCGAATTTTGAATGTTTATATAACATTCTAACATTCTATTTTCGAATTTTCGTTTTCAAATTTTTCAACAAAATTCAAAAATGTTAGTTTGAATAATAGAATGTTTAGCTATGTATTCATTCAATTTCGAAATGTAATATTCGAATGTGACATTCGAATTTGAATGTGACATTCAAATTTGAAATAGTATTTCTAGTCTACAACTGTGTTTAATAAATGTAATATTCAAATTTGAATGCTACATTCGAATTTGAATGTCACATTTGAATTTGAAATAGTATTTCTAGTCTAATACTGTGTTTTAAATGTGATATTCGATTCGAATGTGATATTCGATTCGAATGTGACATTCGATTCAAATGTGACATTCGAATTCAAAATAGTATTTCTAGTCTAATACTATGTTTTATAAATGTAATATTCGAATTTGAATGTGACATTCGATTTGAATGTGATATTCGATTCGATTGTGATATTCAAAATAGTGTTTCTAGTCTACAATTGTGTTTTATAAATGTAATATTCGAATTCTAATGTGACATTCGAATGTAACATTCGAATTCGAATGTGACATTCGAATTCGAATGTGACATTCGAAAACTGTAAACATTCGAAAATTGAATATTTAAGAATATTCGTTCTTATCAACATTCTATTATGTAAATCGAATTTCTACAAAAACATTTGTTCTAACATTCAAATTCGGATATAAACACATTCGCCCATCCCTAATGATAACCACTACAGATAGGTAGAAGCAGAGTTAGTGAACTAGGTAGGCTTCACAGTACATAAATCTCAAAAATACAATTACACGTACTTATATGGACATCATACACTAGATTTTTCTTTTCATAAATGTTTTATAAATTATCGATTTATATAGCCCATCTATTTTTGTACAGTTTTGCTTATTTTTTAATAACATTGTGCTAATTTTCAGACTCCTCAACAAGCCCCACAGTGTCAGATGTATACACACATTTACAGACCACTGCTGGCTCCTGTTTGTCTAATCTGTCTTTCGATATGCAGGGAAGGGGTTGGGAAGAGTATCTGTACCCAGCCCCTTTCACTTGGTGTTCCCACTAATCTCATCAACAGTGCTTAACTTGGAGCTTCTAAGTAAGTTTTTTAAAAGGTTTTATACTGGATTTTTAGATCATTATCTGTGCATATTCTTCTTTATAGTAGTGTCTATTACATGCAGTTATATGAAAATTGGTGTATACTGTTCCTTTAAAGACATTTGGACACAGAGGCAAGAAGTTCCCTGTATATTAAAGGATGATGACCATCACAGAGAAGGAAGAGAAGGAGCAGTAGAGGCAGCAGCAGGCAGTAGAGTTACTGAACTAGGTAGGCCGCACAGTACATCAACATTAAAAATACACCTCCAAGGGAAGCGGAAAAACTTAGCTTAGAGACCCTTGAACACAGCGGCCAAACATTTGCTACAAATGTTTTACTTTAACTGATGACCACCACAGATCAGGAAGGGAAAAGCAGCAGCATATTTACTGAACTATGCAGGCCTCACAGTATATAAACCTCAAAAATACACCTCCAAGGGAGGAGGAAAAACAATAAAGCTTCTTGGAAAAAGCAGCCAGCGGTTCCCTAAGAATTTGGCATTGACCAATGATGACCACCAAGGAGCAGGAAAGGCAGGAGCAGGAGTGGCAGCAGCAGGCAGCAGAGTTATTGAACTACGTAGGCCTCACAGTACATAAACCTAAAAAAAAAACTCCACGGGAGGAGGGCAAACATGTGTCTAGAGCTCCTTGGACACAGCGGCCAGCAGTTCCCTGAGGATTTGTAATTAACAGATGATGACCACGACTTAGCTTTGTGGTGTTGCTGCTGCTGTTGCAGCCACTGGTAGGAGATGACAAATTATCTGGCTCCTGCTGCTGCACTTCACCTGCACTTCACCTTCACAAAGCATGCCACCTTTTTCCTGGACTGCACGTACCCTGTGAATAAGTTGGTAGGATATCAGTTCGGAAATCCATTTTCCCCTTAATTATGGAATCACACAAGGTGGCCAGCATCAGTTCAGGGCATTTCTGCCTGTGTGCTACCTTTAAGTTGCTGTTTCAGCCTTCTGGCAAGTGCTGTTACCTCACTGCATAATACTCCAACAGGAACCACTTCACAATTTTCCGGGAAGGTATCCATCTTTCTCAATAGTTGAGTGAACAAGGGTATGACTTGGTGCAGACTAGCAGTGTTTTGGCTCAAGTTCTTTGTCATATCCCTAAAAGACCTTTGGAATGCCACTAACTGACCAATCATGGTCCACTCCTCTCTGCCTAATGTACTCCTGAGGCCAATGTATTTATTTGAAGCCATAGCCCTCTGCTGCTCCAAGATACGTTCCAGCCTATCGAAAGTTAAAGGTTAAAATGTGACAGTATGAAGGAATTGCAATAAGAACTGAGACCTCTTTTTCTGCCAAGAATAAATACGTTTTTTAACTAAATATCTAATTAAAAGTAAAACATTGCAGAATTCATAAAGCTTTGTATTTAAATCCAGCCTTTTCCTGTATTTCCTGCCTGTTTATAGGACTAGCTTACTGGGTTGCTGTAACCTTTTTGCTGACTATTTTGGCCTTGATCTGATTACTCTTTTTAATTGTGATTTTGTGTTTTGCTGCCTGTTTGTGTTTGAACCACACCTGACTTGATTACTCTTAGTGATTGCTGATTCTGTACCTTGTTTGCCTGTTGCCAAACCTCACCTGTCAGACCTCGTCTATGCCAGGGCCCTCAGCCACTGTCTTCTTCCAGCAACTCTCCTTAGCTAGGGGACCCCACCAGCTGGAATAGCTGCTGGGTTGTCACATCTGTTTATCTGCTGGCCCCTTACTGGGAGGCTCAAGGATCATGTTGTGTCTTGTAGGCCTGTTTGATTTTCTCTGTTTGAGATGTGAATGTATAGAGCTTATTTTTATGTCCTATCTATTGATGTAGGTTCAAGAATATTAGATAATAGATGTACATTGGAAAGTTGTTTCAAATTGCATGCTTTGGCCTCTATTTATCAATGGTCTTGTGGACCTGATCCGACAGTGCGGATCAGGTCCACAAGACCTCGCTAAATGCGGAGAGCAATACGCTCTCCGCATTTAACATTGCACCAGCAGCTCACAAGAGCTGCTGGTGCAACGCCGCCCCCTGCTGACTCGCGGCCAATCGGCCGCCAGCAGGGAGGTGTCAATCAACCCGATCGTACTCGATCGGGTTGATTTCCGGCGATTCCTGTCCGCCTGCTCAGAGCAGACGGACAGGGTTATGGAGCAGTGGTCTTTAGACCGCTGCTTCATAACTTGTGTTTCTGGCGAGTCTGAAAACTCGCCAGAAACACGGCCCTTCAAGCTCCGTATGGAGCTTGATAAATATGGGCCTCTATCTCAATAATAAAAGTTTAATTTTTAATATTGTGTCCCTTTAAGTGTAATGCTGTCTACATTACCTGCCATGTTTATACACATTATACTGTATACTTAGTTTTCCATGCAAAGTATCAAGGGACAACTATGACATTTACTTTCTATATATAGTTTTTTTATTGGTTTAAAAAATATAAATTTATGAAATGTCTAAAAAGCATTTCTTGAGAATGCCAAAATGTATTCATCCAGGAAGATTATAAAACAAAATGTTCCATTCCTCCTTTGAGCTTATTCACCTCTTGCAAGATCAGATGTTAAGTTGCAATTCTTTTCCCAGAAGAGTTTCATTGATAAAAACAACCCCTGGGCGTAAACCCTCTGGAGAATAGAAACTGCATCTCAAGAAGGGAGTGTGTACGGATTAATCTTTTTCCATTAACAAACCGGCGGTGAGTGATATAGGTTCCACAACATTAACACACAACTAGTAAACAAAAATATGGAAGTTACTCTTAATGTAATGCTAAGTTTGGCCAGGAAAGACTGATACACCAATAAATTCTGTTTATTAATAGCCTCATATGAATGGTTTCCTATGCACTATAAATGCTATCAAATTGCAAGCAGCTCCTGCAAATATCTTTGTCTCAAGCAGATACATTTGTAACACAATACCATACAATTCCCTAAGGATTTTGGACATCGAACATTTTCTCACAGAGAATAATGCAATTCTCTTTATGTATAAAGGGAACAAATAAGTTCAAATATCTTACAGTTACATTCAACAACATTGACATGTCAGCCAACAACCTGATCTCTCTCAAGGGAGATACCTAACACCTGCCTGCTTGAAACTCACTATAACTAGCAAAGAACCAACAGACTGTCAGAAGAGAAAAAGAGACAGCACTAACGCATTAATAATTACTATACAGATTAATAAGACAAATAAGTAGTCACACTATGTAGTAGTATCATTATACCAGTAATTCTTGCTTTCTAACACCATTGGTTTTCTTTTGAAATGTATGTAACACCCCTAAGTTATTGTCTGTATAGCTGTGACAATGCAAATATTTCACATATTATAGTTAGGTACAAACAAAGTATATGTAAGCACTATTACCACCCCCCTATAAAAATGTATAATTTACTTTCTCATGGTTTTCACTCATTCAGAGTTAAAAACTATCCAACCTTTCTGCACACTTTCCCTGCTTAGTTTACAAGCGCAGGATAGTCAGGAAAACCTATTTCTTAGAGGCAGGAGCCACAAATGGTTTAATTCTACGTATATTGGCTCCCTCAAGTATCACTCACTAAAAGACATTCAAAGCAACAGGTATAAAAGAGGATGGGTAAAAAACAAAGCACACGTGTGCAAAACAAATGTGCTATTCGTGTAATACAGCAGAAAGGATTTTACTGCCAAACTTAGCCCAAGCAGAGGCCCTAACATCCAATATATTAAGCTTCAAAAAATGATGACAGGATGAACTGACCAGCGATGTGCTCTTCCTCGTTTACAAACAATCCACAAAACACCTTTTTGGGATCCACCCTCTTCTTCAGGTTGACTGGATTGCGGTGTTACCGTCTCATTCACTATGTACATTTATTACAAACTAAAACCAATCGTTTCCATCATATAGCCTGCTATAAATTCTTTATATTCATATTAACCTATTGTGTATGATAGAAAACACATTTAACATTCAATATTATGCATCTATTATTAAAACAAATCAAAAATGTATTTTATGTTTTCCCCCCACCTAATTTAATTGTTCATTTTTTTTCTCTTTTTTTTTTTTTTTTTTTCCCTCTCTTCTCTCTCTATCTCTCCCTTCCCTCATCTTCTCTCCCTCTTTCCTTCCTCTCATATTTCCTTCACCTGACCATCAACCCTCCTCCCTCCTTATTTCCCTCACACAACCAACTCAGTTCAAAACTTCAACCTCAAATCAAATTCCCTGATGCCCACACTATACTTCATAACTGATAAATAGATACCCTATATTGGCATCATTAACCACTTTTATTTTAAAATAATTTTTATTGAAAGAATTTTTGCAAAATACATACAAAATAAACTTTTATCATTACATACTCATCCTTTCTGAGATACAGGTATTCAAGTCATATCAAAAATCAGTGCTCCTGTGTGAATACCTACTTGTAAATCCAAAGACCGTAATCATTAACCACTTTTATCCTGAAATCCTATATAGAATATGTTGTTTCGAGGTCTTTGTTAACAATGTACTATGAGAAGGTAATTTTAGGCCTACTTCATAAACTTGATATACCCTGTATTACCTTTTCCTTCTCTTGTCTTCTCTCTACACCTGGCAATTTATCAATGTTACTCACTTGTAATATTTGTTATAATCTTTCTTGTGTATATTGTCAGATTAATAATTATTCTCATTATTGTATTATTCACAATTTTCAATAAAGCTTGTTTGAAAAAAAATGTATTTTATATCTAAAGAACATATCAATAAAACGTCCTTATATACAGTGTATATCTATCTATCTATCTATCTATCTATCAATATATATATATATATATATATATATATATATATATATATATATATATATATATATATATATATATATATATATATATATATATATATATATATATATATATATATACACAGTGTAGACAAAACAATAACATAGAAACAACCAGAATCTGAAGATAAGGTTATATATAAATAAAATTCTATCTCAAGTAAATTATTAGTGCTTATGAAGTTGATTGTCATGTCTATAGGCCTATTATAGAACAGAGGACATGTTTATATCCCTGAATATGTTATTGGTACCCTGCAAAATGTATTGACATATTAGTGAACCAATCAGAGTACAGGAAAGCATGGTTTGAATATTATTCAAAGAAAGTAATAAATTAAACATTGAAAAGAAACAAATTGATTATATTTGTATATGTATTTGTATCAATAGTATGCTAGAAAAAAATGCCCCAGTAGATTATATAATAATTTCACCCCAATGTTTTATTATACTGATGTGCATATGTTATGTATAAGCTTTTTCATTAGGGTTAAATAACAGAATTCATATATATCTTTCTGAGGCATATTTTCTGGCATTGGATTATAATAGTTCAATGCCAGTTATCAGTTACATATAATCAAATTTGTACATAGAAAAGAAAAAAATGTTTTGTTTGTGTTGTTTGTATGGTGCACAAACTACAGTATAAAACTCATGACACCCTGATTGGTTAGGTGAATATATAAGTGTATATGAACATAAAAAGACTTCACGACATAAGAAATAATAATCAAGTTCAATAAGAAAGGTATATTTATTCTCAGTAAAATAATTTTGTTAAATTGATATGAACATTTTTTACCCTAATTACAAGATTAATATCAAATTAAAGAACACTATGTTACAATCAGTTTAAACAGTTATACATTATACACCTTTTTAATTACTAAAGTTCATTATATTTTTTAAGTTTTAGAACCCGCGGATAAATCATTTAGTTTAATGACAATATGTGAATAAATAATATGCATGAGCTAAAAAGTATTGGCGTCTAACTAGAGAATCCAAAAGGTTTCACGCTGGTTTAAGTATTCTCTGTCTGTCACCTCTTCTTACATTAGGTTTGATCTGTTCAATCCCAAATATCATCAGACTTTTTTATTGCTTTGGTGAACCTGATCAAAGTGGAGAGAAACAGAGTGTTTTTGATAACTTGTTTGCTCATAAATACGTTTTCTTAAAGGATGTGTAGTGTGTCCTATGTGAAAAAGATCCCATTTGCATTTTAGCATGTACTGTATATAACTGTTTACTTTCACAAATGATAAAACTTTCTATTTAAAGAAATTTCTTATCTCTACCTGCAAACGACAAAACTTTTTTGGACAAAAACTGCAATATTCACATCAGCCACATGTATGCCAACCAATTAGAAATGGGTTTAACCATGGAACCTTAATAGATTCTAATTTCATGCTTTCTTTTTCCTTTAAAGTGAATGTCAGGTTACTAATAGTGCCCCACAGCATTGGATAGACTGTTAAAAATGAACAAGGGTTTATTTCATGACATCTTTTATATGTATATATTTTGCCGATTTTTGACCTATTTACTGCTGCGACGATAAGCGCAGCTCTCCCGTTCGCCATTTTGTCAAATTGATTGACAGATGACAATTCGTAAAAGAACCAATCCTTAGGATTAGATATTTTACAAATCGTCATCTGTCAATCAATTTGACAATATGGCAGGCGGGAGCGCTGCGCTTTCTGGTACAACCTTTAACCTTTAAATAGGGATCCTCTAGCAGTAAGTGCCATTGCCAATGCTGATATATGATATTATGCCTTTTTTGTATTTGAGCTTGTAAAATAGCAGAGATCATTGCCCTTGTAAGAGATAGTGCATCACAACCTAATGCAATGCCATCTTTAGGAAGAATGTCTCACTGAACATCCAACAACTTGTTTTCCTCTTTGAAAGTGATTATTAATTTACCATGAATAGATGTGATAGATAAAATTCCCATGTTAATATGTTCTGTACTCAGATGCATATGCTCTGTACTCTTAGTTAAAAGTTACATACTTGTGTACACTATTATCATCTGTGCCTTTAATTCATATGGATCTGTAGCGTATTTAGATTTTGTGCTGCCCTATGCACTAAAACTTCTGCTGCCCCCCCCCCCCCCAGGTTTTAGACCTTTTTCAACCATAATGGACTAGATTACAAGTGGAGAGCTAATTTATAGCGTGCCTGCAAATGGGCAATTTTGCCTGTTTGCACGTGCATAATAAATACCCAGCCATTATAAGTAGTTGGTTATTGCTACTGCGACCTCACGGTAGCAATTAGTGTTTATAAAATTAACCAGAGATCAGAGCTCTGGTTAATTTTATAAATGTGCCCCAAAATAGTGTATTTTATTAAAAAAATAAAAATGGTAGCATTTTTATTTTTTAATAAGATAAGTGCAGTATTTTATGGGTAAAGTTGGCGGATGTGGGGTGTTAGAAAAAAAAAAAAAAACGCACTGAAAAGTGCCTTTACAATGTGGTCTATGGGAACTTTGTGTTTCCAGTTAATATATAAGTATATGATTATATACATATATATTTATGTGTTAATATTTGTATTTACATATACAAAAACATAAATATATATGTATAAATCTATATACATATATATTTAAAGGGACAGTCTAGGCCAAAATAAACTTTCATGATTCAGATAGAGCATGTGATTTTTAAACAATTTTCCAATTTACTTTTATCACCAATTTTGCTTTGTTCTCTTGGTATTCTTAGTTTAAAGCTTAACCTAGGAGGTTCATATGCTAATTTCTTAGACCTTGAAGCCCACCTCTTTTCAGATTGCATTTTAACAGTTTTTCACCACTAGAGGGTGTTAGTTCACGTATTTCATATAAATAACACTGTGCTCGTGCACGTGAAGTTATCTGGGAGCAGGCACTGATTGGCTAGTCTGTCAAAAGAACTGAAAAAAGGGGCAGTTTGCAGAGGCTTAGATACAAGGTAATCACAGAGGTTAAAAGTATATTATTATAACTGTGTTAGTTATGCAAAACTGGGGAATGGGTAATAAAGGGATTATCTATCTTTTAAAACAATAAAAATTCTGGTGTAGACTGTCCCTTTAATATTGATGCTCCACTTGTAATCTGGCCCAATATGTTATTGTTCAAGGTGTAACAGGACATTTTTCCAAAGTAAACAAGAGGAGAGAAAGTAGAAGGGGAGGGAAAGAAGGCAGATCCTGATAAACAAATGAATGCAAAAACATATTAAGTCACACAACCTTTCATCTACTAAACCGTATATTAGAGAGTCCACATTTTTTAATTGGATTTGTATGCGGTTGTGACAGACACGCACTACAGACAGTAGCCCCCCTGTAACAACTCCAGTTTCAGGTCTATACCGTCTGCGGGAGGGAGCTCAGCAGATGCAGTGACAGGGGGCCGGCAGGTACACATGAGGAGACTGAGCACTGGAGGAGTACACGAGCAGACAGATAATTCCCTACAGAGGCTCCAAAAAGTGCCGCCCCAAGTTGCCACCCTAGGCACATGCCTTGTTTGTCAGTATTACGCCCCTGCTCTGCATACTTGTGTTCACTGCTTATGCCTTGTGTTTTTAAAGGGACATAGAACCCAATTTTTTTCTTTATGATTCAGATAGAGCATGCAATTTTAACTTTCCAATTTACTTCTATTATCCGATTTTTCTTCATTTTCTTGTTATTCTTTGTTGAAAAGCTGGAAAATAAGCTCAGAAGTGTGCACGTGCCTGCAGTACAATATGGCAGCAGTTTTGCAGCAATTTAATACATCAGCAAGAGCACTAGCTATCTCTTCAACGAAGAATAACAAGAGAACAAATTAACGGCTAGATTACGAGTTTTTGTCGGTAAGCCTTGCATTGATAACAAGCACTTTTTTCTCACCGCTCACTTAAGACAATGCTGGTATTACAGGTATTTTTAAACCCGGCGTTAGCCGCAAAAAAAGTGAGCGGAGAGCAAAATTTAGCTCCACATCTCACCTCAATACCAGCGTTGCTTACGGTAGCGGTGAGCTGGTAAAACGTGCTTGTGCACGATTTCCCCATAGGAATCAATGGGGGAGAATCGGCTGAAAAACAACCTAACACCTGCAAAAAAGCAGTGTTCAGCTTCTAACGCAGCCCCATTGATTCCTATGGGAAAATACTTTTTATGTCTACAACTAACACCCTAACATGAACCCCAAGTCTAAACACCACTAATATTACACTTATTAACCCCTAATCTGCTGCCCCCGACATCGCAGACATCTGCATTTTATTATTAACCCCTAATCTGCCGCTCCGGACACCACCGCCACCTACATTATCCCTATGAACCCCTAATCTGCTGCCCCCAACATCGCCGACACCTACTTTTTATTTATTAACCCCTACTCTGCTGCCCCAATGTCGCCGCCACCTAACTACACTTATTAACCCCTAATCTGCCGCAGCCAACATCGCCGTCACTATAATAAATTTATTAACCCCTAAATCTAAGTCTAACCCTAACCCCCCCTAACAAATATAATTTAAATACATCTAAATAAAATTACTATCATTAACTAAATTATTCCTATTTAAAACTAAATACTTACCTATAAAATAAACCATAAGATAGCTACAATATAACTAATAGTTACATTGTATCTATCTTACGGTTTATATTTATTTTACAGGCAACTTTGTATTTATTTTAACTAGGTACAATAGTTATTAAATAGTTATTAACTATTTAATAACTTCCTAGTTAAAATAAATACAAACATACCTGTAAAATAAATCCTAACCTAAGTTACAATTACACCTAACACTACACTATCATTATATTAATTACCTACACTAACTACAATTAATTACAATTAAATTAAATAAACTAAATTACGAGAAAACCCCCCCACTAAATTACAGAAAATAATAAAATAATTACAAGAATTTTAAACTAATTGCACCTAATCTAATCCCCCTAATAAAATACCCCCCCCCCCCAATAATAAAAATCCCTACCCTATACTAAATTACAAATAGCCCTTAAAAGGGCCTTTTGCGGGGCATTGTCCCAAAGTAATCAGCTCTTTTACCTGTAAAAAAAGTACAATACCCCCCCAACATTAAAACCCACCACCCACACACCCAACCCTACTCTAAAACCCACCCAATCCCCCCTTAATAAAACCTAACACTAACCCCTTGAAGATCACCCTACCTTGAGACGTCTTCACCCAACCGGGCAGAAGTGGTCCTCCAGATGGCCAGAAGTCTTCATCCGATCCAGGCAGAAGAGGAGCTCCAGATGGGCAGAAGTCTTCATCCAGGCGGCATCTTCTATCTTCATCCATCCGGAGCGGAGCGGGTCCATCTTCAAGCCATCCGACGTGGAGCATCCTCTTGCATCCGACGACTAACACTAAATGACGGTACCTTTAAGTGACGTCATCCAAGATGGCATCTGTTCAATTCCGATTGGCTGATAGAATTCTATCAGCCAATAGGAATTAAGGTAGAAAAAATCCTATTGGCTGATTGGATCAGCCAATAGGATTGAGCTTGCATTCTATTGGCTGTTCCAATCAGCCAATAGAATGCAAGATCAATCCTTTTGGCTGATTGGATCAGCCAATAGGATTGAACTTCAATCCTATTGGCTGATTGCCAATTTAATATAGTGGCGGCGACGTTGGGGGCGGCAGATTAGGGGTTAATAAATGTAGATAGGTGTTGGCAATGTTAGGGACAGCAGATTAGGGGTTACTAAATTTTAACTAGTGTTTTCGATGTGGGAGTGCGGCGGTTTAGGGGTTAATATATTTATTACAGTGGCGGCGATGTCCGGTCGGCAGATTAGGGGTTAAAAAATGTATTTAAGTGTTTGCGATGTGCAGGGGGGCCTCGGTTTAGGGGTTAATAGGTAGTTTATGGGTGTTAGTGTACTTTTTAGCACTTTAGTTAAGAGTTTTATGTTATGGCATTAGCCCATAAAACTCTTAACTACTGACTTTTAAATGCGGTAGGAGTCTTGACAGGAGAGGGTCTACCACTCACTTTTTCCAAGACTCGTAATACTGGTGTTAGGAAAATCCGATTGAAAAGATAGGATACACAATTGACGTAAGGGGATTAGCGGTATGCTTGAGTCGCAGAAAAAAGTGAGCGGTACACCTGTACCAGCCAGACTCGTAATACCAGCGGGCGTTAAAAAGCAGTATTGGGACCTCTCAACGCTGCTTTTTAAGGCTAACGCAAGACTCGTAATCTAGGCGCAAATTTGGTAACAGCCGTAACATGGAAACGTTTTTTAAATTGTATTCTCTATCCAAATCATAAAAGAAAATATTGTGTGTCATGTCCCTTTAAAGTAAAGTCTGCATACCAGTGTACTCAGCAAATCACCTGTGCCTTCAAAGCAAGTCTGCATATCATTGCAAATCCCCTGTGTCTTTAAAATAAATTCTGCTTGCCTCTGTATACTGCAAATTATCTGTACATTTTAAGAACACTTCAACATTTCAGGATGTACAGACTGGTAACCTTTACACTGCTACTGAGTCTCCTGCTAAATTACTCATGTTTCCGATATCCTGGTTCTTCTCTGGTATAAAACATCATTCTCTGTCATGTCAACCCTTCTGCAGCTGCAGATTTGTGGTCTGTCCAATATAGTGAGTAATCCTGTAAACCTGGGGCCTAAACTGGAACTTATAGTAACATTTGAGATGTTCTCCCCAAATGTGGGATAGTGGATTACACTTCTATGCTCTTCACCGTACCAGCTACTAAGTCAGATCAGTTTATTAGTGTTTTAGCTATCTGTTCCTGCTGCTATTACCTATAATGTCACTAGTCTCACCAGGATCATCTTCTACACCTAACTGCCTTTTCTGATTATCAGTTCTGCCTTTACAAATACTTACCAGTAGTTACTGTCAAGTGTTTTGGAGTTTGGCTTCTTTATTACTTTTATCTAAATTTGCAGAAGTCTTACTGATTTTTTCAGTTCTTCTAAAAGTATTATATGTAATTAATCGTACCAAGCGCAAGATTTATCCCAAGGCAAATGCCCCGATTGGTTGCAGGCTTGCTCATTTGAGCCTGCAAATTATATTTATGAAGCAGTGTTTTAAACCGCTGCATCATAAATTCTCTTGGCAATTTTGAGTTGGCGGATGAAAATCTCCCAGATTTATTCAACTGGAGTAATTGAAAAGCCCTACTCTCACACAAATGATTGCATCAGGGTAGGGGGTAGACAAGCGTTCACCCATGCTATGTTAAAAATGGGGGAAAATGTGCCCCCAATCTGCGATCAAATGCGGACAGGTTCATAACATGTGAATCCTGTCCACAGATTGAGAAATCTTGCCCCAAGTATATCCTACCTCCAGTTTGTGGCTTGTAATTTTGTGTTCTGATCTTCTGCCTTCCTAGAATCTTCAACTTTACCTGCAGATTTATCATTAAACCCTTAACGCTCAATGGACTCTTGGGGGGATATTTATCAAAGCGTCAACTGATAATACACTGGAATCCTGTGTCATATTTGACGCAAGATTGATCCACCGTAGTAAACATAGCGTCAAGATCGCCAAATGTTGAAATGTGTGATGAAATATACGCTCCCGCAATCTCAATCTGACGCAGATCGATGCTTGCGTCATTACAGATGTTTCTGACGCAGCGTACCTAGTTTTCAATCCGCCACCCTTGAGGCCGCAGATGCCATAGAAATCAATGGGAGTCTGAAAACACAGAAAGCTTATGTTCGATGCTGCAAGAGAATGATGTATATTACATAATAAAAGTAAATTAGAAACTTTATTAAAAATGTATACCCTTTCCAAATCAAACAATATTATTGCTCCACATTTGGTGCACTAGTAGATAAAGGGATAAAAATGAAAAATACATTACTACTTATGGATTATGTTACTTCTTTGTCTCTCATTACAAAGCAAGGGGACAATATTTTTTCTCCAAATTTGTTGCAAAGTTTTGCCCCAAATTTGTTGCACTAATAAAAATAGAGCTAAAAATGCAATAAATACACAACATAATATAGCTAACTTCCTTTTTATTTTTTTTGGAAAAATTTATTTGCACCATGTAATACAAGTCCCACTCTCCACTTCACACCAAAATTGACTTAACACTTTTCGCACCAATTATGACGCAAACTCCTAAACAACCCACACACTAGTGAATTTTTCAACCACTTTTAATTGGAATATGCATAATCACATGATTTATGACATCAGCCAATCTGATTCAAATATACATTTTAAACTATCACTAACGAATCAAATTGCTTGATACTTGTGTCATTGATCACTCATCAGAACTTGTCAGTGCCATTTGTTACAGTGTGTATTATACTTTGAAAGTATATATATGGGAAATTAGTATTAAGGATATACATTGATGCTGACATTAGGACACACAGTGTAATATTTTAGACAATGATTTTAAAATTCGAATTGATGTTTGATTCAATATAATCTTAAGCGTATAGCTCAAAGGGATAGCCCACCTAACCTAACAAAAAAAGGAATTTAGGGAAAAATAAATATGCTTGCAAAACATTTCTGACATAACACACACACACACACATATATATATATATATATATATATATACAGTATATATATATATACTGTCAGAAAAAAGGGTACGGTTGGGGTCCGTTTGTGAACACAAGGGGGCATATCTATCAAGCTCCATATGGAGCTTGACGCCCCATCTAAAGACCGCTGCTCCATAACCTGTCATCCTGCTCTGAGGAGGCGGACAGAGATCGCCACAATTCAGTACGATCAGGCTGATTGACATCCCCCTGCTGGTCGCTGATTGGCCTTGAATCTTCAGGGGGCGGCATTGCACCAGCAGCTCACAAGCTCCATCTATTGGTAGAAGGTTCATCACCAAAATGTGTACGGGTGAAATAGACTAATTTGCATATATTTTGCATAGAGTGACAATTTAATGTATGGTTGTAAGTTTTATCATTTATCCCTCCCCTGAATAACCCTTCCTTTCGTTAGTTACATTTTTATTATTATGTTGTTTTCTATATGTTCTCTATATATTTATGCTTTATGTGGCATGTTACCCTAAGTTAAATGGGGTGTTGTTAGAGTCTAGTATAGAGTGAAAGAAACCACGGTGAGAAGCGCCTTTTGGAACTGGTTGTTTTTCCTGGGCCTTTCAGGAATGCCTGTAGCAGCTGTTTGGCGACTTTAACCAAACTTATAAAACTATATATATATATATATATATATATATATATATATATATATATACATACATACAAGTATGTGCAAAGATACATGTACAAATTCTAGCATTGAAATAATCATTTATAAAAAAAACATGAGATAAAAGCATATCATGACAGGGGGCGTGGCCAGGCAGCGACCAAAATGGCTGCAAAAACAAGAGCTTGCAGTAAAGCCTGAGATAATAACCATGTATCTCAAGATTTCAGCAGCATTCATTGATCCATTATACCTACCAGAGCACTTAACACTATGGTGTTTTCATTAATGCAATATATAATATGTACCTGATCTATGAGCCCTGCACTGGACGACTGAGATCTCTGACAATATCTCCAAAGATCTTGGCACCTTCCCCGGTAACCCGGACTACGCTGGTTCTAACTATTTACTGATTCTACCTAGCCGGACGGAACCATTTTGGACATGGAGATCATTATTCAATCCCATCTACAGAAACTGAGCGATTCTCTAGATGCTCATTACATCGGGCTCTCCCAGCAAATTAAGAGCTGTTTTGGCGCCATTACACATGGTTTAGACGCTGAAGAGGACAACCTCCATTCCACCGCCTCAGAGACTGTAAACTTTGTCCCTGCTGAGACTCTCAATCAGCTGGAGCTACGGAGCCAGTTATCGCAAGAGGACGACGTTGTAGAAAAATTCAGTCACGCAGCACGTGAGAACACAGATTCCAGCATATTCATAAAGAAATATGGTGAGCCAAGCGCAGCTAACTTTAAGAAGTTGGGGAGCTGTCAAGGAGGAATTGGCTCACAATATGCGGAAGGAGAAACGGATATCAACTTGGATGGTGGCTACACTTTACCTGATACACCATCTATAAGGACACTAAAAGATCATGGCTGTAGCTGCACATTTTCTCCCCTAATTTCCAAGTGGCTTAAGTATGCTCAAGAACCTTTGCATTGGCCACTACAATCTCTCAGAGGTAAACGGAAATCCAGGTCTGGAGTGGGATAAACTTAAACCAGACGATATTTTATCTTGCATGCCCACTGTTTGCTCCTAAGTGTTCCCTTGCATGGCCATATGACTGATTCCTACAGGATCCATGATGAGGGCCTGTTACTAAAGCTCTACTTTCAGATTCTATACCCACCCAAATCTACACTGATATTTTATTAGCATTGTTTTACAAGGGACATGCAAACTCCAGTGGACTATACAAAAGTTTAGAATATACTTGTTACTGGCATTCTCTAGTCTACACCTGAATGATTTTACTAACGTTTTACGTTTTATATTTATGTGTTGTTCATTGGTTATGTTGTTTGAGTCTTGTGTCTGAACTCTTGAATTTCTTTTTTTTTTCCTTATATAACTGAGCAGGCTCTATCTACCCTTGCTGGTCCTTACATTTGTGCCTTAGCTCCATATAACTGCTAATTATGTACATGTCTACATATACCACTTGTTCTTCTTTATTTTTACTCCACCTACTTACAACTGTGTTCTATCCATTTAGCATTTAGCTAGCCTTGGGCCCCTGGCACAGACAAGTATCATTCCATTATAAATACTACTCACATTAAATATGTGAATAACTGGAGGGATAACTCTTTTAGATGTATAGGTATCTCGCTTAAATGTTAAAGGGGTTAGGTCGACTCCACTGTCAGCGGCCGAGATGGTGGATGTAGGCTACCTGCTTTCCAATAAAAGTTTCATACCTATCAACTTTGCTGAGCGAGATGTTCACACTTCCCTGGAGGTGTAGAATAACATACAATTTGATAATGAGGGTCTGCTATATAGGTTTATGCATTACTTGATGAAGGGAGCCTACTAGAATTTCCTGTTTCCTGAATATCTCCCAGTCATAATATCTCATGAGCTCTCTCTCCTCCGTTCATTTATTTTAAATGCAGGGCTTTTAAGAGTCACCTTCTACGGAGCAACCCATATTTAACCTTCAGGGTAGGTTTCAGTGAGCTACCCATCAACACCCTGCTCTTGGGCCCCCCATGACAACCGTCAGATACTTACTTATAATTTTAATAACCTTCAGTAGCATTCAATATTATACTCCAGCCTTGGAGTAAGTAAACCTCTAACTAACAGATACCTACACCCCTTCAACACACTAATTTATAATATCACTATTCTAGGGCTTCTTGCCCATAGTCATAGCTTAGCTGGGTTCAAGAGGAGTCCTCTACTTACCTGGGGAACATATACCAGAATAACTGAGATTTTAGTTACGTCTACCTGCTCATTGACTTATTGTCATCTTTGTATATGCTCTTTAAGAGTTAGATATCTGGCAATTGTATTATATGTTTACCGCACTTCATAAAGGTATCTGCTGTTAATATCTTCTAGGCAATGACTCACGTGGCTATGTATTGATATGTAACTCGCATTTTGGACAATAGATTATGGTGTTGTTTATTCTCTATGGGTTAAGGTTGCTCATGCTGTGTCGCTTAAATGTGTGTTAGCTTTCTAAATTATGCATGTCATTGGCTGTATACTGACCCCAAGAGAAAACTACTGGTTTATAAGCCTCATTATAATAATAACATTCACAACCCCTGACCAAGCCCCTCTCTCCCCCCTTCCCCCTCCCTTTTAACTCTCAAGCAGCTCTTGTCTGCTGATATTCCCCCAACTCTTTATTTATTTTATTCACTATTACATGCTAAATGTTGACCCTATCAAAAAAGAGATTTCTCTAAGCTCAGTCCACTTACTTATTCATTGGTTGATCAATAGATACGTCCTTAGTATTCCTATAATTGAAAATGTTTGCCCATATTCTTATACATAGTCATAGATTCTCATATATAGAGGGGTCTTTTTTTTTCTTCTCAGGTGCTTATTCATCAATATTTTCTCTATTCCCTTCAAAGGAATCATCACAGACGTACATCTCATAAGGTGCACAAATTTATTGTATTAGATAATATATTCTGATAGGATAATAAGTGGTAAAGAGCTCTATTACCTTGCGTATATTATATATTAAAATTCCTTAATCACAAGTTAAAATTGACAATAAATTCACAATAAATTCATGCTATAGTGTTCAAAGCATATGATAAAAACAGATTAAGTTAAAATAATTAACGTAGGAGGTAGAAATAAATGTTCATCTGATGAATTGCAAGTATCTTTTGATGTGACTTTAAATGTGACTTTTAGTTGGAAATGAAATTACTCACAGTTTGCTTGTCCACTTTAAGTCTTGTGGTGCTCGGTGTATAGCAATCACCGGTAACAGATTTTTTCGTGTTCAATCCTGGGTAGTCTCAGATGCAGACTTGAGTTGTTGGAGTGCACACTAGGGGCAAATCTACGCGTTTCGGCTTCAGCCTTTATCAAGGTCTTGATAAAGGCTGAAGCGATGCAGACTTGAGTTGTTGGAGTGCACACTAGGGGCAAATCTACGCGTTTCGGCTTCAGCCTTTATCAAGGTCTTGATAAAGGCTGAAGCGATGCAGACTTGAGTTGTTGGAGTGCACACTAGGGGCAAATCTACGCGTTTCGTCTTCAGCCTTTATCAAGGTCTTGATAAAGGCTGAAGCCGAAACGCGTAGATTTGCCCCTAGTGTGCACTCCAACAACTCAAGTCTGCATCTGAGACTACCCAGGATTGAACACGAAAAAATCTGTTACCGGTGATTGCTATACACCGAGCACCACAAGACTTAAAGTGGACACTCACCAGACCTGAAGCTCCAGCAAACCTTGAAAAAGGTATACAGCTCCAGCAACTCTTAAGAAAAGATTTTTATAACCAACAGGTGGTCTGAAACTCCTGCAAACCTTTCCTAGGTAAACAGTTTCACTACAGACCAACCATCAATCACTGAAACTCCAGCAAACCCTGGGAGGGTATATAGTTTCAGCTACAAACAGACACCTACAAAGAGAGGCGTTCAAACACCTCACGCAACCAGAAAAATAGAAACTCCAGCAAATAAATACAAGGTAAACAGTTTCTATAATTAAGTCATACCAACAACTGAAACTCCTGCAAACCAAGTCTTAGATAACAGTTTAAATATACAAAACCAAGTTTTATCAACAACTGAAACTCCTGCAAACCCAGTTTAGGTAAACAGTTTCAGCATCTTTACCATCCAGTAGTTGTTATCTTCATCTACAATTTCTATCTACAAGTTTCAACTACAGCGGAAAAATTATTTTATTCACATAAAGACTTGTCTGTTTCAACCAATCAGACACCTGGAAAAATTATTTAATGCAAACTGTGAGTAAATTCATTTCCAACTAAAAGTCACATCTAAAGTCACATCAAAAGACACTTGCAATTCATCAGATGAACATTTATTTCCACTTCCTACGTTACATATAGAACCAAGTTTTATCAACAACTGAAACTCCTGCAAACCCAGTTTAGGTAAACAGTTTCAGCATCTTTACCATCCAGTAGTTGTTATCTTCATCTACAATTTCGATCTACAAGTTTTAACTACAGCGAAAAATTATTTTATTCACATAAAGGCTTGTCTGTTTCAACCAATCAGACACCTGGAAAAATTATTTCAAGCAAACTGTGAGTAATTTCATTTCCAACTAAAAGTCACATTTAAAGTCACATCAAAAGATACTTGCAATTCATCAGATGAACATTTATTTCTACCTCCTACGTTAATTATTTTAACTTAATCTGTTTTTATCATATGCTTTGAACACTATAGCATGAATTTATTGTGAATTTATTGTCAATTTTAACTTGTGATTAAGAAATTTTAATATATAATATACGCAAGGTAATAGAGCTCTTTACCACTTATTATCCTATCAGAATATATTATCTAGTCCAATATTGTTTTGTATGGCAACAATTAAATATTTTGTTTTTTAACCTCTTGTAGTCATATTTTCACTATTTTTCACCCAATTTTCACCTATTTGTTTACCTTATCGCAGCGCAATATATATTATGATTGAATTTTGAAACCAATACGAGAAGCTCATTTAAAGGTCACGGTAACACATATTATTTATGTATTGAAATACTCACAGCTCCCCTCACTCGTTTTCTACCCCATCGATCCCTCACAGTTGTTTGAAGGAACAGCTGTTTATCAGGGTTGAACTGTCTCAATCCAATAGGTGCACTCACTCTTAACTGTTTTTCACTACAAATTTATTGTATGACTTATTATGTACTATGTCAACCTGTATATACTACATACACTCACTGTCATTGTAACTGGACAAAATGATGTATTGTAATTGTCTAACATCTCAATAAAAATATATTTAAAAAAAAAAAAAAAAAGCATATCATGACTTCTAGAAATACAAATTCACATTAATTTATGTGAAAGTATCATAAAACAAATAAATATAAAAATAACTTTCTATGAGAAAGTTGAGGTATATATCTAACTATTTCTTGGACATTAACAGATAAAAAATAAAAGATTAGCTTTAGAGAAATGTGCTTGTTCATGGACAGATGAAATGGTATAAATAAAGTTGGGAAAAAACAGAATAACCGCAACATCGATGACTGTTAGTTAACAACAGTCCGATGCTCATCGCGCCGTACTTGACATGATTGTTTTTGACATTTTTTTTATAAATACGGGCATCATATGTGGGTCCGCAGCAGCGATGTCTGGCGAGCTTATTGACACCGATGAATGCACCGAGATTGACGCTCTAATAGCTATTCCCCTGGGTGTTGTTATGAAAGCCTAAACCTTTTATGTCTTTCTACTAATTTGAGCTTTTCATTTGTCATTTCTGCTTTGCAAAAATGTATTTCTTCAATAGAATTTACCTGCTTTGATTAATCTACTTGCCTCATTACTCATTACCATTGGGATGATAGCAACATTCTGTGATACCATTTCCTAAGGAAATATGACTGAACTGGTGTCAACCTCCATCTTGCCTAATGAACTATGAGAATCAATTATGATAACATTCCAAAAATAATTCTGACCTACTCTTGTCACTAAGTTTCAATTTTTATAAAATAAACACATCTGGGGAATAAAGGCTGACGTCTTGTTTATTGAATGATAAATAATAACAAATAACTAATAACATGAACCACAAACAAACATATATAACCTCAAAGTGTTTACCCCAATTACCCCAATGCTCTAAAAGGCACATCCCCAAAAGATAAAGCTCCCACTTTTAAACCAGAATAGGAGGTACTCATAAACCAACCACCACATAGTGCAAAAACTATGGCACACACTTTTTATTTGCTTTTTCTGCAAAAACTATGGTGTACACACATTTTTCATTCTACTTTTTCTGAGGGCCACAAAAACTAAAGCTATGCACAATTTATAAGTGTGCTGGTTGTTATGCTTTCATAACCAGACTCTGTGTGACTGTATTGATTAGATAGTAAAGATCATCTTAACCAACCAACAATTTGTGAAAAGCAGCAGCCTGTATGTATTGGTGGCTGTAGATGACAGTGCTGTCCCCATGTATTGAAAAATTCTCTGATACTCCCAAGATTAACTGTACACCCCAATGCATTAACCCCTTTCTACCTCAGCCAAAATGTATTCAGGCATATTAACTAGGGTGACCATAGTGCTGCTTTTAAAAGGGACAGATATGAAAAATACCTATGTCAGGGCTGTTTTCAAGACTGTTTAAAGAATTTTTTGTATAAGAACCCTGACATATGTATTTTTCATATGTCCCTTTTTAAAGTAGCAATATGGTCACCCTAATATTAACCCATACCTCCTGAATCCCTTCTGTAAACAAAACCTAAATAGTGACCCTAATTCTAATCTGATTGCATTTGTATTTACTTTTCAAAAGAATGGGAGAGGAAGAGAAAGAGTGAATGAGGGGGCAAAGGGAGTCAAAAGAGGAGAGTGAGTGACAGGATGTCAGATGTTGAGAGATAGTAGCAAAAGGAGTAAGGCAGGCAATCATATTGTGTGAGTGTGAGTGTTAGATTGACTCACAGGGGGAGAGAAAGTGACGATGAGCCACAAGGAGAGACAGTGATAGGGCCACAGATAGGAGGAGTGGTAGAGGCAGGGACAAAGGCATCTGGAGAGATAATAAAAGGGAGACAGATAAGTGAAATAAAAGGGAGAGTAAAACAGAAATTGTTTAGTGAAACAGAAATGACAGGGGGGTCAGATGAGAGTATGAGAAGAAACAAGAGTGTGAGTGTGAGGTATGTGAGCGTGAGTATCAAAAGTGAAAAAGATAGAGCATAAATATAACAGGAACATGGGGATAAAGCATGGGAAAAACAGTAAAAAAGCCCATCTAAAATGGCTTAGCAAACAACATTAAAATATCGCACCTGCATAAATTTGGGTGCGAATATCAAGTTAAAAGTAAACGCACAACTACATTTGGGCTTGTCGGGTTAGCTTAAAAAAAGTTGCATTGAAAAAACATAAATACATTAAACTTAACAGTTACAATCATATATACACTATCTAATAAAAAAGGGTTAAAAGGTACATGGTATATGACAAGGTTCTTGAATGGAAAGGGCTATAATGTCTATATACATACACATAAATGTATATATTCACATGTATATATGTGTATACATGTGTATCTACAGTATGTGTTTGTATATGTCTATATATATGTATATACAGTACATTCATGGAATCTGTTGGCGCTCTACAAATACCTGATAATAATAATAATTCATACTGTATATACACATATTAACACATATATAGATACATGAGCATGACTAAGGGCTGGTTAGGCCCGAAACGTCTTTTGAAATTTCTTATGTAACTTTAATAAAGACATACTTCATTTTGAAGAAACGGTGCTGTTGCCACTCTACTTTTTGTCACTGCATCTTGAAGGAGTTTGAGGACCCTTGGAGCAAACAAACAAACACCTTGATAAAAAGTGGTGAAAAATATTTTGGACTAGTGCTGTGACTACGTTCTGGTATATGTATATAATATATATATATACTAGTCCAAAAGCCCATTCAAACGGGCCATTTTTTGCTCTCTCCCCCTCTCTTTTGCTCTCTCCCCCTCTCTTTTGCACTCTCTCCCCCTCTCTTTTGTGCTCTCTCTCCCCCTCTCTTTTGCGCTCTCTCTCCCCCCTCTCTTTTGCTCTGTCTCTCTCCCCTCTCTTTTGCACTCTCTCTCCATCCCTCTCTTTTGCTCTCTGCCCCCTCTCTCTCTCGCCTCCCCCTCTCTTTTGCTCTCTCTCCCCCTCTCTATTGCTCTCTCTCCCCCTCTCTTCTTTTGCTCTCTCTCTTCCCCTCTCTTTTGCTATCTCTCTTTCCCCCTCTTATTTTCTCTCTCCCCCTCTCTTTTGCTCTCTCTCTCTTCCCTCTAATTTGATCTTTCCCCTCTCTTTTGCTCTTTCCCCTCTATTTCCCCCCTCTTTTTTGCTCTTTCCCCTGTCTTTTGCTCTTTCTTACCCTCTCTTTAGCTCTTTCCCATCTCTTTTGCTCTCTCCCCCTCTCTTTCTATCTCCTTCCCCTCTCTCTCTCGTGGTGCACGTGACCTGGCCATGCCCACTTCCGCTCACCGTCACCGTGCTGCAGCAGATCAGGGAGACTTTAAGGCTCGGTGTGTTTGTCCTCATGCTGTCTCTACTGCACATGACAGCTTCGGAAAAACACACTTGGCCTTTTATATTATAGGATATATATATATATACATACACATATAAAGTATTGTGCAAAAGTCTTAGGCCACCATTAGATAAAAAATAAGAGAAAAACAGCTTCTATAGGCATTACATACACATTACATATACATGTGGTATGAGTTTACTTCATTGGAAAATTACTAATGAGAACAACTTTTAATCACATCATTCGATCCAAAGATCACAGAATTTGAAAGACATAAAATCATACTTTTGCACCAGCAACGCCACTATCAAAGGGAAATCCGTAAACAAAGTGGATAAGCAAGATGTGGTATTCAAGCTGTTATAAAGAAATTTGAAGAATCAGGAGAGGTCAATGACAAAAAAAGACTGGAATGCCAAGAAAACTTTCAAAATCTGATGAGAAGTTTCTCTGAATTTCTTCTTTGAGAGACCGGAAGTATTCCAGAAAGGACCTGGTTCAGCATCTGGCAGCTTCATCGGGATGTCAAGTTGACCCTTCTACAATCCAAAGAAACTTGATCAAGAATGGTCTTTGTGGAAGGGTAGCAGCCAAGAAACCGCTTTTTCGGAAGGGGAACAGGGTGAAAAGGCTAAGATATGCTAAAGCTCACATAGATTGTAATGAAAATCATTGACAAAGAGTATTATATGGAGTGGCAAATCCAAGTTTGAACTTTTTGGTTCCAATCGTTGACAATATGTGAGAAGAAGATTTGTAGAGAGATGGAAGAATGAGTGCTTGCGACCTTCAGTGAAACATGGTGAAGGGTCTGTTCTGGTTTGAGGCTGCATTTCTGCAGTGGTGTTGGTGATATTGTCCGGATTGATGGCATCATGAATGCTGAAAAGTACGACAGGTTTTAATTCATTATGTCATTCATTTTGGAAAGCGCGTGATTGGGAATGGTTATATTTTTCAGCATGATAACGATCCCAAGCACACTGCTAATGCAGTGAAATCATATTTGTAGAGAAAAACAGCTAATAAAACACTGAAAGCCATGGAATGGCTTCCACATAATCCAGACGTGAATATTTTAGAGGCAGTGTGGGTTCACCTAGACATAGAAATAAATAAAAGACAACCTAAATCTAAAGAAGAACTCTCTAAAGTGCTGAAAGAAGCCTGGTATATTATTCCAGAAGATTACTTCAGAAAACTTCAGAACAACTTCCCCAGAAAATTTCAAGATGTGCTAAGTGCCAAGGGACTACTGACGTGTTTTTTTATATGTTGTGTACATGTTTACTATATTTTCTGTTTGTATCTTAATAAAGAGAAAAAAAATATGGCTGGGCATTAAAACTTTGCTAAAATAATAAATTTAATGGTGGTGGCCTAAGACTTTTCCACAGTACTATATATATATTATTTTTTTAAGTCCTTTCCACTCAAATACCACAAAACAATAAAATTCATTTTGATTAAACTTTAGTATTTAATAATGTGTTTAACTGTGTATGTACTTATAATCTGGCCCAATATGTTTTAAAATAATTACATTGAACACACGTTTTAGAATTAGTAACAGATGAGTATTCTGATACTATGGGGCCCATTTATCAAGCTCCAGGTGGAGCGTGAGGGCCCTTGTTTCTGGCGAGCCTGTAGGCTCACCAGAAACACCAGTTATGAAGCAGTTATGACCGCTGCTCCATAACCTGTCCGCGGACAGACATCTCCGCAATTTAACCCGAGCGAGTACAATCGGGTCAATTGACACACCCCTGCTGGTGGCCGATTGGCCGCGAATCTGCAGGGGGCAGCATTGCACCAGCATTTCACAAGAGCTGCCGATGCAATGCTGAATACGGAGAGCGTATTGCTCTCCGCATTCAGCGAGGCCTGTTGGACCTGATCCGCACTGTAGGATCAGGTCCCACAGACCTTTGTTAAATAGGCCCCTATGGGCCTATTTATGATGGTGCGAGCGGACATGATCCGATATAGTGGATCATGTCCACTGTACATCAATAAATGCCGACAGCATTCTTGTGAACTGCTGGTGCAATACCACCCCTTGCAGATTTGCGGCCAATCGGCTGCTAGCAGGGGGTGTCAATCAACCCAATCGTATTCGATTGGGTTGATTTCTGTCCGCCGCCTCAGAGCAGGCGGACAGGTTATGGTGAGGATTGATGGCATCATGAATGCTAAAAAGTACAGACAGGTTTTAATTCATCATGCCATTCATTCTGGAAAGTATGTGATTGGGAATGCTTTTATTTGTCAGCATGATAACGATCCCAAGCACATTACTAATGCAGTGAAATCATATTTTTAGAGAAATATGATTTCACTCTGTGGCCGGAAACACGGGATTGATAAATATGCCCCTATGCACCTACTATGTCTAAAATGAAATATTTCTCACAAATTCTCTAATAAACGCAGAGACAAAGGTCTCCATTTATCAAGCAACAGTTGTTGCTTCGGAGGCCCATCATTCCATGACCACCTAAAATGAAACTTAAGACCTGAACTGAAAGAATCACAATTAATATTATCAGTACTTCTTCTATATACAAATCTCTCAAATAAATCAAACTGAGTCTTAAAGAGACATGTAACACAAAATTTTTCTTTCATGATTAAGAGCATACAATTTTAAACAACTTTCCAATTTATTTCTATTATCTAATTTGCTTAATTTTCTTTGTATCCTTTGTTGAAGGAGCAGTAATGCACTACTAGAAGATAGCTGAAAGCCAATGACAAGGGGCATATATGTGCAGCAACCAGTTAGTGAGTCTACCTAGGTTTACCTTTCAACAAAGGATACAAAGGAACAAAACGAATAAAATAATGAAAAATACATTGGAAAATGTTAAATTGTATGCTTTTTTTGTGAATCACGGAAAAAAATTAAGTTATAGATCCCTTTAATTTTAACTTAATTTATAAAACAATTATTTGAAATGTAAATGCAATCCGTTTTGTTTGGAATACTTTCATAACAAGCTACTTCAATATACGTTTCTCCTTTGTCAGTCCTTCATTAGGAGCTGGTGTTAATGGCGAAATCTTTACCAACTAAAAAAATATTTAAGAAAGTATATATAAAAATCTTAAAAATATATTTGTATTAACGTCTTTGTCCTGTTTAGCAACTCTAGGAAACAGTTTTAATTCCAATTTCCTTAAAACAAAAAGGTAACTCAATCAGGTGGATAAAAACAATAGTAGATGAAGTTGAAAAAAAGACAGAAGTCCATCGAGTTAAACCTATACAAATCTCAAAATACTTACAAAAAAGCTCCAGTTGACCTTCAATTAATCCCATTAAAAAGGTGACCCATTTAACACAAGCAATAATATCACTGAATTCTGCTTCTAGGCAGAAATGTATCTAAACCATTTTAAAATGTATCTAAGGTATTGGAATTTACTACCTCCTTAGGTATTGAATTCAACAATTTGATTGCTCTTGCAGTGAAAAAATGTTGCTTGAGAATAAACCGCCTTTCGTCTAGCCTTAAATTGTGACCTCTTGTCACAAACAATTTTCTTGGAATAAACAGAGCTTTTTCCATCTCTGTACTGTATATGGGCAATGAATATATTTGGAGAATCTGTGAGAACAGAAAAATAGAGGCTCCTTATTGGACAGTATCGCTCATCACAAAGAAGGTAAAATATAGCAGCACAGAGCGGGGGTACTCACAAAAGTAGCGTCATAAAAGTATGCCTCACAGCGCAGGATGGGACCTTGGTCGCCCGACAGACACACCAGCTGGGTTAGCACAAGGAGTCCGGGATCCAATCGACAGCAGCTTGTAGGACCACGTCACAGGGGAGCTGTCCGTGATACACCCAATCACCGGCCTTGATAGTTTGATAGACAGATTGAATAGCCAACCAAATAACGTCAGACGTAGAGCAGGAGTATCAAAAACTCGGAAGTTTATTAAAATACATATATTAAAATATAAAAGATATGCAGCAATAAGCAACGCGTTTCTTGACCCTCCAGTCGTTTCATCAGGCTTATAATGAACAATGATATCCTGCTCTATTTAACAAAACAATGATCCAATCACCGGCCGACCTACGTGCACACCCCTCTCTTGTCCAATAGGAGAACTCCCAGATGGAACATGAGTTAGGCCAATCCCTAGAAGCCCATGAGTTAGGCGTGTTCAGGTAGTGCGAGCTGTGATGGATATAAGTGATGATACAGTATAGCATATTAACATACATAGTTCTGATATAGCACTAACATAGCCAGTAATCATTGTTTGATATATAATAAAAACACATGTGTTAAAAGTATATACACAAATGTCTAACATAATACGGTATAGCATACCTAGAACACATAATTCCAATGTGAATCTACAGACAGCATAAAAATACATACACAAATATCTAACATAATACGGTATAGCATACCTAGAACACATAATTCCAATGTATAACTACAGACAGCATAATCAATGGCCATTGTTTAATACCCAATAAAACAAACAAATATATCAAAAATATATATATATATTGGGATCTCGGATAAAATTACATATGTTGATAATGATCATGATGATATATAACAATATGTCTACAATAAGACTATGAAGAAAGTAATCTAACCTTAACTAAAATATATAATTAAAAATACAAAAATAGACTTAATAATTAAAACAATTATAAATAAAACATTATATGGTTCAAAATATTGATAGATAACAAATAAATAACCTTTAAACCAAAAATAAGTGATCACCCCAATCAAGATTAAGGATAGAACAAATCCCAGTTATAAAAGATAAAAAGAACCCTAATAAGTTCTTAAGGTGGTCCTGCAAGCTTGGACTCCTTGTGCTAACCCAGCTGGTGTGCCTGTCGGGCGACCAAGGTCCCGTCCTGCGCTGTGAGGCATACTTTTATGCCGCTACTTTTGTGAGTACCCCCGCTCTGTGCTGCTATATTTTACCTTCTTTGTGATGAGCGATACTGTCCCATAAGGCGCCTCTATTTTTCTGTTCTCACAGATTCTCCTTCTCGACTTCATTCCTAAGAGTGCTGCCTACACTTTCTGAGTGACCCGCTGCTTCAAGATTTTCTTCATTTCGACTTTTCATCTTTTAACTGACTTCATCATCTGTTGCGCACCTCCATAAGAGAGTCCATTTTCTCTTTTTTCTAATGAATATATTTAAATTAAGTAATCATGTCACCTCTCAATTGCCTTTTTTTTCTAGAGAAAACAGACCCAGTTTTGCTAACCTCACCTCATACTTTAAATGCCATTCTCCTTATTAGTTATGTGGTCTGCAATGTCTTTTTTTGAGATCGGTCCCCAGAACTGTACTCCATACTATAGGTGAGGTCTTACCAGGGATTTACATAGTGACAGAATTATGCTATGCTCTCTTGCATCAATGCCTCTTTTAATACATGCTAGTATGTTATTAGCCTTAGAAGCCGCTGCCCTGCATTATGCACTCATCTTTAGCTTGTTATCTATTACTACTCCCAAATCCCTTTCCTTCTCTCTTTTGCTTAAAGGAACACTGAACCCAGATTTTTTCTTTCGTGATTCAGATAGAGCATGCAATTGTAGGCAACTTTCTAATTTACTCCTATTATCAAATTTTCTTCATTCTCTTGGTATGTTTATTTGAAAAGCAAGAATGTAAGTTTAGATGCCGGCCCATTTTTGGTGAACAAACTGGGTTGTCCTTGCTGATTGGACAACACCAATAAAAAAGTGCTGTCCATGGTCCTGGACCAAAAATTTGCTGGCTCCTTAGTTTAGATTCCTTCTTTTTCAAATAAAGATAGCAAGAGAACGAAGAAAAATTGATAATAGGAGTAAATTAGAAAGTTGCTTAAAATTGCAGGCTCTATCTGAATCATTAAAGAAAAAAAAATTGGGTTCAGTGTCCCTTTGATTTAGTCACATTTAAATAATAGGTTGCCTGCTTATTTTTACTTCCAAAATGTAGTACCTTGCAATTCCCAATATTAAATCTCATTTTCCATTTACCTGCCCATTCTTCTAATTTTTGTAGATCCCCTTGTAAAGCAAGTTCATCCTACACTGACCTTATGATCTTACACAACTTCATTTTGTACATTAATCTCTCATGTGGCACTGTATCAAACACATTTACAAAAGCCAAGCATATCACATCAACTGATTCCCCTTTATCTATATTTTGACTTAATTCCTCGTATAATCTAATTAGATTAGTTTGACATGATCTATTTCTCATAAAACCATGCTGATTTTAACAAATAATCTTGTTCACACAAATATACTCATCAATATAATCCATTATAATCACTTCAAGCACGTTTCCGACTATTGATGTCTGACTAACTGGTCCATAGCTTCTGGGATCAACCCAGCTTCCTTTTTTAAAAAGTGGCACCACATCAGCTTTACACCAGTCCTGAGGTACTATGACTGAGGATAGTGAGTCTTGAAAAATTAAAAGTAGAGGTTTGGCTTCTATAACAGTGCTAAATTCACATAAAACTCTTGGGTGTATTCCATCTGGGCCTGGAGCTTTATTTACCTCAATATTATCAAGCTTTTTCTAGAGATAACTCAGTTACTGGTATTGGCTTGTATGATCTAGTTTGTTTCAAAGTATCTCCCATGGGTTCCTCTCTTGTGTATACTGAAGAAAAGAACTGGTTTAGTACCTCAGCCTTCTCCCTGTCACTGTTAATCATGCTGTGGAGCCATAAAATATGAACTGCATCTCTCTTTCTCTCTCTGCAAGATCAAACATCTGTTGCTAATCACTCATTAGTGACAGCCCTTAGATTGACTATGACACATGCTACCCTTCACACATTTTAATGTATCTATATTATCCTTCTTATATTTTTTTGCCATTTATGTACTTAAAAAAAACCTTTTAGTGTTTGACTTTGCAATTAATCTTTCAGTTTAAATTTTTGCTAATTTGAATGCTTTATTTGCATGCTTTGTTACATTCCTTATATATTTGGTATGTTGAGTCTGTACTATTTTCTTTGAATAATTTAAATGCCCTACGTTTTTTGCTAATTTCTCTTAACACATTTTTATTAAGACACATTGGGTTAGATTTATTTATTTTACTTTTATAACCATGTGGTATGTGTTGATTTGTATATTTATGTAAAGGGACAGTACACTCCAGAATTTGTATTGTTTAAAAAGATAGATTATCCCCTTATTAACTTTTCCCCATTTTTTTAACCAACACAGTTATATTAATATACTTTTTACCTCTGAGATTACCTTGTATCTAAGCCTCTGCAGACTGCCCCCTTATTTCAGTTCTTTTGACAGACTTGCATTTTAGCCAAACAGTGCCCTCATAAGTAATTCCACAGGAGTAAGCACAATGTTATCCATATGGCACACATGCACTAATGCCCTCTAGCTGTGAAAAACTGTCAAATGCATTCAGATAAGAGGCAGCCTTCAAGGGTTGAGCAATTAGCATATGAGTCTACCTAGGTTTAGCTTTCATATAAGAATACCAACAGAACAAAGCAAATTTGATGATAAAAGTAAATTGGAAATTTGTTTAAAATTACATGCCCTATATGAATCATTAAATTTAAGTTTGACTAAGCTGTCTCTTTAAAAAAAGCTTTAAATGTTATCCATTTATCCTCTGTATTTTTATTAGATAATACGTCATCCTTATTTATGTTACTTAATGATTTCCTTAAATCATTGAATTTTTCTTTCTTAAAATTTAGTCTTGGTTGAATCCTTATAATACTGCTTATGGAAAGTGATTTTAAATGTGACCATGTTATGATCACTGCTACCCAAATGTTTTTGGACTTCTATGTTTGAAATTATGTGTGTATCATTTAAAAGCACTATATCAAATTTAGCTTTATTCCTAGTTGGCTTCTCTACTAATTGTAATAGTCCCTTTAAATGCAAATACCAGTATTGCAACAGTCTTTCTCCATTTAGAAAACTGAAGTTCCTATCTCCTTGCTGGAATAACTTTTGGTATAAACAGCCTTGATGTTATTCTCCTCCTCACAGCCCAGAAAGCGGATGACCCACTCAAAGTTGCCAAGCTCCTGCGGGGGCCACCCTATCATGTGACGTCTGGGGGGGGGGTTGCCGGCTGGAATACTTCTTAATTATGGAAAGACCATTGGGACAGACTCTGTGGAATGCTTTGCAATCCCTGCTTTGGGTTTGGGCTGTTTATTAAGCCTTTCTCAAGCAATCCCTCCTCCTACTTTAATGGTTTTCTTATATCTTTTAAGTTAGGATGGGGTATTTGTGATTTTAACTACTTAGTTACCTTTGTCCAATTAGCATTTGCTCAGTGTCTATATTTCACAGCTGGTATCTCCTCTGTTATTAATTAATTGTTAATCGTTACTTCTTACAAAGATAGATATGAACACAGAGTTTCTAATACTGAATCAGCGTTAGTCACACCATTTATGAACTGTTTAAGTTCTATCACCTAGATTTAGAGTTCTGCGTTAGCTGTCAAAAGCAGCGTTAAGGGGTCCTAACGCTGCTTTTGGCCGCCCGCTGGTATTTAGAGTCAGCCAGGAAAGGGTGTAACGCTCACTTCCCTACCACGATTCCAGGCTACCGCAGAACCCCTTACGCCAATTGCGTATCCTATTTTTTCAATAGAATCTGCCTAACGCTGGTATTTGGAGTCTTGGGAGAAGTGAGCGGTAGACCCTCTACCGACAAGACTCCTAACACCAAAAAAAGTCAGTAGTTAAGAGCTTTATGGGCTAACGCCGGAATATAAAGCTCTTAACTACTGTTCTCTAAAGTACACTAACACCCATAAACTACCTATGTACCCCTAAACCGGGGCCCCCCCCCACATCGCCGCCACTCTAATAAAAATTTTTAACCACTAATCTGCCAACCGGACACCGCCGCCACCTACATTATCCCTATGAACCCCTAATCTGCTGCCCCTAACATTGCCGACCCCTATATTATATTTATCAATTGAAAAAACTTAGAAAAGGGAGAGATTTGTAGTGACCTAATAAGTAACTACACAAAAGACAGGGATATCAGCATTTTCTTTTTAATTTGGTTATAATTTGGTTATAATAACCTTATCAATCATCCCCATTTGGGGAAAACAAAACAAAACAGTGCAATAAAGTTCATCCAAGCCTATATCAGATAGAGACCCTGATGCTTAGCTTAACATAAGAACCACATCCAGAAAGTGCACGGTAAAGCTAAGGTCATTCAGTCCTAGGACATCAGATTGCAACATTCACCCTTAGAAAAAGCACTTAAAAACCCAATTGAACAAACAACACCTCTAACAGTGGATGGCAGTGCAGAATCTGCACTAATCGGCCAACGTGTTAATCTATGAGGATCTATGTTTGCTAAAACGGATAATAACAACAGCCATGTAGAAATGTACATCGAAAAATGATAAGCTTTATGGCTTCCAGTTATAAGTGCATAGGTAAACTTAGACTGGAAATTGGTAACATGGGACCTAAGGGAAACCGAGCAACACCTATTTCAGAGGGCACCCCTAACATATAGGAAGGATATGGTGTCATGAAAATAACTGATGGAGGATCTATGCTCGGTCTTCCTAACCGTAGGTCACAGTGATACCACTTAGCAAATGGTTAATGCAATTACAACATTAATTACAGTGTTGCTGCAATGGAAACAAACTGGCAGATATTATATACATTGGTTAAACGTTGTCATGATAAACATAGTAAACCACATAACAGGCAATGTGATATGTTTCCTCCGAACTTGTGGTATTAGTATTGAGAACTGTCCAGAGTACAAGTGTGACATATGCCTGATAAACCAAGTGCCATATAGTTACGTCTTCAGAGGGGTAGAATTCCTTCCCTCTATTTCGGCACAAACACAATATATGTTGAGGCAATCCTCTCCAACAAAAGACAAGCAATCGTGTATCCAAACCGCTTGGCTAGACTTGTAAGCTGCCGACTTTGTTTCCAAATGTTTCCTTTTTGTTGCAAACTTGTTTGTTCCAGGACAGAGCGGCCTGCTCCGTGCACGTCACTGCCGATGCGCGTTTCACCCCCACGTGACCACTACGTCATGGGGTTTCCTCAGGGCAAACGGATAAAGGACATAGACAGACCTTGGTATTTACCAATTGTAATCCACGCTGATTGGATGAACATTTACAAAAACAACCAATGTGTCAATCCGTTTAAGCTGCATTAATTCAATTGTGAGGAAAGGTGAAAAAAGAGACATTAAACAAAAAACACTACATTGTTGCATTTAAAAGAAATAATGTACATTGATTTCTAATATCGGTAAGATAATAAACTCATAAATTACAGTTAGTATGAAACAACTATAATATGAATACCGAAAAAGAACTTATTTAAAAAAATGTATATATACAATTTTCGCGGTTTCTTATGAATAGCCTTATACTAGTTTAAGTCATCAAACCTTTTGATAACATAATTTGTCAATTAGTTGTTATCATAATTTTAAACTTAAAGCTAGTATAGTCCCAATTTATCAAAACATATCTTTTGCTTTATTTGCTGTTAAAGTTAAAACACATTCGCATGTTGTGCCTCAAAGCAAACCATCCACAAGACAATGAAGGAAAAAATGTTAAACATCACAATCAGTTACAGGAAAGCAGCAAACTCAAACTTCTCATTAAGACCCTTTGGGGACAATGTTTGTAGTTTATACATCCAAGCTGTTTCCTTTTTAAGAAGTATGTTATCAATGTCCCCTCCTCTACCAAACAGGGAACAGGTCTCTATACCTATGACTTTTATATCAGTTACATTTGAATTGTGGTGTAGCAGAAAATGCAGAGCTACCCCACTTTTTATGTCACCATCCTTAGTTGCTTTTATATCATCCCTATGTTCGGACACTCTGTCCTTCAACATACGTCTAGTTTTACCTATATAGAACATCGGGCAACTGCAAGAGAGGAGGTAAAAAACATTTTCTGTTTTACAGTTTATGAACTGCTTTATGGGAAAAGTAATACCTCCTGATGAGAAGGATTTTGAGCGGACAATGTATCTACAGAGGACGCAATGTCCACATTGGAAACATCCTTTAACTTTTCTATGTTCACCTAACCAGTCCTTAGAATTTGGACTCTTTACATAGAAGCTTTTGACGAGTTTATCCTTTAAGTTAGGAGCTTGTCTAGCTACCAAAGAAGGTTGTACCCCTACAAGCTTAGAAACAGCTTCATCAGCTTGTAGGAATTGCCATTTTTCTTTTAGGATGTAACGTATCTTTTCCCAGTGGCAGTTAAATTCTGTAACAAAGCGAATTGCTTGGTCTTTTGGTTTGTCTTTAATCTGATAAAGCAAGTCATCTCTGTTTTCTTTTCTTGCTCTATTCATAGCAAAATTTAGATTACGTTTTGAGTAACCTCTTTTTTCAAACCTGCTAAACATCTCTCTAGCGTGTTGATCATATTTATTTAGACTTGAGCAATTTCTCCTTAAACTGAGAAACTGCCCAACCGGGATGCCTCTAATTAGAGACTGAGGGGCCTAGTTATCAAGCCGTCAACCTCAAATACGCTGGAATTCCACAGCGTATTTGTGGCGAGGCTGATTCGCCTTAGTTATCAAAGGCTAGAGACCGGCAAAAGTAGAATTTTGTGACGTAAGCCTCGATCCGCCGGACTCAGTCCGACACAGATAAATTCTTACGTCACTCCAGATGTTCCGCACACAAGTGCGGCACACTCTGACTACTTTTGCTAGTTATCAAAAAACTAGCAGGTATGCTCGGCACTTTTCCGGCCCAGCGTACCTGGTTTTTAATCCACCGCCCTGGAGGCGGTGGATCCCATAGGAATCAATGGGAGTCTGACCATAGGGAAAGTACAAGTTCGCTGCTGCCAGACAGCCCATTGATTCCTATGGGAGCTGTCTGCACCTAACACCCTAACATGTACCCCGAGTCTAAACACCCCTAAGCTGTCCCCCCCCTACACCGCCGCAACTAAATAAAGTTATTACCCCCTAAACCGCCGCTCCCGGAGCCCACCGCAAGCTACTCTATACATATTAACCCCTAAACCGCCGCTCCCTGACCCCGCCGCAACTATAATAAATGTATTAACCCCTAAACCGCCGCTCCCGGACACCGCCGCAACCTACATTATACCTAGTAACCCCTATCCTGCCCCCCCCATACCGTCACCCTCTATAATAAAGTTATTAACCCCTATCCTGCTGATCCCGCACCTCGCCGCAACGAAATAAATAGTTTAACCCCTAAACCGCCGCTCCCGGACCCCGCCGCAACCTATATTAAATTTATTAACCCCTAATCTGCCCCCCCCACACCGTCGCCACCTATAATACATTTATTAACCCCTATCCTGCCCCCCACTACACCGCCACCACTGTAATAAATTTATTAACCCCCTAAACCTAAGTCTAACACTAACCCTAACACCCCCCTAACTTAAATATTAATTAAATAAATCTAAATAATATTTCTATTATTAACTAAATTAATCCTATTTAAAACTAAATACTTACCTTTAAAATAAACCCTAATATAGCTACAATATAAATAATAATTATATTGTAGCTGTCTTAGGATTTATTTTTATTTTACAGGTAACTTTCAATTTATTTTAACTAGGTACAATAGCTATTAAATAGTTATTAACTATTTAATAGCTACCTAGCTAAAATAAAGAGAAATTTACCTGTAAAATAAAAACTAACCTAAGTTACAATTACACCTAACACTACACTGTACTTTAATAAATTATTCCTATTTAAAACTAAATACTTACCTGTAAAATAAACCCTAAGATAGCTACAATGTAATTAATAATTACATTGTAGCTATTTTAGGAATTATATTTATTTTACAGGTAACTTTGTATTTATTTTAGCTAGTTAGAATAGTTATTAAATAGTTATTAACTATTTAATAACTACCTAGCTAAAAGAAATACAAAATTACCTGCAAAATAAATCCTAACCTAAGTTACAATTAAACCTAACACTACACTATCATTAAATTAATTAAATAAATTAACTACAAATAACTACAATTAAATACAATTACATAAACTAACTAAAGTACAAAAAATAAAAAAAAGCTAAGTTACAAAAAAAAAAATAGGTTACAAACATTTAAAAAATTTTACAACAATTTTAAGCTAATTACACCTAATCTAAGCCCCCTAATAAAATAACAAAGCCCCCCAAAATAAAAAAATTCCCTACCCTATTCTACATTAAAAAAGTTCAAAGCTCTTTTACCTTACCAGCCCTTAAAAGGGCCTTTTGTGGGGCATGCCCCAAAGAAAACTGCTCTTTTGCCTGTAAAAGAAAAATACAACCCCCCCAACATTAAAACCCACCACCCACATACCCCTAATCTAACCCAAACCCCCTTAAAATAACCTAACACTATTCCCCTGAAGATCATCCTACCTTGAGTCGTCTTCACTCAGCCGAGCAGCGATGGAACCGAAGAGGAGATCCGGAGCGGCAGAAGTTATCCTCCAAGGGGCACTGAAGAAATCTTCCATCCGATGAAGTGATCCTCCAGTCGGCGCTTAAGAAGTCTTCCATCCGGGCGATGTCATCTTCCAAGCGGGGTCTTCAATCTTCAATCTTCATCCCGCCGACGCGGAACATCCTTCTTTCCCGACAGACTACCGACGAATGAAGGCTCCTTTAAGGGACGTCATCCAAGATGGCGTCCCTTCAATTCCGATTGGCTGATAGGATTCTATCAGCCAATCGGAATTAAGGTAGGAAAAATCTGATTGGCTGATTGAATCAGCCAATCAGATTGAAGTTCAATCCGATTGGCTGATCCAATCAGCCAATCAGATTGAGCTCGCATTCTATTGGCTGATTGGCTGAACTTCAATCTGATTGGCTGATTCAATCAGCCAATCAGATTTTTCCTACCTTAATTCCGATTGGCTGATAGAATCCTATCAGCCAATCGGAATTGAAGGGACGCCATCTTGGATGACGTCCCTTAAAGGAGCCTTCATTCGTCGGTAGTCCGTCGGGAAAGAAGGATGTTCCTCATCAGCGGGATGAAGATTGAAGACCCCGCTTGGAAGATGACATCGCCCGGATAGAAGACTTCTTCAGTGCCGCTTGGAAGATGACATCGCCCGGATGGAAGACTTCTTCAGCGCCGACTGGAGGATCACTTCATCGGATGGAAGATTTCTTCAGCGCCCCTTGGAGGATAACTTCTGCCGCTCCGGATCTCTTCTTCGGTTCCATCGCTGCTCGGCTGAGTGAAGACGACTCAAGGTAGGATGATCTTCAGGGGATTAGTGTTAGGTTATTTTAAGGGGGGTTTGGGTTAGATTAGAGGTATGTGGGTGGTGGGTTTTAATGTTGGGGGGGTTGTATTTTTCTTTTACAGGCAAAAGAGCTGAATTCTTTGGGGCATGCCCCACAAAAGGCCCTTTTAAGGGCTAGTAAGGTAAAAGAAATTTGAACTTTTTTAATTTAGAATAGGGTAGGGCATTTTTTTATTTTGGGGGGCTTTGTTATTTTATTAGGGGGCTTAGATTAGGAGTAAGTAGCTTAAAATTGTTGTAATATTTTTAAAATGTTTGTAATTTATATTTTTTATTTTTTGTAACTTAGCTTTTTTATTTTTTGTACTTTAGTTAGTTCATGTAATTGTATTTAATTGTAGTTATTTGTAGTTAATTTATTTAATTAATTTAATGATAGTGTAGCGTTAGGTTTAATTGTAACTTAGGTTAGGATTTATTTTACAGGTAATTTTGTATTTCTTTTAGCTAGGTAGTTATTAAATAGTTAATAACTATTTAATAACTATTCTAACTAGATAAAATAAATACAAAGTTACCTGTAAAATAAATATAAATCCTAAGATAGCTACAATGTAATTATTAATTACATTGTAGCTATCTTAGGGTTTATTTTACAGGTAAGTATTTAGTTTTAAATAGGAATAATTTATTAAAGTATAGTGTAGTGTTAGGTGTAATTGTAACTTAGGTTAGTTTTTATTTTACAGGTTCATTTCTCTTTATTTTAGCTAGGTAAGCTATTAAATAGTTAATAACTGTTTAATAGCTATTGTACCTAGTTAAAATAAATTGAAATTTGCCTGTAAAATAAAAATAAATCCTAACATAGCTACAATATAATTATTATTTATATTGTAGCTATATTAGGGTTTATTTTAAAGGTAAGTATTTAGTTTTAAATAGGATTAATTTAGTTCATAATAGAAATATTATTTAGATTTATTTAATTAATATTTAAGTTAGGGGGTGTTAGGGTTAGTGTTAGACTTAGGTTTAGGGGTTAATAATTTTATTACAGTGGCGGCGGTGTAGTGGGGGGCAGGATAGGGGTTAATAAATGTATTATAGGTGGCGACGGTGCAGGGGGGGCAGGATAGGGGTTAATAAATTTAACCCCTATCCTGCCCCCATTGATAACCCATCTGCCCCTGCTGCCTCTAAACTTCTCTCACTCACAAACTCCTTTGGTCTCTCACAATCCACCATATTCCCTACTCACCGCGATGGACACTCTATTGATCTAGTATTCTCCTACCTCTGCTCTCCCTCTGACGCCACCTGTCTCCCATTTCCCATCTCAGACCACCATCTGCTCACCTTTAAGCTTAATATACAGGCTAAACCTACTTCTCCCCCTCACCCCCGCACCTGTAGAAATCTGCACACTGTGGATCCTCTACAACTCTCCAACCTTATTCAAAAACACCTCCCCCACACTTCCACAATATCCTGCCCTGACCTTGCTACAACCCACTATAACAATACTCTCTCCTCGGCACTGGACACTTTCGCTCCTCCCCAAATACGCAAAACCCCACGCCGTCGGCTCCAACCCTGGCACTCTAACCAAACACGCTACCTGCAAAAATGCTCCCGTGCTGCTGAACGTGCCTGAAGAAAATCCCGCTCTGAATCAGATTTCCTTCACTATAAGTTCATTCTTTATTCTTACTCCTCTGCCCTTCACTTAGCCAAGCAAACCTACTTCTTTTCTCTTATATCTACTCACTCCACAAACCCTAAACGTCTCTTCTCCATTTTCAACTCTCTCCTTTACCCACCTTCACCACCCCCTTCATCTGCCTTTAGTGCTCAAGACCTGGCAGACTACTTTTTCAACAAAACAATTACCATCCGAAGTAATATCCCAACACAAGTCTGCAACCTTCCATCTCCGCCCCTGGCAACCCCCTCCACCACTCTCAGCACCTTCCCCCCTACCTCTGAGAATGAAGTGAGTTCCCTATTGTCTTCCTCACACCTCACTACCTGCCCACTTGACCCTATCCCTTCACATCTAATACCGTCTCTGTCTTCTACCCTCACTCCAGCTCTTACTCACATATTTAACCTATCCCTTACTACCGGTTCATTCCCATCTTCCTTCAAACATGCAAAGGTCACCCCCATCCTCAAAAAACCCTCCCTCGACCCCAATTCTCCTGCAAACTACCGCCCCATATCACTGCTTCCGCTAGCTTCAAAAGTCCTGGAAAAACTAGTCTTCGATCGCTTAACCCACTTCTTGTCCTCCAACTCACTGCTTGACCCCTTACAATCTGGCTTCCGTTCCCAACACTCAACTGAGACTGCCCTCACCAAAGTTACTAATGATCTTCTTTCTGCTAAAAAAAATGGCCACTACTCAATACTTATCTTACTTGATCTGTCTGCTGCCTTTGACACAGTTGACCATCCCCTTTTCTCCTACGGACTCTCAGCTCCTTTGGGCTCTCTGACACTGCCCTTTCCTGGATCCACTCTTATCTCTCTAATAGGTCCTTTTCTGTCTTCTTTGCTGGTGGCGACTCCTCTCCATTGCCTCTGTCTGTTGAAGTACCTCAAGGCTCTGTTCTGGGTCCCCTACTCTTCTCTATTTATACATCCTCACTGGGAAAACTTATCAGTAGCTATGGCTTCAACTACCACCTCTATGCTGATGATACCCAGATCTACCTATCCGCCCCTTCACTCTCTCCTTCTATCCTTGCTCACATCGGTGTCTGCTTATCTGGCATTTCTTCTTGGATGGCCTCTCACCACCTAAAAATCAATATGTCCAAGACTGAGCTCCTTCTAATCCCCCCCTCTAATTCTACCCCGGTTCCTAACTTTTCAATCACTGTTGGTGATACCACTATCTCCCCATCACCCCAAGTCCGTGTCCTAGGAGTTACACTTGACTCCAATCTGTCCTTCATTCCCCACATCCAATTGCTCTCTTCCTCCTGTCGCAACCATCTACGCAATATCTCCAAAATCCGTCCATTTCTGAGTGCTGAAACTACTAAACAGCTAATCCACTCCCTGGTAATCTCCCGACTTGACTACTGTAATAACCTACTAACTGGCCTCCCTCTCTCCCGCCTCTCCCCTCTTCAATCCATCCTAAATGCCTCTGCTAGGCTAATCCAACTCTCCCAACGCTCTGTATCTGCTGCACCTCTCTGCGAGTCCCTTCACTGGCTACCCATCCACAGCAGAATTAAATTCAAAATTCTCATCCTGACCTACAAAGCCCTTTCCAACGTAGCCCCCCCTACCTGTCCTCACTCATCAAAAAATATACTCCAGCCCGTCCCCTAAGATCCAACAATGACCTGCTCCTTGCATCTTCTACCATCACCTCCTCCCATGCCAGGCTACAGGACTTCTCTCGTGCAGCACCAACCATCTGGAATGCACTTCCCAGAGCTGTTAGACTTTCCCCTAACCTTTCCTCCTTTAAACGCTCCCTAAAGACCTTTCTGTTCATGGAAGCCTATCTCTAAATCAGTAAAAAATGAATTCTACCTGCCTAACTGCTGCCCCATTTAACTCCACACTAACATCATTCTCACCTTTGCAGTCCCCACCTCCTGTTTCTCACCCTCCTACCATCTAGATTGTAAGTTCCCACGGGAACAGGGCCCTCAATTCCCCCTGTATTTGTTTTGTTAAACTTTGGTGTCTTCTATATTGTATTGTACTGTACTTTTATCTTTGTACCCATGGACAGCGCTGCGGAATCTGTTGGCGCTTTATAAATAAAGAATAATAATAATAATAATAATAATAATATAGGTTGCGGCGGGGTCCGGGAGCGGCAGTTTAGGGGTTAATACATATATTATAGTTGCGGCTGGGTCAGGGAGCGGCGGTTTAGGGGTTAATCTATTTATTTAGTTGCGGCGAGGTGCGGGATCAGCAGGATAGGGGTTAATAACTTTATTATAGAGGGCGGCGGTATAGGGGGGCAGGATAGGGGTTACTAGGTATAATGTAAGTTGCGGCGGTGTCCGGGAGTGGCGGTTTAGGGGTTAATACATTTATAAGAGTTGCGGCAGGGTCTAGGAGAGGCGGTTTAGGGGTTACTAACTTTATTTAGTTGCGGGGGGCTCCGGGGGCGCCGGTATAGGGGGTAGAACAGTGTAGTTAGTGTGGGTGCTTAGTGACAGGCTAGCAAGAAAGCTGTAAAAAAGCCGAAGAGCAGCGTGATCGGATGAGTGATAACTCTCACAGTCCACTGCTCATCGCCCCGTACTTGGTGCGTGGCTTTTTGACAGCTTTTTTGATAACTTAGGCAAATTTTTGCAGGTCCGCGGCGGCGATGTGAGGCGAGCTTAGGCGAGCTTAGGCGGGCGTATTGGGCCGGCGAAGGCAGGTAAAGTAGACGCGTTGATAACTACCCCCCTTAGGGTGATGGCTAGAGGCTTCCAAAATGTTATTGGTTGCCGTGTCCATATGATATATTTCTGTTGCCAGCAAAGTCCCTTCCTTTTTGATTTTTACATCCAAAAAGGTTGATTCGCTGATGCTGTAGACAAAAGTCAAAAGAATATTAAACTCATTGACATTGAGTATTTTTACAAAATCTTTCAAAGACTCTTCCGTGCCCCTCTAAAGTAAGCCTACTCCCCTTACTTACTTCATTTAAACTTTTAACCTAAGTTGACTAGTGGATACTTACTCTAACTTATATTTATTAACCCCTAATCTGCCCCCCCAACGTAGCCGCTACCTAACTACACTTATTAACCCCTAATCTGCCGACCGGACCTCGCTGCCACTATAATAAATGTATTAACCCCTAAACCGCTGCACTCCCGACTCGCAGACACTATAATAAATAGTATTAACCCCTAATCTGCCCTCCCTAACATCGCCGCCACCTACCTACAATTATTAACCCCTAATCTCCCGCCCGCACCGTCGCCGCTACTATAATAAAGTTATTAACCCCTAAACCTAACTCTAACCCTAACCCTAACACCCCCTAACATAAATATAATTTATATTAAACAAAATAATATTCGTATAATTAACTAAATTATTCCTATTTAAAACTAAATACTTACCTATCAAATAAACCCTAATATAGCTACAATATAATTAATAATTACATTGCAGCTATTTTAGGATTTATATTTATTTTACAGGCAACTTTGTATTTATTTTAACTAGGTACAATAGCTATTAAATAGTTAACAACTATTTAATAGCTTCCTAGTTAAAATAAATACAAAATTACCTGTAAAATAAATCCTAACCTAAGTTACAATTAAACCTAACACTACACTATCATTAAATTAATTAAATAAATAACCTACAATTACCTAAAATAAAAAACAATAAAATAAACTATTCTATAATACAAAAAACACAAACACTAAATTACAAAAAATAAAAAAGAATTACAAGCAGTTTAAACTAATTACACCTAATCTAAGCCCCCTAATAAAATAAAAAAGCCCCCCAAAATAAAAAATTCCCTACCCTATTCTAAAATACAAAAGTAATCAGCTCTTTTACCAGCCCTTAAAAGGGCTTTTTGCGTGGCCTTGCCCCAAAGTAATCAGCTCTTTTGCATGAAAATAAAAATACAATACCCCCCCACATTACAACCAACCACCCACATACCCCTACTCTAACCCACCCAAACCCCCCTTAAAAAAACCTATCACTAACCCCCTGAAGATCTCCCTACCTTGAGTCGTCTTCACCCAGCTGAGCCGAATTCTTCATCCAAGCGGAGCAAGAAGATGTCCTCCATCCGGTAGAAGTCTTGATCCAAGCGGCAAAGAAGAGGTCCTCCATCCGGGTGAAGTCTTGATCCAAGCGGCAAAGAAGAGGTCTTCCATCCGGGCGATGTCTTCTTCCAAGCGGCATCTTCTATCTTCTTTCTTCCGGATCCATCTTCATCCCGCCGATGTGGAACATCCTCCTTCCCCGATGGACTAACGACGAATGAAGGTTCCTTTAAGGGACGTCATCCAAGATGGCATCCCTTCAATTCCTATTGGCTGATGCAATTAGCCAATCGGATTGAACTAATAGTACATAATAGTACAATTATCGATAAAAATAAAAAAACATTATTATCTCTAAAATGCAAATAGATCATTTTAAAATGGGGAGAGAGTAAGCGCTAAAAAGCTTAAAAGGCTAGTAAAAGGTACATTTTAATACATATAAAAATTATTTACAAATGGCAATCAGACGCATGGATCCATGTCTGACTTAACAAAAAAAAATATATATATATAATAAACAAATCTAAAAATATCTAAAAATATCCAGTGGAGTATAGCATGTGACGCTGACTTAGTGAGCCAGTGATGAGGAGTTAGGACATGTACATTCAATAATATAAACAACCTAAGTGAGTGATTGAGTGCACACAATAGCTTTCAACAAAGTAAAATAGCATTCACAAAAAATAGTGTTCACAAAAATTGGCGTACATAAAAAATGTTCAAATGTTCAACCGGTTATATGTAAGTGAATCCAGTAGTGTTTCCTCCAAAGTGACGTGTAGAAATATAACGTGAAGTCAATAATAGTAGAATGTAAACGTTGAGCGGGTCAAATTATTGTGGTTCAGCTGCTAAATTAAAAAATTGTAAATCCGTGAGGTGTATAAAAATAAAAATAACTTGTGAAAAAATCCACGTGGAAAACTTGAATTCAAATGATAAACAAAGGTCAAAAATCAAAAGACAAAAATATCAAAAGACAAAAATAGAAAATCAGTGATAATATTAAAAAGCACTAAAGATCTAGTGAAAACAAATCCTTAATTCAGATGTTAAAAATCCTTGGTAAGATCCATAACAAACAAATACATCGATAAAATACCTAAAAGGGAACAAAAGAGAAACAAATAGTGCAACACTGTATATGATATATAATATAGTTAATTAAAACCAAGCTCACCAGTATGCCAACGCGTTTCGGCCTAGACTAGGCCTTTCTCAAGACTATATGTCTTGAGAAAGGCCTAGTCTAGGCCGAAACGCGTTGGCATACTGGTGAGCTTGGTTTTAATTAACTATATTATATATCATATACAGTGTTGCACTATTTGTTTCTCTTTTGTTCCCTTTTAGGTATTTTATCGATGTATTTGTTTGTTATGGATCTTACCAAGGATTTTTAACATCTGAATTAAGGATTTGTTTTCACTAGATCTTTAGTGCTTTTTAATATTATCACTGATTTTCTATTTTTGTCTTTTGATATTTTTGTCTTTTGATTTTTGACCTTTGTTTATCATTTGAATTCAAGTTTTCCACGTGGATTTTTTCACAAGTTATTTTTATTTTTATACACCTCACGGATTTACAATTTTTTAATTTAGCAGCTGAACCACAATAATTTGACCCGCTCAACGTTTACATTCTACTATTATTGACTTCACGTTATATTTCTACACGTCACTTTGGAGGAAACACTACTGGATTCACTTACATATAACCGGTTGAACATTTGAACATTTTTTATGTACGCCAATTTTTGTGAACACTATTTTTTGTGAATGCTATTTTACTTTGTTGAAAGCTATTGTGTGCACTCAATCACTCACTTAGGTTGTTTATATTATTGAATGTACATGTCCTAACTCCTCATCACTGGCTCACTAAGTCAGCGTCACATGCTATACTCCACTGGATATTTTTAGATATTTTTAGATTTGTTTATTATATATATATATTTTTTTTTGTTAAGTCAGACATGGATCCATGCGTCTGATTGCCATTTGTAAATAATTTTTATATGTATTAAAATGTACCTTTTACTAGCCTTTTAAGCTTTTTAGCGCTTACTCTCTCCCCATTTTAACTTTTGTATTGTTAGCCTACTAGGAGGCTATATAGTTAGTAAGCTTAAGGCCCTGGGTGTAGCGCTCGGTCCACTTCTCCTGTTCAAATAGATCATTTTACTTTGGTATAACCACCTTAAATAAAACACATAGCCATATAAAAGCTTCAAAGCTTGAAAAGTGTCTTGTAAGCAATCTATACAGGTTAAAACTATCAATGTAAAAAGGAAGAAATGTTTAAATCTATGTTCAAACCCTTATGGGGGATAGTGTCTACCTAGTTCAAATATCCACTTAGTTTCTATGTTAAATAATTAATTTTGTACATCAAGACCCCTCAAATTTGATGTTAGTTTAGCAATAGCTAAAATATTTTTACAGTTGTTTAAAAAATGTTTTGGGACTGGGAGATCCTTATTCCTATCGTCTGTGGCATGTTCAATTGACAATAGGTGTTCTCTCACTTGTTCTTGAACAGGCCTAGTAGATTCACCTATGTACTATTTCCCACACTTTTTTTTAATTTTATTTACACTTAATACAAGATAACAATAAAAGAATACACTTTTACAATAACAAAGGACCAGCTTGACATACCTCTACGCACATCTTAAAAGCCCTCAAGTCTCTGGACAGTAACAAAAGTACCTGTCTTCTACGTACAATGTCCATATTTTTTTTCAACTTGATCCGTGCCTCATTGGGCCAAATAGACAACTTGCTCTACAATCTTATACAATTACACACAAAATTACACACAAAAATAAATACCTGGGAGCCGCCAAAAAAAACCTAAAAGAGAGAAACAAAGTAAAATAGGGAGCCAAGTATGGTATTGACTTAATCTTAATGATCTGCCTCCTTAATAATCAGTCTGTATCATGATCTAAGGCTGGAATGATTTGATTTATTCTAAGCTGGAAATCATTCCCCAAATGAGAAATGAAATCCCCCCAAATGTTGATATACTCTTTAATCCCATTAGGTTTATAATCTTTAGTATCTAGAGCCTCCAGAATAGCCTTTTTAGCTAAACAATTTTTAATTGCACCAATAGAGGGGGTATCCTTACTTATCCACTCATAGAAAATGAGTGCTCTAGGTATGAGAATTACCCACAGATAAATTTATTCTTTGGACCCCAATCTACTGCTTTATTTATAAACAAAATATTTTCTATTGTTATCCTAATCATTCTCCCCAGAATAGACGCAGTTAAGAATTCAATTGTACCCCAAAGCTGATATAGTTTTGGACAGGGATATAACAAGTGTAGGATATTTGGGTCGTCCACCCTGCATTTTTTACAGACATTTTCCGTTTGAATTTTCCATTTAATTGCTCTCCTAGGAGTGATGTAATCTAATTGAATCAACCTAAATGTAATTCTCTAAATAGTTGTAAAGCTATTTTGAAGAATTTTTTTTTATTGAGGAGCAGGTTCAGACATATATTATTACATTACAGTAGAACATAAAACTGTACAGAGACATTAACCAGTTATACAACACGAGCTGGCTAGCGATCTGGGTATAATACCTATTACAAACAATTTTGGGTACAGCAGACAATATACAAAGTTTGAGTTCATAGTTACTCATTAATCTAGAACCTTGAACCTCAGGTTTTTCAAATAAATTATATTAAATAGTTTCTTATGCAGCTACATCTGATAGATACAATTTCTGATATATACAGTTCCTAAAGTATCAATAATATAAGGAATTGCCAATAATGGGAAGAGAGGAGGAGAAAAAAAATGGAAAAGGTTGTTGTAACTAGGGATCCATATTAATCTAGGAATTTTTCAGTCTATGTAGACCATCTCTCATGATGAAAGTCAACTTTGTCAAGAGTTCTGTGGGAATAAAGTTCCATCTGTTTAATATATTGTGTTGTGGAGAGAACTTGTGTAATGAGGGGTGCTTCTTTATTCTTCCACATTCTCGCTATGGTTAGCTTGATAGCCATGAGGAGATAAATTGTGAGGGCTTCCTTGGCCGGGGTTAGGCTTGGGAATCGTATGTGGAGTAAGGATACCTCTGGTTTAAATGGTATGATTATGTTCATTAAATTAAGGATTCTAAATAGCCTTTGCAAAAGAGGTTGGATTTTGGGACAGGACCACCACACATGTAGAGTGTTACCAAGCTGTCCACAGTCTGACCAACGCATGGGCGAGTGAGTGCCATATATCCTATGTAGTGTGCAAGGGACTAGGTGCCATCTGACCAAAATTTTGTACTGCAGTTCCCAAAGGGTAGCACAATGTAAGAGTTTCTTAGTTACAAGGATACGCTTGTGCCATATGTCAGTGACAGCTGTGAAGTCAATCTCTCTCTCCCAGGCCCTATGTTGAGAAATTCTATGATGTGTTTTGTGCTCAAGAAGGAGATTGTAGAGAAAGGAAAGGGCATGTTTAAAGTTATCTACCTGAGTCCATTTGTTCTCGCACCTTGATAGTGTTCTAAGGTTTTGTTTGGGGTATCCCCATTATTTCAACCAGGAGCTGAGATGAAAATCTTCAAAGTTTAGAGAGGGGTGAATTCCAAATTTTTCACAGAACTGAGGGTGCGGAATCCACATATATTGATCATAGAAATCTGTGACCAATGTGGGTGGGAGACTCCGCCAGAGTTCAAGATGAGAGTCTGGTAAACAGTGAAGGGCACTAGTCAGTAAAAGTGCTGGGGAGGGGTGTGGGGCTAAATCCGGATTATGTCTCTTTTGGTCCCAGAACCTGAGAGCATCCAATAGTATTGGGGATGTGTTGCCTAATCTTTCTCTATGATGTGAGGGGATCCACAACAAATTGGGAAGAGTGAGTCCTGTCAGTAGTACCGATGTCTCATATCAAACCAACGGGGGTGCCCTTCTGTAGTGTTCCAGCTAATTAGATGTGTTAACCGAGCCACAGTATAGTATATAATAATGTTAGGGAGGGCCAGGCTCCCATGTGTAATTGGCCTCTGACTTGTGGATCTGGAAGTTCTAGGTCTGTTATCCTTCCAAACATTGGCAGTGATAAAACTTTCTCGTTTGTTCAGTAAGGGTCTAGTAATGCTATACGGAATGCACCTAAACAAATAGGTTAGTTTGGGTATGAAAGACATCTTTATCGCCGCTATTCTTCCTGTCCAGAAAACTTCTTTAAATTCCCATGTTAAGAGTAGATTCCGAAATTCTATTAGTCTGTCTGTATAAATTTTAGTAATTGTAGTATCCGGGTCAGGGCTTAAAAAGGTGCCAAAAATTTTAATGGTGTGAGAGTTCCATTGGAATTTATATATTTTTCTGTAGGGAAGCTAACTCCCGGATAGGAAGGTTGATGGGCAAGGCTTCAGTTTTATTAATGTTTAATTTATAATAGTTTATTTGGCCAAAGCTTCTAAGGAGTCTGAGCACCGCAGGAAGAGAATTGTCTGGGGAGGTGAGGAACAGAGTGATATCATCCGCATAAAGAGATATTCTACGGGACAATGTTGTCAGTTGGGCCCCCATAATTTGAGGGTCCAGTCTAACTGCCTGCACTAAGGGTTCAATCGCTAATGCGAAAAGGAGAGGTGAGAGTGGGCAGCCTTGCCTAGTACCATTGGTTATATGGAAGGAATCTGATCTAAAGCCTACACTTTTCACTCTAGCTGAGGGGGAGGTATAGAGGGCTTGTACAGCATGAATAAAGGCATCTGGGAGATTAAAGGCTTGCATCACATTCCAAAGGTACTCCCATCTCACCCTGTCAAAGGCCTTCTCGGCATTGAGAGACAGGGCGAGAAATGGGACCCCCTGCCAGAAACAATTGACAGAATATTAAGGACTCAACTAGTGGCATCTGGCCCTTCTCTTTGTGAACAAAGCCCACCTGATCTGGGTGGATCATTAAGGTGATAACACCAGACAGTCTATTGGCTAGGATTTTAGCATATAATTTTGTGTCCAGGTTAAGTAGAGATATAGGGAGATAACTACCACATAACTCGGGGGGTTTCCCTGGTTTCAGAATCATGGTAATTGTCACTTCTAAGAATTCTCCACTAAAAATCCCCTTGTGCATTATCTCTCTGAATAGCTAACATAATAAAGGTGCTACCAAGGGTTGGAAAACTTAGAATCGGGCTGTGAAGCCATCTGGCCCTGGAGATTTATATAACTTCCTGTCTTTAATTACCATTTGTACTTCCTTTAGGGTTATGGGGTCAACTAGGGCCGGGATGCTATCTGTTAAAAGTCGAGGTAACTGGAGTGTGTCTAGAAAAGATCTGATAGTTGTCGAAGTAGGCGAAGGGTAATCAAGTCCCTCTTCAATGTTATAGAGGGAATGATAGTAGGATTTGAAGGTATCTCCTACATCTCTAGGGGAATATACTAGTTTAGAAGAGGCGTTACTAATGGACAGAATTTTGGCTTGAGCAGTGTGATGCCTAAGTTTTGTAGCTAGCAATGAAGAGGCATTGTTGCCATGATGATAAAAAATTATTTTGAATTTTTCTAGTGTATAGTGAGTTCATTGATACTCCAAATCTTGGATTTGTGTGGAGATTGCTGTTATGTCTTTATTTATGGAGCTAGAGTAAGATACACTAAGCTTACGTTTTAGTGTCCTTAGTTGTATGGAAAAAGTGGCCAGTGAGGTCCCTTGCCTTTTACGTATGTCGGCTTCAATGGTGATGAAATGACCTCTCAGAAAGGCCTTAAGTGTAGCCCAAAGTATCTCAGCCGAGGTCTGAGAGTTACCATTAATAGCAAGAAATTCTGCTATTTTCTCCTGCAGCTCTAGTTTAAGGATTGTATATGTGACTAGCTGATCTTTCAGTCACCATGAGGGCGGGGGGGGGGGGTGATGGTACTTATTATATGTGGTACAAGTGACAAGGTTACAGTATCATGATCAGACCAGGATACTGATGATATTTTTGTGTAGGAGGTAGGAGATATTTTCCAACAGCCGAGTGCTTATAAAGAAGTAGTCAATGCGAGTGAATGACTTATGTGGGGAGGAATAGAAGGTAAATTTCCTGTCTTGTGGGTGCATTGCTCTCCAACAGTCGTATAAGGCTGATAAGGTTTTGAAAGGCTTTGGAAAGGGGGTGGGTTGCTCTATCTGAAGTAGATCTCTTGGGCCCTATTCTTTCTAGGGTGTGATCCCAAATAAGGTTAAAATCCCCTCCTAGAACTAATTCCCCTTGCTTCACAGCTGACACTGATCTAAGGAGCTTCGCTAAAAATATGATTTGTTTAGAGTTAGGTGCATAGACATTTACCAGGGTTATCAAGTGGTTATTTATTCTATAGACATGTATAATAACACGGGCCTGGGGATCGGATTCTAAATAAATGGACTTATATTTGATGTTATTGCTAAGGTATATGGCTACCTCTCTGGACTTAGACTGGAAGGAGGCTTCCAAAACTATCGGGTATCCCCTAGTAGTGTGTGTGGTACCTGGGTCCGGGGTCCAATGAGTCTCCTGAAGGAAGGCTATATCTATCTTGGATTTTTGCATTAAGTTCATTAGTAGGCTGCATTTCCTGGGGGAGTTGAGACCTTGGGCGTTTATGGTAAGAAGATGCAGACCTCCCATCCTGCAAAGTGACATCAACAACACAATAGAGAAAATGAAGGGAAAAAAAGGGGAAGGGTGCGGAGGGGGGAATGGGATGAGGGTAAAGGCTTAGGTGTATTGTCTATCTGGTAAACTGTGATCCCTCAGACAATGAGCATGTCAGGGTATAAGTAGGAATCTGAAAAGTATAAAGGATCTAGCTGCACTTCAAGTAGTGTAAGACGTGTAAAAGTGAATCAGTGGTCTAAAGCCACTTAGAAATGGGGAAGGGGAGAAGGGGAGGCAGAGCGTGGGCAATGTAACCTCTATTGAGGATAGGAGTATTGTAGTAATACAGAGCAGCAAGAGCAGGCAGATCGGAAGGGGTGGGAGAGGGGGAGCTCGGGTTTGTGTAGTCTGTAGTAGGAGACAAGAGGGATGAGGGTATGAAGGGGGAGCCGGGGGGAGGGAGAATTATCCCCCATACAGGATATGAAACAGAGTAGGGTTAAGGAAATAAAATGGGTAATTGCTGGGTTCCTGTGGAGTGAATTAAATCGTTAGGTGAGAAATATAATGTATCAATCTGAGAGAACCTGGCCAGTGTCTATAAAACTTTAGATTGATGGTACCATTAACTGTGTAATAACCTGTAAACATAAAGAGTGTCATGGATCTTCAGTAGATCAGATATTAATGAACCTTAACAGATAAAACCACCCATACTATTATTAAAGCAACCTTGCACTGATTAGTGGGAGTGGGGAAGGAAGGTAGGGCCTATACCTGTATATATGGGATCTGAATCAATCATGTCCAGTTTTCTGATCTCAACAGGTATCATCTAGGGGGTAGGGAAATTAGGTAAACCTGGGTGGGTGTGTGCATATATCAACATTAGATAACTTGCTAAACCTATATCTATAGACAGACTGTAGGACATACTGTAACCTGGGTCCATCATAGCTAATTTATTTAGGGTAATTGGGCTATAAGTACCGACTCAAGTAAATGCCTCTCTGAGAACTTCCAAACTTAGGTTATATACATGGCTATAACTAGCCATATAGGAGTTGATACAAAAATCAAACAGCATAGGTATACATTAGAGTCAGTTAAAAGGCATCAAGGGAGTTCCAAACCATCTGATAGCTGTAAAGGCTGGAATACGAGGGTAAGATATGTACCCGTTTGTAAGCTCAGGTTGTATTCAACAGATGAGATATATTATCTCCCATCAACTGTTATGAGGACCCCGTGAAAGAAAAATGAGCTGTTAAGAGTTAAGGGGGTAAGATATGTACCTGTATGTGAGCTCATACAGCGGTCCAGGAAAAGTTGACTGTTATTGATGCAGAGAATGGTGTGAGACTTTAGGGTGGAATCTTTGGGAGCAGTGCATCCTTTCTTTTGACCTGTAGGGAGGGTCTCCTGGGAAGGGGCTGCCGTTCAGGTGCAGATGAGTCAAGAGTCCCAGAATGTTCTGAGGGTTTAGGATTATTATCTGCATGCTGGGTAAGACCTAGACTGGAATATCTTCATTCCTTGATCTTGAAGCGGTCTCCATGTTGGAAGAAAATCTTGACAGGGAAGCCCCACCTATATTTTAGATTGTGGTGACGAATGTTTTGAGTGAATGTTTTGAATGACAATTGCTGAAATGTCCTTCTCTTGGCTAGCGTATATGGGGAAAGATCAGGGACTATTTGGACTGCGTTATACAGTGCTTTTAGGGTTTTGTTCGCGAAGGATGCTCTTAGGACTTTCTCCTTGAATGTGAAATAGTGCAACCTGATAATAACATCCCTTGGTGTTTCAGAGCATGAATTCTGGGGATGTAGCTCTCTATGGGCCCTATCTATGAGGGACTCTTGCTCTGTGGTGGATTCAAGTAACTCATTGAATAGTCCAGAGAGATATTCGTGTAGGTCTGTCGTACTGATTTCTTCAGATATTACTCTAATCCGCAAGTTGTTTCGATGAGACCTGTCCTGCTAGCTTAGCTTTGAGGTCTGAGATCTGTTCAGCCAAGTTCTGGTAATGAGAGGAAGTTGGTGTAGTCTATGTTCAAGTCTTCATGCTTTCTTTCAAGCGTCTCAGTTCGCTCCCCTAGAGAGGATATATCTCTTTTCAACTCGCTTACTGATTGTCAGAGATCCTATTTAAGGGATGTGTAATGAGTGTCCATCTTATCTGATAGTGCTTTGATAGAGTCAAGTATAGTGGATTGGGATAACCCAGGGCGTTCTTTGAGAGGATTACCATATTTAGAAGAGCCGCTATATATAGTAGTAGCATCTCTGGAGTCTTCTTCTGAACCTTCTGGATCTGAGATTATTTTACTATTGAAGTGATTATTCAAGGTTCTCTTAGGGTTTTTTTTGGTGCTTCTGTTTTTTCCTCATATTATGAGCCATCAGAGAGGAGAAAAATAGATTCCTAAAACTCACAAGTAGAATGGTATCTATATGTGTATCCTAGATGTAGAGTCTTCCTTAACTGTAATTGAGGCTGGGGGGGATCGCCCGGCACCCCTACTTTTAAATCTTTAGCCCTGCAAACCTAATGCTACTACCTCAGAAGTGGGGAGCGTATTTGATTAGGGCGATGGGTATATTTAATGTAAGGCAGAGACGGGTAAGAGGGGTTTTACCTCTGTATATAAAAATGTGCTCTTCAGGGTGTAGCCTCCCTCCAGAAAAGATGCCCCCTATGGGCAAAGTCAGGAAAAGGAGAGGGGGTATGACCCACAGGCAATGAGATCCTGCGGGAAATGGAGGAGGGGGTTAATTTGCAAATCAAGGAGGATGACCCCTAATTAGGACCAGTTTGCATTAGCCTGACTGTTTAAGGAGCATAAGGGTTAGTCCTAGAGTATCTCCTCTTTATGGAATCAGGAAAGTATCCAAAGGCTTCTGTTTGCATGTTGCTGGCCCTCTCTGCGTATGATGTCCTCTATGGGGTAAAGCTGATGCTAATAGCACAGTCCAAGGCCTTGCCTCGGGGTGGCCAACTATTAGGTGTCTGAGTGATTCAGATTGATTATAAGGAAGGGTCCTTATCACTATAAGATGTCCTTATTAGAATGAGCTTAAGAGCAACTACTGAGGTTTGGGCCCTGGGTGATTGGAGGAGGAGAGATAAGTGAATGAGTGATATGTTTAACAGCACTGCGGCTTATTAGGTGCAGATGTATTTAGTCTGCATGGAGACTGGAAGTTCTAGTGATCCAGGGGCCTAAATTGCCTTTTATCAGCTATATTCGATACCTGTAGGCTGGCAGAACTAGCTTCTATTAAGGTCTGTAAATGTGTGAGGCCCATGTGTGGCTGACCTTATTTCAAGGCCCTTATCTTGAGCTGCAGTGCTCACTGTGATGGTGCATTAACGTGCCTGCAGCACAAGTCACTTACATGCATTCAGGGTAGTTGAGCCAGGCTCCGGATACACTGCAGTCTGGGGATCCCTGTGATTGCTGTGACCGAGTGTCTGCAGGTTTCCTGTTCCTGTGGGTAATGATTCTGGACACCTCGGCAATCTCTCCAGTCCTTAATCGGGCCAAGCTGGTTAGATATATGTATCTGGGGCTATAGATATACCCCAGATAATTTGCGGTCCATCTTGCTGTAGAAGGGATCAGTAGGAGGTGATCGTGCACAGAAGTCACAAATGGGGGCTTCCTGATGGTGATTTTAAGAGCTCAATTTGTCATAGGGGATTCGGGATATAAGAAGAGGGGGATTTTGTTAGAAGGAGCTATGATGTAGTATGGATATATTTCTATAATTCCAAGAGCTCTGCTCTGCTGCAACCAGCCCGCTCTGCTGTTAGCTCCGCCTCCCTGTAAAGCTATTTTGGATCTTCAACTCCTCACTAAATTGATTATCTAGCTTCCCCCATTTGAGGTTATATTCCTTGGTTGCCACTTCCACTGCCGGGGTTTGTAAAACACTGTATATACAAGAAAGTAAACCTTTTTTTAACTTAGGCCCATCAACTATTGGATGTTTTAGGCCTAAATTTGAATCGAGTTTTAGCTTTTGAAGTAAATAGTGTTTTGTTTTCATAAAAAAGAATGTATCTTTTAATGGCAGATTGTGTATTCTTTTAAAGTCTTTAAATTTTATGGTTTATTAGTAAGTGGATCTAGCAGATGATTAATATATAGAATTTTCTTACTTGCCCAAAGTTGAAATACTTTATATTAAGTTCCCGGTAAGAATCTAGGATTACCCTGGAGGGGGAGCTGTTTTGAAACCCAAGAACTTCCTCCTATAGACTTCATCATAGTTCTCCAGGCAATAAGTATATCCTTTAGCAAAGGAGGTGAATAAATCTCTCTTCCTAATTCTCTATTGGTTGTGTGTAAAATGAAGGGCAACAAGTATGGTGCACAAATTATATCATCAGTACTACAATTAGTGAAATTGTCAGTTTGTGCTTTCCAATCTAACGGATATCTTAACAGAGTAGCAAGATTATTCAATTTTATATTGGATAACGCCAATCCCTCTTTCGCAAGGGGGAGATATAATTTGTCCATCCTAATCCTGGGTTTCTTTTCCTGCCAAAGAAAATGCCTCAACGCTTTCTTACATTTTTTAAGATCTTGTGGTTTAATTGCCAAGGGCAGCATCCTAAGAGGATACAAAATTCTCGGTAAAATAAGCATTTTAAAGGCTGCCCCCCTACTAGGCAAGGACAAAGGCAAATTGGCCCAAGATTCCAATCTCTTTGCATTATTTTGACGAGAAGAAGACATATTTAGGCTTTACTATCTGGATGGATCTACTGATAGAATTTTTTTTAGATATTTTAAAATTTTGGTTTCCATAAAAGGGTATGTATGTTCCAAGGATTTTTTAAGCCAAAGTATCTTAGACTTGGAGTAGTTTATTTTGTATCCTGAGACACTACCATAAGCTTCCAATAGGTTAATAATCTCACTAACCTGCTGCTCCGGTGATGCTATGCCCATTAAAAGATTGAAATCTTAAAATTCTCCTTACCTTCTTACCTTAAGAAGTTCTTTTAGCCTAATAGCTAATTGTTCCAAGATTAGATCAAAAAGAAGTGGTGACATAGGACAACCTTGTCTCGTCCCTCTTCCTAATAAAAAAGTAGGTGACAAAGTTATTAACCATAATTGTGGTATTAGAGCCAGAATAAACATTAGAAACCAACTTCGAAAAATTCCCCTTCAGACCAAATCTCCTTAAGGTCTCAAACATAAAGCTCCACTCCACTCTGTCGAAGGCCTTCTCTGCATCCAAAGACAACAGGAAGGGCTCCGGCATAGTCGCAAGCTCCTCCTCTCCCTTTTGACCCCAATATTGACATAATACTTGTAAAATCTTCCTAATGTTCAGTTCTGGGGTTCTCCCCATTACGAAACCTGCTTGATCTGAGTGAATTAATTTCAGCAATATTGATTTAAATCTATCAGCCATGATTTTCATACAAATCTTGTAGTCAAGATTCAATAAAGATATAGGCCAATATGAGGACACCTGTGTGATATCTTTAGCTTTTTTCGGTAATAATTTAACTTTCATATTCTTAATAATATCCTGCTCTGAAATAGGTGCATTCAGTATCTCAATATCCTCTGCAGATTTCACAGGCAATTTCAAATTTCCAAAGAAATCATAGATATCATCTCTCTTTGGGGCTTGTTAAGAATATAGATTTGCAAAATAATTTTGAAAGTGCTCAGATATTTCTTCTATTTTATTTGTAGTTTCCCTCCCTCTTTTATCACTGTGATATAATTTTTCTTTTTGGTTTTATTAAACAAATATGCTAGATACTTCCCCACCTTGTTTCCAAATCTCTCAAAGTGCATTGTACTTCTATCTATTGACTTACCTGCCAGACTTAATAAAAAGCGATCTCTATCCTTTTTAAATTTATAATAGTTATATCTATTCTCCTTAGATGAATGTCTTTTAAGGCATGCATAATCATCAGAGAGAGAATCTGCTAATTTTCTGTTCTGATCATTACCTTTTTTCTTTAGTTTAATTAAATGACGTGATATCTGCCTTCATTGCAACTTTAGCTGCCTCCCAGTAGATTGCTCTATTGTTTTTGTGTTCTATGTTATTGAGACTATATTCATTCCATTTTTGTTTTAAAAATTCAGCACAGCTGATTGATTTTGCCAAGAAACTCGGAAAGAAGAAAGCGTTATAATTGGTTTTACGGGGTTCATTTAAAGTTAAAATGACTGGGGAATGGTCTGAAAGTACATTCGTCACCAATGAATCTGATGTTAAGAAAATGTCTAATCTAGCCATAGTATTATTGGTTTTTGGAAACAGGTAAATTCTAAATTATTTGGATTTAGAAGTTTCCATACATCAACCAATTTATAATTGGAAGCGTAAAATGAGAACACCCTCTTTTCATAATTTAAATTGCATTTACTCCTCATAACAGTCCTTTTTACATAAAGAATGCATTTGGAGTTGCATTGTAATCCCTAATTAATATAAATTTAACCTCTGGAATTTATCCAAAACTCTATAAATTTTCTTCCAAAACTTCCAGTCAATATTGTTAGGCCCGTATATGTTCCCTATTACATAATCCTTACCTTCAAGATTTATGTTTATGAATACATTTCTTCCCTCCTTATCTATTATTTTCTGTTTAATTTAATATTTTAAGTTTTGATTTAGTAGTATAGCTACACCTCTTGCTGCTTTAGTATACAAGGAACTAATAACCTTGCCTATCCATTTAGCCCTGATTTTTTAATGTTCTAATTCTGTAAGGTGCGTTTCCTGGAGGCCCATGATATCCATTTTTTTCTTACTTAGATAATTTAGGATGGCATTACGCTTAATCGGGGAGTGAATGCGGGGAGTGAATGCCTCCCACATTCCAAGATAGTATTTTTACCATTACTTAGCTAATAATCTAAAATGGCTCCCATAACTATAACTTCTATAACTTTACTTTTTATAGCATAATCCATTCTCCTATCTAATTCCAGGATTAGAGAGCTAACTTCCCTTACGGGAAAGAAAAGAAGAACTAAGCAAAGCAAAACAAAAACAAACAAAAAAATGTTCTTATCAGTGCATCTAATCAGATCTTGAATCTTGATTCTTTTCCAGTTATAGTTAAACTAAATTTAGATCTTTTTTGTGAATGTCTGCATGCAAAGCAAGAGAAAAAAAAACATTTTACTTCATTGCCAAATATATCTTTAAGCAAATTTTGATAATTCTTTTTATTCAATTCTGTTGGGGGCTAATATATTCTTGAGATTATTTGCTTCCTATAAACAACCTTAGGCCTTTCTCCTATCAAATGTCCAATCCTTTCATCTCTTTTTAAAAGACCCTATGTTTTTAAGATGTTTTTTCTACCACTTTATGGTTACTATTATAATGAGCTATAAAAGAGACATTTATCATTTCCACCCTATCTTTATTTTTCAATAATTTTCTCTCTTTTTCTCTTATTTTCTGTCTTCCACAAAAATAGGATTCTTGGTAACCCCTTTCTATAAAGTGTTCTTTCAATATTACAGACTGGATCAAATAATCTTTATATTGGCTGCAATTTTCTTTATTCAGAACATTTGTCCCTTTGGGATGTTATGTTTCCATCTAACCAAATGATAGCTGGATTATTTTTATTATTATTATTATTATTATCGGTTATTTGTAGAGCGCCAACAAATTCCGCAGCGCTAATTCTTAATTATTGCAGTACACAAGTTTAAAATAGGTCATAGTGTGTTCTTGGTTATCCTCTATAAATATTTCCAAATCAAAAAATACTAGGTGAATTTCATTTTTTTTCCATTGTTATTCATTGTTTCATAACATTTTCCAAAAGATTCCAAGTTCCCTCTCCAAATAATCAGGATCTGTGTATCTCTTAAAGGGAACAAAGTTTGCCTCATTTGATGTATTAGTCAAAAGAAATCATCCTCCCATTTACCTATAAAAAGGTTGGTATAACTTGGGGAATCCTTGTCCCCTTTGCTGTTCCTCGTATTTGATTATAAAACTTTTTTCAAACCAGAAGTAATAGTGGGTAAGGATAAACTTAATACTCTCTAAAATTAAATTTTAGGTTAAGTACCCTGGATAGTGCTTGCTTATTGGTGGCTACACCACATTCTGAACCAAAAATGGACCGTCCCCTAAGCTTTGCATTCCTGCTTTACAAATAAAGATAACAAGGGAACAAAGAAAAAAAGGATAATAGGAGTAAATTAGAAAGTTGCTTAAAATTGCATGATTATAAAACACCGGGGTCCCAAAGAGGTGCGATCGTGTAGACAGGCAGTAGAGGTGATCTGATGAGGGCCGCACTCTTGATAGACGAAGTCAAAAGATGGAACCTAAAAAAGATAATAGAAGAGGCGTCACATGGTGTAGTACAGACTATACCACCCAGCGGAATAGAGACCCCGACCCCCTAGTAGTGGCAACTCACAGAGAAGGCGGCACAACCAGAGTGCCAAACAAAACAGCACGGGACCAGCAAAGTCGCCCGTATGACTCACACAGGCGTCAGGAGTGTTCAGACGCCAAGGAGCTGCATTCTTTGTATGTTGACCTAAAGATCATTGCAGATTTTTAGGTAGTGATCATTAATCAAGACCATAACCCCACCACCTTATCTGCAGTTTTCACCGCTATCTTTTTATTATTTGCCAATTCCTTAAGAAGAACCTCCCTTTCTTTCTTTGTGAGATTATTATTAATTTCTTGTTCATTAATATTTCTGATGGCCTCTAAAATCAAAGTTTCAAAGGTTTCTAATATTTGTCTTTTCTCTGCTTAAAGGTAAAAAGTAGACCTGTTCTTAAGGCCTGACTGTATAAAACCATACATTTTCCTAATGGTTTCTTTAATCTGTTTTCTAAAGGGTTTTTTCAAAGAATCTTTTTCCTCTCTTTTGCCCATTTGTTAAGTACTAATGCTCTCAAATTATAGATCCCCATTTCGTCCTTGTTTCCTTTTTTTTTTTTTGATCACTAATGGTTTCCCACCTCTACTCCAGGACCTCCCCAGCTCTACCCAGTCCCACAAACTGCATGCCTGCTATACCCACTACACTTCCCTACATTCCCATAACCAATCCACTCAAAAGGCACCAATGGGCTTTGGGGAAGTGCCCCTTCTATGGTCTAAATTACTAGTGGAGCGCAAACTGACATATTCGCCCAATTACAAGTGGCTGGTTATTGCTACCGCAAGCTTGTGTTAGCAATTAGCACTACGAAAATTAACCAGAGGTCAGACCTCTGGTTCATTATCAAAATATCCCCCAAACTTTATAGTTTGTTTCCCTTATTAAAATAAAAATGATAGTCTCTATATTTTTTTATTAGAAATGGCATGAAGCCGTTTTATGGGGTAAATATGGTGAGTGTGGGGTGTTTGAAAAAAATAAAACGGCACTGAAGTGTCATTTTCTTTTACCATTAACATGATACCAATGATACCAAGTAAATGTGAAGGAAGTAACACTGGCAGAGAAAGCAGGAGGCATGAGGGCACAATAACATTGAAAGCAAAACTGCTCACCTTTTACTTTGGAATGAAACTGGTATTGTTGAAAACATTATCTTGCATAGGTCAGCATTCTGCAGGGAACCAGGCCTGTTGATCATAAATTGAAAGACATACAGACACCAAGATAGATAAACAGAGACCACATACTATTGGTGTATAAAATAAAGTAAATGGGCTTATCCTACTTCCTAGATGTTTAAAAAAACACATTTAATTGCAAGGACTATTTTCCTTTGTGTGTACACATGTATTTCCCTTTCTATTCTCTGTCCAGGGGGAACGTAGTTCCACCCGCAAAAATAGTACAGGAACTCCATTCTCATGTATTCCCACTGGACTTGTCAGCTGCTCTTTAGGAGCTGTAGTCTACGAAAGTTTAGATATAAAAAGAATGTGCTCCTTTTGATATTGGATAAAAAAAATTTAATAGCATTCTTTATCTGAATCATGAAACAATTTTTCTCTATATTGGTCTTTTAATGAAATAAAATGCAAGGCTTCAGATTCACTTACTGTAGCTGTCCTCATTTAAACAAAACATAAAGTTTATTTTACAACAAGAGCATTTCTTTTCTGTTTCGTCTGTGTGGCTATCAAGATGACTGCATTTTGTAATAGTGTGTGAAGTATTTATTCTTACAGTATCTAGTGACATCTGCTGGTTAAAGCTCTGATCTAATCATTGATGTTCTATAAAGCATTATTTCTCAGAGTTTCTACAACTTATTATACAAAAGCATTAGTATAATAAATGTTGCCAAAAAACACACAAACAAACAAAAGCAAACAAACATACGTAGATGGCAATGAATGTGACGGCCAAGAGTTTGGAGTTTAAAAATAATAAAAACAAGTGTCCATAAATAAGTAATAATACTGTTGCATATTAGCATACTTAATTCCCATAAATTATTACCTTAACACATGACTACATCTCAGTTGTGTTGGAATAATTGTATTGTTGCAACAAATCAGTTTAATACGTTTCAGTGTCAAGCAATTGCATCTCACAAAAAACAAAAAAAGAAAAAAAAAAGTATTAATTGCAAACCTATACCAATGTGAAGTATAACAGCACAGGTATCTTCCCAATTCTGTTGTTTTTTCATTGCACTTTCCTACACCTAATTTAAGCCTATGTAAATACTGATGATTTGAGGTATGGGGGCATAGATATGCACTATAACAGGTTCAACAAAAATAGATTTACAGATTTAAAGCTGGGCCCACAGGAAGATATTAAAGAAGCAGTAAATACAGTAGATTTGCATAATTAACAAATGCTTGATAAAAAGACAATGCAATAGCCCTTTGGGGCCTATTTATCAATGTGCGAGCGGACATGATACGAAGTAGCGTATCATGTCCGCCACACATAGCCATTTATCATTGCACCAGCAGTTCTTGTGAACTGCTGGTGCAATGCCACCCCCTGTAGATTTGCAGCCAATCGGCCGCTAGCATGGGGTGTCAATCAACCCAATCGTATTCGATCGGGTTGATTTCTGTCCGCTGCCTCAGAGCAGGCAGACAAGTTATTGAGCAGCGGTTCCATAACTTCCGGCGAGCCAAAAAGGCTCCTTTATCCTTACTTCAAATGAGTAGTAGATTTTTTTTCTGAACAATTTCAAAGTTATGTCTATTTTCAGTCTTCCTTATCATGTGACAGCCATCAGCCAATTACAAATGCATATACGTATATTCTGTGAATGTATGCACATGCTCAGTAGGAGCTGGTGACTCAAAAAGTGTAAATATAAAAAAGACTGTGCACATTTTGTTAATGGAAGTAAATTATAAAGTTGTTTAAAATTGCCTTCTTTATCTGAATCCTGAAAGTTTAATTTTGACTTGAGAGTCGCTTTATAGGGACAGTCTACACAAAAATTGTTACTGTTTAAAAAGATAGATAACGCCTTTACTACCCATTTCCTAGCTTTGCACAACCAACATTGTTAGATTAATATACTTTATAACATTTAAACCTCTAAAATTCTGCCTGTTTCAAAGGCTCTATTGACAGTCTCTTAATCCCAATCCCATGCTTTTGTATTTGCTTTTCACAACAGAAGACTGCTAGTTCATGTGTGCCATATATATAACAATGTGTTCATACCCGGGGAGTTATTTAAGAGTTAGCACAACACAGTACTAAATTATAGTCTATAGGTAATAAATACAATGTCATGTGATCAGGGGGCTCTCAGAAGATGCTTAGATACAAGGTAATCACAGAGGTAAAAAGTATATTAACCCTTTCCCGCCGTTATGCCGTTGTATTCTGTCATAACGGCGCTGGGCTTTAAAGCCGTTATGACGGAATACAACGTCATAACCAACGGCTGTCCTAAAGCCTACTGCGCTTGCAGGATTTGATCTCGGTCTGGAGGGCGTTCCTAGAGTCATAGGGACGCCCCCCCAGACCCGATCCCATAATTGAAATCTCACGATCGTTTGCACGATCACGTGATTTAAATTTGTCAACATCGGAACAGTTGTTCCGATGTAGACACTTTAACCCAGCCACAAAAGGGTTAATATAACTGTGTTGGTTATGCAAAACTGGGGAATGGGTAATAATGGGATTATCTATATTTTAAAACAATAACAATTATATTGTAGACTGTCCCTTTAAGTTCTAGATCTTATGAAACTCACTGTACTAGAGCAGCTATATCAAAGCGTAGAGCCACTTTAGTCTACAATTTGTTGTTTACTAAACATAAGTGGTAGCTGATGACTTGTCACTATGGTATATAGGTACCAGCATAATATCCTATGGAAGATAACCATGACTTCATCCCACCACTGAAAATAAACCTAACCGTGACCCTTCCACTACACATAAACCTAATCTTAAAGGGACAGTAAGCACTTTGAAGTTTTTATATGAAATAATAATTATGGGTAGTAAAACAATTTTGCAATATACATTATTGTATTATTTTCAAGATGTAACAACTAGAAGAGCACATGGTGTCACAAACCTAACCCTTTCACGTATCTGTTCTTAATTAGCTTCAGCAGAGATTATCATATAATGAGCTGCAAAACAGTGAATAATTTGCTAACATATTGATTGTGGAGTTTAGCTGTTGAAAAACAATTGCATCAAATGAGGTGTTTATGCATTCAAAAATGTTCAAACATACCCACTGTGTTAATTTATTACAAGACAGCAAAAAAATCTTGTAATTACAAGGTGTTTACTGTCCTTTTGACCTCCCCAACCAGGGGCGCGATCCGATATACGGCGCAGGTTTCGGAGCAAGCGTGGAAACCTGCACCGCCCGTAGTTTCAGCTCGCACAGCGAGCTATCTCATATACGGCGCTGGCAGTTGCTAAAGTGCCGTAAGTCTGACAAACTAGCGATGTCCAGAAATCTGCGTAAGTACAAATTTCTGGAGTCGCCAGTGACTTACGGCACTTTAGAAACTGCCGCCGCCTACAAAAACGGACTAAAATATTAAATCTCCCGTTACTGTTTAACACGCCTCCCAAACATAGCCCGACATGTATACCCCTCTATCCGCAATCCCCCCTCTCACTCCTAACAATAAATATATTAACCCCTAAACCGCCGCTCACGGACCCCCCTGCCACTGATATTAACTGTATCACCCCCTAATGTGAGCCCCCTACACAACCGCCACTTATATTATATATATTACCCCATAATGTGAGCCCCCTACACCGCCGCCACCTATATTAAAATGATTAACCCCTAATCTAATCCCCCTACACCGCCGCCACCTATATTAAAATGATTAACCACTAAACCTAAGTCTAACCCTAACACCCCCTAACATAATTATTATTAAAATAAATCTAAATAATATTAATAATATTAACTAAATTATTCCTATTTAAATCTAAATACTTACCTATAAAATAAACCCTAAGATAGCTACAATATAATTAATAATTACATTGTAGCTATTTTAGGGTTTATATTTATTTTACAGGTAACTTGGTATTTATTTTAACTAGGTACAATAGCTATTAAATAGTTAATAACTATTTAATAGCTACCTAGTTAAAATAATTACCAAATTACCTGTAAAATAAATCCTAAACTAAGTTACAAATACACCTACACTATCAATAAATTAATTTAATAAACTACAATTATCTAAACTAAAATATAATTAAATACACTAAACTAAATTACAAAAAAAACAAAACACTAAATTACAAAAAATAAAAAAAGATTACAACAATTTTAAGCTAATTACACCTAATCTAAGCCCCCTAATAAAATAACAAAGCCCCCCAAAATAAAAAAATGTCCCTACCCTAAACTAAATTAAAAAAAGTAATCAGCTCTATTACCAGCCCTTAAAGGGGCCTTTTGTGGGGCATTGCCTCAAAGTAATCAGCTCTTTTACCTGTAAAAAAAAAGAACAACCCCCCCATTACAACCCACCACCCACACACCTCTACTCTAAAACCCACCCTATCCCCCCTTAAAAAATCCTAAGTCTAACCCCCAAGTGGTCCTTACCTGTCCTGAAGACTGGCGGAGAAGGTCCTGTTCCAGGCGGCGACCTCTTCTTCTTCCAGGAACCAGCCGGCGCGGAGCGGAGGAGTTGAAGACCGATGACTGCGGAGCTGAAGACCGTCCTCTCTGGAACTGAAGAATGGCGATGCAGGAACTGAAGATCTGTGATGCTGGAACTGAAGACCGGAGCCATGGAGCGTGGAGGATCCACTTCATACGATCGCCGCCGTATACTGAATAGGAATTCAAGGTACGCGATTAAAAATGGCGTCCCTTGAATTCCTATTGGCTGATTTGAGCCTTCAAATTCAAATCAGCCAATCGGATGAAAGCTACTTTAATTCTATTGGCTTATTTGAATAGCCAATAGAATAAGAGCTAATAATAAGCCAATAGAATGAAAGTACAATTGTACTGACAATAGATAATCCCTTTATTTACCATAGCTCAGTTTTACATAACCAACACTGTTATAGAAATATACTTTTGACCTTTTTAATTAAATTGTATCTAAGCTTCTGCTGACTGCCTCCTTATCTCAGATCTTTTGACAGACTTGCATTTCAGGCAATTAGTGCTGACTCTTAAATAACTTTATGTGCATGAGTACTGTGCTATCTAAATAAAACACATTTACTAACGCCCTCTAGTGGTTGAAAAACTGTCAAATGCAGAGGCGGCCTTCAAGGGCTTAGAAATTACCATATGAGCCTACCTAGGTTTAGCTTTCAACTAAGAATAACAAAAGAACAAAGCTAATTTAATGATAAAAGTATATTAGAAAGTTGTTTAAAATTACATGTCCTATCTGAATCATGAAAGTTTAATTTGGACTTTACTATCCCTTTAACATACACATGGGTACCAAAGAGATATTTTATATACTTATATTTACACAATGCACTCATATTTATATAGGTCTGTAGTCCTTAGGTGTTAATGAGACTAGTGCCTGTAAATGTTTGTGCAAGCACATATTGCTAATTTATTTCCTAAATAAAATTCATACCCATATTACTTAAAGGGACAGTATACACTCATTTTCATATAACTGCATGTAATAGACACTACTATAAAGAATAAGATGCACAGATACTGATATAAAAATCCAGTATAAAACTGTTTAAAAACGTACTTAGAAGCTGTCAGTTTAGCTCTGTTGAAAAGGTAGCAGGAAAGCCCACTGCAAGTGGGAAATAAGACACTCCTCCCCTCCCCCTTCTTTTGCATATGAAAAGGCCCTTTACACAAACAGGAGCAAGCTGGAGAAGGTAGCTGACGGTATTCTCATAAAACTTTGGGGCTTGGTTAGGAGTCTGAAAATCAGAGCAATGTTATTTAAAAATAAGCAAAACTATACATTTTCAAAAACAAAAATAAAATTATGGGCTATATAAATAGATAATCTACAAAACATTCATGCAAAGAAAAAATGAGTGTATAATGTCCCTTTAATATTCTAACTGCTATTGAAAACAATGATTTTGCTTGTCATGAGCAGCAACACCCTAAGAGAATACTTACCTGTAGCTAATAAGACAGTGGGGGTAAATGCTAGTTCATGAGAATCAAGCTCCAGCCTCACTGAGTGCAGTGAAACAAGTACAATTTTACAGGAAGAAACAAGCTAAATAAATGTTTATGTATTGCAATGTTGTAATAAATTCAATAAAACATTAAGGGCTAGATTGCAAGTGCAGTGGTGTTTACTGCTTCTACTATAGCGTTGATTGCACATGTCGGGTTGCGCTGGTATTATGAGTTGAAATAAAAAATTATTGCGCTTGTGCTAACCTGACGTGCTCAAACAGGTGACTTCTAGCGCAATTAGACTGTCGTGCAAAAGATAACCTCTTCCTCCATAGAAGTCAATGGAGAAAAAAAAGTGGAAAACAAAAACCTAACACCGACTCGTGGGCTAATCCGATCGCATATTCTCAGATGCACTAACCCGACATGAAAATATGAATATTTTGCATTCCAATGTTCTGCACAAAGCAGAATATGTTATATTTATTCAATAATACATCTGATGGTATTTTGGTACAATATATATTTATACAAATATATATATATATATATATATAATTTTATAGAGATATAGATATACAGATATATAGGAATATCTATTTAAAACTACATAGAACATATTCTGCTATGTGCAGAACATTTTACATTAAATACACAGTTAAACACTTCATTAAATATAAATATTGCATAAATATGATTTTACATGTTTTCAGCTACTTAACTGCAAAGGGCTCCAATGCACTTATATATATACAAGTAGCCCTCAGTTTACGCCGGGGTTAGGTTCCAAAAGGAATGGTTGTAAATTGAAATGGTTGTAAATTGAAACCCAGTTTATAATGTAAGTCAATGGGAAGTGAGGGAAATAGGTTCCAGGCTCCTCTCAAAATTGTCATAAGTAACACCCAATACTTTATTTTTAAAGCTTTGAAATGAAGACTTTAAATGCTAAACAGCATTATAAACCTAATAAAATAATCACACAACACAGACTTAACTTGCATTTTTCTGCAAACAGTTCTTTCTATGCATTCCAATCTGGAATGATTTATAGACAGGAAGATCTTGTTCCTTTGAAATCTGCTCAATAGGTCTGGTTAAACTGATTAATATCAGCTTGCTTGGCTTTGCTGCAACACAAGCGGACAGCTCCACCTACTGGCTATTTTAATAAATGCACTGTTTCTCAATGCTTTTCAATAGAAGTCACATGACTGGAAAAAAAGGTTGTTATTCTGAAACGGTGTAAATTGAACCATTGTAAAACGAGAACCACCTGTATGTATATATATATATATATATATATATATATATATATATATATATATATATACTGTATATGTGTGTGTGTGTGTGTGTGTATATATATGTGTACATATGTCTTTATGTATTTATATGTGTATATATGTCTGTAAATACATATATACACATATAAATACATACATATATATTTACATCTTTATGTATATGTATGTATCTGAATGTTAAAGTCTCATATCTTTAAGCCCTTATAACTTTTTTTGTTCAAAATTTTTTTGAATTGTTTTTGGATGTCTGATAATGCATCTGCAGGTGTGAAATAATGGGTATTGATTTCTGATAAAAAAAATGAAGGGTTAACAATCACTAAAAAGCCTCTAGTTACTAGAAAAGTAAGGGTTTTTGGATGGTTTGGGTCAGGGATTTTGAATCTTATGCTACATTTTGCTATTTTGTCTGTTCTTAAACCAAATGTTAAAGTGAATGCATCAAGAATATTCAATTTATAGACATATATAAATTGCAGCATTAGGTTCAAGGAGGGAGGGTATTCATTCTACTTTTGTAATGTAAAAATGTGTGTGTCTTTACAAGTGTTAGTTGAAAATTAAAGCAAATATTTTGCTTTGTGAAATCTAAAATACAGGTGCTTTTAAAAGTATAACAGATTTTGGGCCAGAATAAAAGTGGAGATTTGCATGCGAGCTATAAGGGGTTTATTGCGGGGGTTTGTTCTCGTCTGTCTTACCGCTCTTATTACAAGTTGAAAGTGAACACGATCGCTTGAGCGCAATCGCGTTTAATGTCAGAATGATTAAAGTGACTTCAGAGCTCTGGCAAAAACAAAAAAGTGTCACAAAACACATAAAAAATACATTACAAAGTACAGTTACACTCATAATAACATCATCTAATAAACATTATTTAAAAATAAAAAAATATTGCATAATAAAATTATAAAAGCTCAAAGATATGATATCTCAAGTGTTAGAAAAAAAGGCAGACAAAGGGCTTTAACATAGAGATACATACATAATCATATACATGTCTAAACATGTATATGTCTATATATGTGTACATATGTATACATGTATTTATATGTGTATTTATGTATTTACAGACATATCTACACATATATTCACATAAATACATATGTACATATATATAAGTGCATTGGAATCCTTTGCAGTTAAGTAGATGAAAACATGAAAAAACATATTTATGCAATATTCATTTTTAATAACGGTTTTAACTATGTATTTACTGTAAATATTTCACATTCCAATGTTCTGCACATAGACATAGCAGAATATGTTGTAAGTATTTTTAAATAGATATTACTATATATCTATCTGTATATATCTATAAGGAGATATTATCATGTGTATATATATATATATATATATATATATATATATATATAAAAATAGGTATAGATGTATATTGTACCAAAATACCACCAGATATATGTAGAAATATTTATTTATGAATAAATAGAACATATTCTTGTATGTGAAAAACATTGGAATGTGAGATATTCATATTTTTATGTTGGGTCGAGTGCAAAAAAAGTACTTCTAGCGCAATTAACGCTCGAGCAGGAGCGTTAATTAACACTCCACTCGTAATCTTGCCCTTTATGTTTTTTAAATAATAGATGTTGTTTTTTTAAAAAGAACCTACTATAAAATGTGAAAATTCACACTATTTGACAGCCTTTCCAAAGTTGTCATAGATTAAAAGTGTAATGCTATATTATTCCACTCACGGACTATCATTAACCAATTAGCATTTACAAACTCAAACTCATAAAAGAAGAACAAAGGGAAATATGGTGAGGCTCTTCTTATTTAAAGTGCATACTCTCACTCCCAACAAATTAGCTTAAAGGGACATGAAAGTCAAAATGAATTTTTCTTGAATCAGAGTATACAATTTTAAGAGACTTTCTAATTTACTTATATTATCACATTTACTGAATTCTCTTGGTATACTTTGTTGAAAAAGCATACCTAGGTAGGCTCAGGAGTACTACTGGAGCTAGTTTGTAATTGGTGGTCATGCACATATGTGACTCACCAGATGTGTTCTGTTAACTCCTAGTATTGCATTGCTGTCATGTAAGTGACTTTAACTATGCGTTTAACCCTTTTACAGGGTTAAAACAGATAGCTTATTACAAACAATAGTTAAATGATAAAATCCTTTAAACATTACAAATAAATAATAATAATAATAATTATTATTATTTAGACAAAAGAGCATTTGCAAGTCCAAGCACTGATTTTAGATGAGAAGGTCAGACTTGCAATTGGTATTCCAGTTCATCCCAAAGGTATTAATTAAATGTCTTCATGGACCTTGTTTTGTGCAAAGGGGCATACTCATGCTCTCCTGTAGAATTAGGGTTACTCTTCACTAGAACTAAAGGGCCTAGCTCAAACTCTGAGACCACCACCCCCCGACCAGTATTCCAACTCCACCAAACTTTACAGTAGTCAGAAACAAAAGAAAAATAGGGGGCGCCCTTGATAACACACAAAGTGAATATTAATGATTATATTAGCTTAAAATATACAGGTAGATAAATATATATGAATATATAATATAATATAAGCCTATAAGTGAGTTAGCCTATTGGTACAAAATGTAGGTTAACACTCAATAATTGAGAGACTGATTATGTATCACCCAATGCAGATAGAAATCAAATGAAGGTGCAAAGAGTGTAAAATGTCCTTATATTGATAGACCTTGAAAGTAGAATTCAAAGGCAGCAATCTGTGATGGTCCAGGCCCGGATCCAATTACAGCAATCTAAAATAACAAACAAAAACAGATGCGCAACATGGCCCAATATTGCAGGTTCCAGAGGATGATCTATATGATAATTTATTGCACTCACATGTATTAAAGCACCACAAGTGGTGCAAATGACACAGTCTGGGATCTATAACAGTCACCCAGCAGACCGACCTCCCGATTTGATACAGGGTCTGTATAAGATATAAAGCCCAAAAAAAGCCTATATGGCCTAGTATTGTATGGCAAGGGTAATATCACACCAGTAGGATATAAAGTTTAGACTCACATTTGGTGAAGCATCTCCAATGATGCTATAGAGGCAGGCTGGGATCAATTCAGTCACCCAACAGACTTAATACTATGGCATACAGCAATCCTCTTTGCTTGTCTGTTGGTCAGTAGTTCCTCAAAAAATAACTAATTCTCAGGCAGCAAGTGTTTTAGTAAAAAGTTAAAATCACTTTAATAAAAAATATATACGATAGTTGCGACGCGTTTCTCAGTCTCAGACTGTTTCCTCAGGCATAATGATTATGCCTGAGGAAACAGTCTGAGACTGAGAAACGCGTCACAACTATCATATATATTTTTTATTAAAGTGATTTTAACTTTTTACTAAAACACTTGCTGCCTGAGAATTAGTTATTTTTTGAGGAACTACTGACCAACAGACAAGCAAAGAGGATTGCTGTATGCCATAGTATTAAGTCTGTTGGGTGACTGAATTGATCCCAGCCTGCCTCTATAGCATCATTGGAGATGCTTCACCAAATGTGAGTCTAAACTTTATATCCTACTGGTGTGATATTACCCTTGCCATACAATACTAGGCCATATAGGCTTTTTTGTGCTTTATATCTTATACAGACCCTGTATCAAATCGGGAGGTCGGTCTGCTGGGTGACTGTTATAGATCCCAGACTGTGTCATTTGCACCACTTAGGGTGCTTTAATACATGTGAGTGCAATAAATTATCATATAGATCATCCTCTGGAACCTGCAATATTGGGCCATGTGGCGCATCTGTTTTTGTTTGTTATTTTAAACTTTACAGTAGGCACTATGCATTATGGTAGGCAACTTTCTCCTGACATTATTTTTAATATTATCAGATATTTGTAGAGCGCCAACAGGTTCCGCAGCATTAAATAAATGGGTCTAATATACAAGGTGACAGCTAAGTGAGACAAAGGGATAGAGGGCCCTGCCAAGGTGATCTTCAAAGCAGCTGGGCTCTAGGTTTACTTGCTAATGGGGTTAAAGGGGATAGCTAAAGGAGGAGAGGAGCTAAGATAGGAAAATATTATATGCATACCTGAACAGCCGAGTCTATAAGGAGCGCTTGAAAGTTTTAAAACTAGGGGAGAGTCGTGTATAGCGAGGCAGAGAGTTCCACAAAATAGGGGCCAGTCTGGAGAAGTCTTGTAGACTGGAATGCGAGGAGATAACAAAAGAGGAGAAGAGAAGGAGGTCATGAGCAGAGCGAAGGGGATGGAAGGGCGAGTATCTGGAGACTAGGTCAGAGATATAGGGTGGAGCAGCGTTATTTAGAGCTTTAAAAGTTAGAGTCAGGATTTTATGTTTTATTCTGGAGGTTAGAGGAAGCCAGCGAAGGGACTGGCAGAGAGGTGCAGCAGATGAGGAGTGACGTGTAAGGAAGATCAGCCGGGCAGAGGCATTTATTATGGATTGTAAGAGCATTCGCAGAGACAAAAGTCTTACAGACTGCCAGATAGTGAATAGGAATGGGTGAATGTGGTAAAAGTACAATTATTTTGGTAGAACAAATAGTCCTGTGGACTTTCATTTTGGGCATTTGAATGTTAATAATTAAAATCCATTAAAACTTGTTAATTGAATGTTATTTCCGTTTTTTCAATAGAATTTACACATTCAAAATTTTCTTTTTTTTTTTTTTTTCAAATTTTTTATTGAAAGGAAACAAGTACACTTGCAGTAATAAACAAAAAGGGAACAAGAAAACAGATAAATTATCATATATTTCATACAATTCTAATTCTATCTATAGAAATTACTCTTGTACTCATTATCCTTTGGATTTTAAAGATCCTTTGCCTTATCCCAATTGAGATAGAAGGCAATTTAAATTCATACAAAGAAAGAGAGAAAGAAAGAAGAAGAAAAACGGAAGAAAGAAAAAAAAAAAAAAAAAAGAAAACACCCACCACTCTAACTCTCTACTCCCTCCGCATCCAACCCTCCCCACAATCCCCACCGCCCCACTCAAAATGGTTTATCCATTCCCCATTTCCTTATCTTATAACCAAGCTACTCTGAAACTCAGTACCATTCAGGTGGGAATACCCCTAACAAAATTAGGGTTTCAAAGTACTCTGTTCTGCGCAGGCTAGTGATAAGGGAAAATTGTGTATCTCGAGGATAAGATAGTATAACTCTTAACCATGTTGAGAAGAAGACTGTGATCTTTTTCTTGTGTAAAGGTGATATGGTCATTTGTTCAAAAATTATCTGGGAAAGTATTGAGTTTAAAAAACACGGGATCGATGGAGCCTTGTTGCTCTTCCAATTTTTAAGGATAAGATTACGCCCTAACATGATTACTGTATTGATAAGGTTGCTATTATTTCTATTAGTATCTTTAGGGGCAAGAAAAAAATATATCTGGATGTAAATTTTATTCTGTTTTCTAACATCTTATTAATCCAAAACTCAACTTTACACCAGAACTGTTTAATTTTAGGACAGTCCCAAAAACAGTGAACTATATCTGCATTTGCGTTATTGCATCTGGAACAATTATTACCCCTATTAAAGACATGTTTTGTATGCCATTTAGACATTTTCCTAGGTGTGAGATATGCATTATTCATTAGCTTTAGATGTGATTCTTTCCAAGTTGTAGAAATGATAGCTTTTTTAACCCATTTAAAGCCTGTATATAGTATGTCTACAGATATATCAGAAAAATGGAAATTCCATTTTTCAGAAAGGCTATTGATGCTCAATTGCCCCTGTTTAGCAAGCATAATCTTGTATAATAGAGAGATGCTGTGGTGGCCAGATTTGTAATAAGTGAAGTATTGTTCAATTTTACCCCATCCTTCCGTATCAGCGTTTGATATTTTACTATCAGTGATAAAATGTCTAATCTGAAGATAGGCATAAAAGTTTTTATTTGACAAAGAAAAAACACTCACAAGTTCCTCAAACGTTCTTATTTGAAGGCGGTTATTTAAACATTGATATACGTTCAATAGACCTTTCTGTGCCCAGACATTATAAACTTCATTAGATAACCCAGGAGTAAATTTTGGGTTACCTTGTATTGGAAGTAATGGGGAAATCTCAAAATTAATGTTAAATAATTTGTTTAATTTTTTGCCAAGCATCAATGGTGTTATGTATTATGGTCATAGTTTTAATTTCCTTAGGCAACTGAGACACAGGGCAATGTAGCAAGGCTTTTAATGCATATGGTTTACATAGATATTTTTCAATTTGGAGATGTGTAAGATGATTAGCTTCTGTTAACCAATCAAATGCTGATCGAGCTAATATAGCAATATTATATTTTTTAATATCTGGGAAAGATAAGCCACCTTCCTCCGGTCCAAGAGATAGTTTAGTTATAGATAGCATATGTCTTTTATTGTTCCATATAAAATTAGTTGATTCGCTATTGAATTTTTTTATATCTTGGGTTTTTATAAATAATGGTAGATTTTGCATGATATACATCAGTTGGGGAAAAAGAATAGTTTTTATAATCGTAACTTTAGCAGACAAGGAGATAGGGAATGTTAACCATTGTTGCATTTTTTCTGAGGCTTTTTTAAAGAAAATGGAATAATTAAGTTTATACCATTGACTTGGATCAGAGTGTAAATTTAATCCTAAATAATTAATGCTGGCAACCTCTTGAAAAGGATGTTCTTGGATACTTGCCTTAGTCTTATGTAACCATAGGATTTCAGATTTACTAGCATTTATTTTATAGCCAGAGAAAGAGCTAAACATGTCAATAATCTTTAATGCCTGTGGAATATTCCTCTTTGTGTTTCTTACACATAATATCAAGTCATCTGCATATAATGCTATTACCAATTTTTCTTGTCCTAATCTGATGCCTTGTAGCTCCTGTCGTAAAATAATAGCCAAGGGTTCTAAGGCAAGATTAAAAAGTAAAGGAGAAAGTGGACACCCCTGTCTTGTCCCCCTATTTAAGATAAGATCTGTAGTGTAACTGCCATTAATTAAAATGCTGGACCTAGGATGATCGTATATGGATTGGATAAATTGTACAAAATGACCTGTGAAGCCAAAAGAGACCAATGTCGAGAACAAATGATTCCATTCTACCGAATCGAATGCCTTTTCGGCGTCTAACGTAATTAATGCGAAGTCTTGGTTATTTGTTTTCCTCTCCATTGTTTTATACCAAAAATGCTCTATTAGTAAGATTATCTTCCTAATATTCTTGGTAGAGACTCTTTGAGACATGAATCCCGTTTGATCGGGATGTATAATGGGGTCAAGACAAGATTTTAATCTATTTGCCACAATATGCGTCAATAGCTTATAGTCTGCATTGAGTAACGAGATAGGTCTATATGATTTGGGGTCTAATGGGTTCTTCCCTTTTTTCAAAATCAATGATATAATTGAGGCAGTAAAATATTTAGACATGTTTAGACCCTCCACATAATATCCATTAAACAATGAAACTAAGGTATCCACTATCTCTGCTCTAAGTATTTTATACATCTCAATAGGTATTTGATCTGGGCCCGGGGCTTTATTAGATTTGGTGTTGTTTATGGCTTCCAAGACTTCCTCATTTGTTATTGGTCTATTAAGGGTGTCAACAACTTCTGGCGTTATTTTAGGCAAATTAATCCCGTGCCAAAATGTATTCTTATTGCCGACATTAATCTCTTTGGCTTCATATAAGTTTTGATAGTATTCTAAAAAAACATTTTTGATTTTGGACTGTTCCATAACTCTATTTGTCCCGTCATTAATGGCTTCTATTATATTAGATTTTTCCTCGCTTTATCTAATATGGATAAGAATTTGGCAGATTTTCCATATTGACCTTTATATTTAATACTGATTCTCAGTTCTTCTAATTCAACTTTTTTCTTAATAAAGATATCTCTTTCTGCTTTGAGAGCATTATATTTCTCTCTTAATTGTTTAGAAGGATTATAGAGATATTTACGGTGCGCATTCTGGACTTGTCTGGATAATTGGACCTCCCTTTCTAAAAGTTTCCTATTTTTTGAGATCATATAGGCTTTAATATCGCCTCTTAGATAGGCTTTTGCGGTTTCCCAGAATATTTCTACTTTTCCTTTATACTCTCTGTTTGTCAGCTCAAATTCTCGCCACTTATGTTTTAACCAATTATTAAATTCAAAATTATTCACCAGAAAATTCGGAAAGTAGAAATTGTTTCTTTCATTATTTTGCACTAGTTGTAATTGAAGGTCTAATGAGATGATGGCGTGATCCGAGATCAATATGTCAAATATCTCTGTCTTAATTTCTAATTTAATTAGTGAACTAGACAATAGAAAAAAATCTATACGGGAAAAAGATCCATAGCTTTTAGAGTTGCAGGAAAAAGATCTGATATCTGGGTGTTGTAGACGCCAGATGTCATGGAGTTTGAGGTTTTTACAGATTTGTTTAAAAATCTGTGCTTTCTGTTTGGAGAAAGCGGAATTTATGGGAGTAAATTTGTCTAATATATCAGAAGGAATCAAATTAAAATCTCCTGCTAAAATTAGGTTTTGTCTATGGAATTTAGACAGCGAGAACATCAGACTATTCCAGAAAATGGCATCTGTATTATTGGGGCCATATACATTACATATCACCAACCTAAAGTTGTTGATTTGTATTTCCAGGACTAGCCATCTCTCATACGGGTCTAATGTGATGTTTAAGATTTTATAAGATAATTTTTTATTTATCAGGATCGCAACTCCCTTTTTCCTTCCGGAACAGGGGGTGGCTATCACCTCCCCAACCCATTTGCTTTTAAGCTTAAGTATTTCCTCTGCTTTTAAACGAGTTTCTTGTAGTAGCGCTAAATCGGGGCTATATTTGCCCAGTTGTCTAATTATCATTTTCCTTTTGATTGGGGAGGTGATACCCCCCACATTCCATGAAAGACATCTAATATTCCCCGTCATTAGAAAACAAGTTCAACAGCTAGTGAAATGTGGGCGATAGTTGTAGGTGAGGAGGGGAGGAGGGAGGAGGGCTGGAGCAGAGAGAGAGAGAAGAGAAAAAAAAAAGAAAGGAAAAAGAAAACAAGCATTCATACAGCAACAAAACCTTTACAGCCGGGGTGCCATCTGCGCACTCCTCTGATTTATATACCAGTTTGAAAAACCTAAAACACATGTTTATTCCAATAGCATTATATACCTTTTCCATTTCTGACATTTTCAAAAAAAAGCAAAACAAAAGGAAAACTCGGCATAAAAATAGAAAGAAGAGAGAGAGGGAGAAGATAATATAACCAATTTCAAAAAGACCTAATTCATGTAAGAGATATTTTGTGTTTTTCCAGATAAGCTTTAGCTTCCTCTCGACTATTTAATCTAGATATTCCCTCTTTTTCTTGTATGAATATTTTTGCGGGGTACACTAATCTTGCTGAAAAACCCTCTTGTATCAATTTTGTGCAAAAAGGTGCCATTTCCTTCCTTCTAGCAGCTGTTTCAGCAGAATAGTCTTGAAATACTAAAATCTTGCTTTCCCCCACGTAAACATTCTCAATCTTTCTGTATGCTCTGAGAATATTGGTTTTATCTTGGAAACTCAGGAATTTAATAAGTATTGGTCTATAGAAAGTTTTCCCGTTAGCTCCAGTTCTGGGAGGGCCCAATCTATGAGCTCTTTCTACAGATATTGGAAGCTGGAGCTGCTCTATGCCTAAGGCTAACGGGAGAATTGTTGTTGCAAATTGTAACAGATTTTTATACTGTTCTGTCTCTGGTAAGCCTATAATTTTTAGATTACTCCACCTAGATCGATCTTCTAGATCGTCGATCCTAGTTATTAGTATCATATTTTTCTTTTCTAGTTGAGATATTCTTAATGCATGATTATTACAGACATCTTCTGTCATAGATATTCGTTCTTCTGCCTCAGTGAGTCTATTAGAAAATGCTTTTAATTCAGATGATAAGCTAGATATTTGAGTTTTAAGAGATTCAAATTGGGGTAAAAAGATATCACTGAGTTGGTTAACTAATGGTTGGAGGTCAAGTCTAGAATTACTTACTTACACATTCAAAATTTTCAATGTAACATTTGATTTAACTAATACTATTCAGAAGTTATATAGTTCATAATAGATACAAATATATTGATAACAATGTTTCTATTTCAAATATTGCATCATTCGAATTTTACATTTTAACAGAGCATTGGAAATACCATTACAAATATATTGATTAAAATTTTTCTATTTCAAATACTGCATATTTCGAATATTGCATTAACAGAGAGCATTATAAATACTATTATAAATATATTTATTTGATTTTTTTCTACTTCAAATATTGCATAATTAGATTTGAATTATGCAATATTCAAATTAGAAAAATCTGAATTGAATATTACATTTAAAGATAGCATTAGAATGTTAGAATGTTGTACAAACATTCAAAATTTGAAACAAACGAATGTTAAAATTTGTTACATTTTTCAAATGTTGCAAAACATTTGCCCATACCTAATAGTGAAGCATGATTTATCCCTTCAGAATACACATTTCCACTGCTCCAGACTTCAGTGACAGTGTTCTTTAAATGGATACTAAACCCACATTTTTTTTCTTTTGTGAATCAGATAGAGCATGCAATTTTAAGCAAATTTCTAATTTACTCCTATTATCAATTTTTCTTTGTTTTCTTGCTATCTTTATTTAAAAAGCAGGAATTTAAAGCATAGGAGCCAGCCCATTTTAGGTTCAGCACCCTGGATAGCGCTTGCTTATTGGTGGCTACATTTAGCAAAGCAATAAGCCAGCATAACCCAGGTTCTGAACCATAAATTTGTCTCCCTTGCACTTGAGTTTGTCAAGCCATGTTCTTAATTATCTAACTCACCTCTATGAATCCAGATTAGTTACAGGTCCATAAATGAAGCCAGATCAGCCATTCCTGCTGGTTCCAAAACTTTTTCTGATATTTCTATTGGCCGACAAGTAAAAACATTTTGAGCTATGAGAGACGTTTGTTTCAATAGACCTACAATTGCTGACAACTCCTTTGCTGCAGATTTCAATGCCCTTTATAATTCTGCTGCTTTACAAGATATTTTGAATGCTATGGATTGGTCCTCAGACTCTTCATATTTTGACAGTTTTATTTCAAACCTATTCATGTTATTCTACACGTTACCTTCAAAATGAATTTTGCTTTAAACTGGCAAAATATGATTCTCTGTCCTTGTAATAAAATTTAGATTATTCTAACTTTGTGACGGTATAATCTAGATGTTATTAAATAGACAGACAGATATTTTCCCTCCATGTATACCCTTCACTTCTATGATAATTGTATTAATAATTTTAAACTCAATATTAATCCTTTCTGTTTTATTTCAGCTCCAAATATTACTACAAAAGGATTTTAATTCTCATCAGATGTCAATAGTTCAATAGTACCAAATCAGCAAGCAGAAGATTGACAGGGTTAGGCCAAGGTCAGTAGTACACAACACTGGCAGAGGAGGCACAAAATCAGCAGACAGAATGATATCAAAGTCAGGCCCAGGTCAGTAACTTAAAGTCGAGTATGTACAAAGCAGCAGACAAAAAGAATGGTAAGCAAGGCAAATCAAAGACCAGAAGCAGTAGATCCAAAAAGCACATATTCAAGTACATCCAGAATTCACAAATGTCCGACGATGAAGCTTACAATATAATTAAATAGTTACAAGCGCAGCAAAAATACATCAAAACCTGCATTGTGGCAAAAAATTATGCAGACAACAAACCATCCCTATGGAACCATGACCCCAACATCCAGATAATCTAGGATAATCTGACATTTTAAAGAAAAATTCATTCTAAAATGATCAGCCACAGTGTACGAAGGCAAAGGTCAAATACAACTGAAAAAATTATGCAGACAACAACCCATCCCTATGGAACCATAACCCCAACATCCAGATAATCTAGGATAATCTGACATTTTTAAAGCAAAATTCATTCTAAAATGATCAGCCACAGTGTACGAAGCAAAGGTAAAATATAACTGAAAAATTAGGGAAAAATGGTAGAAAAAATATTAGAATATTTCCCTAATTTTCCCTACTTTAATACCATCAGGCACAGAAAACTTTAATACTTTTCACCATTGCTGAAACCAATTTCAAATTGCAGCCACGGAAGTATGCAGCTAAACCATTTATTCTTTTTATATAATGGAGACCAAATTGTTTTGTTTAATATATGCATAATATCATCTCTAAAGAGTGTATTTAATATTGTATTTTAACTGTTTTTTTTGCAATCATATTTTGGATCCAATTTGTCTGTGTCACTATTAGCCATTATATCTGATGTTTCTTGAAATGAAACATTAGGATTGGCCAAACAGAACAGACACACCCGATTGGATCACTAACTGCTTTTAACACCTGAACAGTTAACCTATCTATCCCTGACGAAGTTCTGTAACGGCACGAAGCATGTTGGATGTGACGCTACTATGCTGTTAGGCTGATTTACTGGCTGTGATATAGCTATGTACTTGACTTCTTGTAAACTCATTTTATCTGTGTTACTAATAAAAGTTACATTTTACTTTCACCTAACTCGGCCCATTAACAGCTGGGGTTTTTTTTTTCACTTTGTGAACTTTTCCTTGTTCTATTTCTTAAGAGGATTTCTACAGGGCTGTATCCACACCCAGCTGATACTAAATGCTCACAGCACTGCCTTCTGCACCCCCAATAAGGACAGAATTCTTCTTCCTGGATTACATCAAAAGGTGGCTGAGACACACGATTACCAAGGAAGCAGGTGATTAATACAAAGCAAGCAGCAAGATCCAAGCACAGATTATATGCACAAGACATTTTCTGCTTATTAAGGACTACTGGTGAGTGACCGTTTCGTTGAAACGTTGAGCACAATTAAACCTACTTTTAATGTATTATATCTGTATCCTGAGTGATTTTAATAAAAGAAACGGACATCTGATCTCTATCTTGTGAGTTTATGTATTGAATACTCCATCTTTAAGACACACTATGCCATTTTGTATATTCCTTCACAGAGAGCCAAGGATTCACTGATTTGTGGCATTCCCGCAACAGACCATCATCAAAGCTACCCTGTACCTGCTGTCAACCAATGCCTCCATTTGTACACATTTTATGTATACAGGTATTATTTAAGCCTTATTCATTTTTAAAATGCACTTACATACCCAATAAACATTAATGAGGAAAATATTATGTCTCAGATTTTTTAAAGATGTATAAATTGGCATCATAAACAACTTGGATATTGGATGCTCAGAAGTGCCATTTTTGTACAGTGTACCACACAGGCAATGGTTTATTTATTAAGTGCTCTATAGGAACTCATTCTGATATTGATACTGGAATATCTTAGGAAGAAGGAAATTCATAAAGCACATTTTTGCTTGAGACAGGGACACCAAGAACTATTTGAATAATTCAGAGACTTGATTAGGTTAAGTTATGCTGATTACAATTCCTTATCCCCTAATCTCTGCAGACCTCCACAATATCTCCACATAGGAGTGAAAATGTCTGCTACATAGACACATAACCTAGAAAAAGCATGTTTTGATTTGGTACATCAGCAAGATGGAGTCAGTATATTCTAACTTCAGTATTTTTCAAGTCATATTTTATTCTACAAGAAGTCATAGTCAACTAAAATAAGTACATTTGATAATAGAAGTAAATTGGAAACATTCGGCTAGATTACGAGTTTTGCATTAGGCTTAAAAAGCAGCGTTGGCCGGTCCTAACGCTGCTTTTTAACTCCCACTGGTATTATGAGTCTTGAAGGTACAGGCTCACCACTCACTTTTTTGGCCAGACTTTCAAATCCACTTACGCAAATTGCGTATTCTCTTTTTTCAATGGGGCTTGCATAGTGCTGGTATTACGAGTCTGCCAAAAAGTGAGCGGTAGACCCTCTCCTGTCAAGACTGGTACCGCATTTTAAAGTCAGTAGTTAAGAGTTTTACACTACAATGCCGTAGCATAAAACTCTTAACTAAAGTGCTAAAAAGTACACTAACACCCATAAACTACCTATTAACCCCTAAACCGAGGACCTCCCGCATCGCAAACACTAAAAAATTTTTTGTAACCCCTAATCTGCTAAACCGGACATCGCCGCCACTATAATAAATATATTAACCACTAAACTGCCATACTCCCGCCTCGCAAACATTAGTTAAATATTATTAACCCCTAATCTGCCATCCCTAACATCGCCGACACCTACCTACATTTATTAACCCGTAATATACCGCCCCCAATGTTGCCGCCACTATACTAAAGTTATTAACCCCTAAATCTAAGTCTAACCCTAACCCTAACACCCCCTAACTTAAATATAATTTAAAGAAATCTAAATAAAATTCCTAAAATTAACTAAATTATTCCTATTTAAAACTAAATACTTACCTGTAAAATAAACCCTAAACTAGCTACAATATAACTAATAGTTACATTGTATCTATCTTAGGGTTTATTTTTATTTTACAGGCAAGTTTGTATTTATTTTAACTAGGTAGAATAGTTACTAAATAGTTATTAACTATTTAATAACTACCTAGCTAAAAAAAATACAAATTGACCTGTAAAATTAAACCTAACCTAAGTTACACTAACACCTAACACTACACTATAATTAAATTAATTCCCTAAATTAAATACAATTAAATACAATTAAATAAAATTAGCTAAAGTACAACCCCCCCACTAAATAACAGAAAATAAAAAACAAATTACATGATTTGTAAACTAATTACACCTAATCTAATCCCCCTAACAAAATAAAAAAGCCCCCCCCAAATAAAAAAAGCCCTACCCTACACTAAATTACAAATAGCCCTTAAAAGGGCCTTTTGTGGGGCATTGCCCCAAAGTAATCAGCTCTTTTACTTGTAAAAAAAATTACAAATCCCCCCAACATTAAAACCCACCACCCACACAACCAACCCTACTCTAAAACCCACCCAATACCCCCTTAAAAAAACCTAACACTATCCCCTTGAAGATCATCTTACCAGGAGAAGTCT